>NC_039292.1:5100651-5446066 GCF_003368295.1 Carassius auratus | reverse complement strand
CCTCCAGGCAAGAAAAGCATGAACCTACAAAAAACTGTTAATGTTGGACCTGAGTTAATCCTGGTTTCTGCTCTTTCAGCTCGCTCACGTTGCTTCTCAGCTGATATCAGTCAGTCGACTGGGGACGTCATCGGCATTACTGACTTGATCAAGATATGGGCATTCTTGGAATAGATGTAGAGAAATGAATCGAATCAAAACAACAGCAATGGAATGTTTTTTAGTAATGAATCCTGACCTGATTTGTAGAGAATCCACACACATATACAGTACATACATATAATTCACTACATATGATTGTTTTAATAGTTTAACCATCCACCAACCCAATGGACTTTATCCAGCCTTTGCTAGACCCACTCTCCCAGTACTTAAGAGCGTTTGACTCTCAGACGTTTTAGCATAAATCTAACAGCATTACAACTCGGCTTCCTTATCTGAGTTGGATTGCTAGGATTGGATTACATTAACAGATGTATAGGCTGACTAAGCAACAAATCGCCTTCTAGGTCTCGAACATTGTGTATTAGTGAAAGTCTCTCCCCACCTGCCAAGAGGTTTACAGATCCAATAGAGGCTTTCTTTTTAATGATTCACTTTTATGACTTAATTAGGAATAGTTCAGGTGAAAATGAAAACTGCCATTCATTACTCGCGTCATTCCAAAATTGTATGACTTTTTGATTTCTCTAATGAAACAAGAAAGGAGAAATTGTCCCAGAGCAAATAACAAACAGCTACGTTGTTTTGACTCTTGCCTTAGACCTGTTCCAGTAAGTCCCTTGATCCAGCTTTAGCCGAAGGTACATCATATTGAATTATCACCAGTGAACCAAGCGGTCACCAGCTGGCACTCGTGTCCTGAAACGGGCCAGTGCGTTTGGCACGCCTCGGTTTGGCACGCCTCAGCTGCCCCATTCCAGTAGCTTTAAGAGATGTTGACCTAATGCAGTGATTCCCAACCAGAGCGATGTAAGCAGGTTCCAGGGGTTACACGGAAAGTTCCATTTAAAAAAAACATGCAGAACAGATATTATGAATTATTTATTTAAATCTTTTGACAGCTGTATTTTCAGTTCATTTTTTAATTTTATTTGTTTATTTAATGGCTTAAAATGTTTGGTTAAAAAATAAAATAATCAAAAATAAAACAATGAATAGTTTTTTATTGATTTGTTTGTTATTTTTAGTCATTAACATTTGCTAAAACATAATTAAATATTTTTTTTATTTTAAAATGTATTAATTAGTTACATTTATATTAAGTAAAAAATGTAATGGTATGCATGCTTAATATATTAGGAATGTCAAAAGAAATTAATTATTAATCATTAATTTCAGTTTTATTAGGGATGTAAAAATTTTTAAAGAGATATTTTGACTGTGTTGTTTTTTTTTATCGTTTTTTTTTTTTTTTACTTTTTTTTATGCATGGCCGCTTTCACTTTCAGTGTATATGGTCTTTACATTTTTCAGTTGTACCAAATTTATTAGGGGTGTTGAAAGATTTAAATGAAATTATTAATCATTAGACAACTCATCTTTAAACTATATAATATCGCTTTTCATTATTTATTTTTTAGAAAAAAGTAAAGTAAATGATCTGTTTCAACATGTTCTACTGGCTCAGCAGGCTTTATTTGGTGAGGGAAGAGTGTGTGTGTTCTGAATCTCTCAATTAAATGTCATTTTGATTAGTTAATCCTTCAGTTTGTGGCTGTGGGTGCTGACAGAGTAGTCTAGCATAATTAAATCGGAAAATAAATAAATAAAATCCATCACTTTTTATGAGATGTAATGTTTATACATGACTGTAACTCTAGAGTTGCATGTTTTGAATTAAAACAACATTTTTTTCATTCTCTGAAGAAAATGAGAGCAGTGCCTGATGTGCAAAGCCCGCTAGAATGATTTGGGTGCTTGATAGCACTATATGGTTACTAAAGTGTTCTTAGTGAGATAGTATTATGCCAAATTCTCATTTTAAATTTAGATGGCCTTTTGTGTCATTTAACATTCACTTATTTAATATATAAAAAAAACGATTTATTGATATATTAAAAGTATATTAAATAGCACTGTTAAATGTAAATTTTTTTGACATCCAAATATCCATTTTTCTTACTGTACATTACAGTGTTGATTATAGTAACAACAGGGATATTATAGTTAACAAAAGTATACATTTTGTTACTTTGAATAAAATTGTAATCGGATCGTAAAAAAATGTCCCTAGAATTTTAGGAGCTTAAAAAAAGAAAGCAATTTAAATGCAATTACATGTTAAAGGAAAACTTCATTCTGGATCAGAAAAAACTAAAAAATCTTAATTGTATCTAAACACTAAATTAAATTTAGTTTAACTACTAAATAAATAGTGTAAATGACTTAAAAAATAAATATAAAATAATAATAAAAAAAAGTTAATATTTGCATTTTATCAGCTATCAACATCTAAGAAGATAGATGCCGAGTTTTATCATACACTAAATAAAAACTGTAAGTCATGTTGATTAAGGCAATTAATTATCAGTTTCACCTTAAAGTGTTATTGATGTTCTTAATCACTAATAATGTTTTAAATAGTGTTGTTGTTTTAAAAAGTGCACATCCTTTCAGGGTTGCCCAATTGCTACTCAAAACTAGCCCAAAACTAGCCCAATTGCATTTCGAAGGGGGTCCCAGTTAAAAAACTCATTCCTGGGTGTAAAATACACATTTCTTTAACATTGTTCCCCGACTAAAATTTGCATTCCAGGGGATAAATATCATGTTATTGGAGTTGCTTCAACCTGTAGACATGAAAAACAACCCGTGGCAACAGTGTTAAAGTAGCCCATTTCCGCGGGAAAACCGCGGACTTGGCAACACTGTTTCCTACAGTAAGGGCACATAATTTGTTTTTATGGCACTTGCTACAAAAAGCCTGTAGGTAAATTCTGAAGCTGGCTTAACTAAACAGTATTACTAAGCTTGTAACAATATGCAGCATAATAGCTTGCGACTACACCACCCCAAATGTAATGTATCTGCCAGCTATAAGATTATTCCTCCA
Source organism: Carassius auratus (assembly GCF_003368295.1). NCBI lineage: Eukaryota > Metazoa > Chordata > Actinopteri > Cypriniformes > Cyprinidae > Carassius > Carassius auratus. The sequence goes on along the minus strand of NC_039292.1, from coordinate 5,443,011 downwards.
GAGACAGAGTCATTAAAGTAGTTTATGATCAGTGGTTTATGCTGGTGCCATGCATTATGTGGATGGGGAGGTCTTCACACAAATCAATTTGAGCACTTGTGATCACTTTTCTGGATCATGCAAGCCATATTATATCAGCTCCACAACTAGTATGTTTGAAAATGTAATAAACAGGTTGATAAATGAAGGTAGGGCAGTAAGCTGGTATGAGTTGTTGGGTTTGTTGTTTTTTTTAAGATTTAGATATTCTCTGATTTATTGCTCTGTGTTAGAAAGTGACTCGGTGTGACCTCTTTTTTGAGGAAAGACGAGGGGAAATATTCTAGGAGGTGATTATGTTGGCGTTCTCTTGTATTTCTTGACATGAATGAGAAATGTTGTTCTGACAGTTTCTCTTTTTTCTGACTCAAATCTAAGAATTTCTCTTCTTGACCCAATATTTTTAGGCTGAAACAGTGCTCCAATTGACATGGCAAAGGTCCTGGGAGCAGACGGCTAGGAAATTGATTTTTATTTGGGTGGGATCCAGTGATACATTTTCTCCTGACATGTTTCTCAGATTGACAGGGAGTAGATTAGACCTTCTTCAGATTACTCTTATGTTCCGTCAGGTCTAGTTGTTCTGCTAGCAGTGCTGTGCATACCAGCTCTTGTCTTTCAATGCTCTCCTCCCCTTCAGGAACACCCATCTCCAGCCCTCCCAACATGTGGTATTGCTTATAGCAGTAAATTCTGATGTATTACTGGGAACATGCAGTAGCTTTGGTCTCGTAAAATAGTGGCAGCATCTATCACCAGAAATACTTGCTTAAATATTTGTGATACATATCTATTGATATATTTTATCAACAGGCATTTTTATATTCAATTATCATTACATATTTTTATATTCAATTATCATTACATGTAGTTAAAATATACATATAATTTTACAGTATTAATATGTGTGTATACGTATAAGAATATATGAATAGAGAGAGAGGCTATATTTATGCATGCACGCACTAGATGCATGCACTTTTTTTAGTATAAGAGAGAGATCTCAAAATCATACAAACATTGTTGGAAATGGTTTAAATATGCAAAAGATGCTGCATAACCAAAGAATTGATGGGACCTTATGGATTTTTCTGAATAACAGCAGGCAGTTTAACTGTTTAGGACAAACAAGGCACTTGTGAACAACTTTCACAAAACAAATCCAGGTAACAACATGGTTATTAAGAATCAAGCATATGTAAACTTTTGAACCGGGGTGTTTTTATGAATTCTCTTATTCAGAAATATCTTATTCAGGTCAGTACTAAATAAAAAAATAACATGCCTTTATAATTATTATTATTATGATCCCTCTTATTTTGGTAAAAAATAATTTACATTTTCCAGATACTGCTAAGTGTATGTAAAATTTTGATCACAACTTTAGACATATACATTTTTATGTACAACATATAAATGTAATATGTGTAAATAAAATGGATGGGCATTTGTAATTTCATAGAGATTCCAGTTAGATCCACAAACCAATCAATCAAAATCAATGTTTTCTGCATTTTTGTGACCCTACAACAACAAATCATTTCCTCCTAATCGCTAAACACTTCCCTACACGTGTTCTAAAGGCTCCACAAGGGATTTTGAGAAACACATTTCTAGACAGAGCGTCATCAGGGCCTGGAGGTCTAAAGAAAGTCTCTCAAGATTCTAGAAGCGCCTGTGTTTTCTTGGTAATGGGCACGCTCAAGAGGGACGAATGATGAAGTGATGCATTTTTAGTGTTGAGAGAAGTGAAACTGCAAGAATTCAGCAGCTTGATTAAATTAGTGTCTGTCATGGAGAGAAAAATTAACCTTCTGTCTGATCCTCTCAAGTTACTACAATATCAGGGAAATAAAAGCTGATTAAGTTATCCCTCCTATACACACAGGTTTAAGTGTGCATGAGGGGAGGCGAAGTGAAACCCGTGACAGCCTGGTGAAAGCAGGAGAAAGAGGAAAAAGCTGTAATAATAGATGAAATCGTTATCAGGGAGGTATGACAGGCTATTAGTTTACAGACCGGACATGCCCATAAAACAACACTCTCTTAGGAGAAAGAGTGCAAAGGTTTGTCAAAGGTTGACACTGAACATTTTTTCTGTAAGACATACTCAGAGGTAAAAAAACAACAACCAACACCGGGGAGATTTCCACCCTGCGGTAGAGGAAAGCTTGGCAAGATCTTCTTTTTTTTTTTTTTTTTTTTGCTCAACTGACAACTTTTTTTTGCAAATGGATATTTAAATGGAATCTTTAACATAGGGAAATAAATGTGCAGTGGCACAACTTGCCCCCAGTATTGTGACGATGGCTAAGTAAGTCCATCTTGGGTAAACTGTACAATTTATTTATTTATATATGTGTATATATATATATATATATATATATATATATATATATATATATATATATATATATATATATATATATATATATATAAAACATAATTGACCCATTCGCTAAGCTCCACTAATTTTGGTTCATCATACAAGCTTTAAGGGTTGTCCCACAGGAATGAAATGGAAATTTCTGTAAACAAAGTGATTTTCAGTAAATATGCTTATAAAATATCATTAAAAAAAAAACTTGCACATTATTCTTATGTAGACTGCAATAACTTCTGAAAATTTAAATGTGTTATTGAGGAGATTTCTGCACTAATACCAAATATATATTCAAATAATGAAAAACTATTTATTAATGGCCTATTCCCTTACAAAATTTGATTTATTTTATTACATATTACAAACGTATCAATATATAAGTATGTTGGTAGGATTTCATGAGATCAATTATTATTATATTATATTATACATTTGCTTTTACAGTTTAACACTTATATATAACTTTGCCATGTAAAAATTATTTTTTGCATATAAAAAACATTTCATTTTCCAATAACAGACCGCTAGATGGGCCCCTCTTAAATTTATAGTGACATAAATCTGTGTACAGGTGGTTGTCCTTTCACTGGCACATCCATTGAAACAGGTGAGACACATGATAATATTTGCCTATGTCGTAGGTGAAGTTATTAAGAGGACTTTTCACATCTACAGTATATCAACAGTAACATACTGTAGCACCTTCAGGTTTCTGTGTGTTTCACAGAATGAATTGTGAGTGGAAAGTTTTCGCTGCGCCTCACATCTCCAAAAACAACTAGGAACACTATGCAGCAGATATCAAGCACAGCTAGGGTTTTCTATTTCAGTCTAATGAAGTGCATCACAATGGTATTCAAATGAGTAGCTGTTCACCATATATCCTCTTGAATTTACATTTATTGAGTGTGCTTTACTTTCATATTCATACTCTTATTGTGTAGGGCATGATTGGGTAAAATGAGATATCCAGGATTTTTGTCAACTAAAAAGGAGGCGCAAGGGGCATGTGAGAAATACGAAAGAGAATGGTGTCAAAGGAAATTTGTTTCATTACAATCAAATATTTTGAATATTAAAGTTTTTCCTGGCTGCAGCAATATTTGATTTGGGAACGAGGCTATGCATTATATATTTTCCATTATATTTTTAATTGAAATGTCTTATAACATATTGTTTTACCTCCATCCAATTTCTCCTAGACTAGAGGGTAACTTATTACTAAATGGCACAGTTGACCTCAGTCTAGCTAGTTTTAGCCAGAATACTGTGCCACTGCTGTAGATGTCACTGTTTACCTCAGTGTTAGCGCGCGGCTGTCACATCCGACCATATAAGAACCAGAGAAGTCAAACACGTGGAATTCAAACACATTTGATTTGCATATTCGACAAAATGTCAAGTATGTGCAATATGAAACCACCAGAAAGCCTTCGCGTGAAGATGTAACAGCGGCTGCTGGTATCCACCAAATTTTCCGTTCGAGACTATTTGAATGCTTCACTTCTTATGTTTTCATAACAACAAAACCCAGTTTTAGCAAAACCAAAGCCTTCTTTCGTTCTTCGAGTAATGAATATAGGTTATAGTTAGTAGCCTACACGAATAAGTTGAAGTAAACACGCGCACGTGAAGAAACGTTTTCCAGAACGATACCAACATTCACTGAGCATTTCTACAACATCTCGCGCCAGAGACTTTTTCCACTACAAAACATCTAACAAACTATTTGCAGTCACGACACGCCGTAATCAAGCGACTCCATCCTGCGAAAATTAGCAGGAAAGCGCTGCCATCAAATAAATCTCAGTTGGACGTTTAGATGGTGATTGTGAAATCTACTGAGAGACCCAGGGCAGCAGACGAGCGAGATGAACTGCGGTGGGCGGGAGCGCGCAGGAGTCACACGATAAAAAGGCTTTGCTCTTGAGAAAAAAACTCTTGATTCTTTCCGCAGCCTTCCGTCCTCCATCGTGCGGTATGAAGCGTCTACCTGGATACTTACCATCATTACGCAAATTTAGGTGACTTTCTTTCCCTCCCGATTTGGATTCTACTTTATGATGATTTTGGATATGTACCTTTGGGATGAAGAGAACCCTTTCCCTGCCCGCCGAAGTAAGATAAAATAGGGTTTCGCTGCCACTGGAGTTACTCCTCTCGTTCCATATGAAGAAGTCAAACGTAAGTGAACGGCTTTTGCTTTAACGCGAGTAATTTAGCGTGAATCACATGTGAATTGCATTCGTTTTTGCCACGTTACGTGCGCTTGCATAAATGCGCTGTCTGCAGAGAATAACTAGAAGACATGTTAATGAACACGATAGCGTGTTTTATATTACAACACCTTTTGAAGCGACAGTCTAGACTTTCTCGCATCGTTGAGCATTTAACTATTTTAAAGCGCGCAATTGTGCTCACTTAATTTGTAGTTGGGGTTGAGGAAGGACTAGCTGCATAATGATTTATTATTTAAAATGAACTTGACGCTTTTCGTTAATTAGGCTTCTGCAAACATGCTTTGATCTTGCGGAGGCGAAGGTTGTTATAACAGCATGTTTGTTTCCATCTATTTAACTTGTCACAGTCATTTCTCGTCATTTCTACTCTATTTGAAACGGTGAGAAGAAGAGCAACTAGCAACTTCGATAAAAGCATAGGTTAATTCGATCTGATCAAACTGCAAAATCGGCCTTTGTTTGTCGTTTAACTAGAGAATATAATGTCTTCGACAATGTGTGGGGTTCTCTCTCGTTAAACGATTTTAAAACCATGATCGATAAATATAAAGTCCTCGGAAACGGAGATTAATACTGATAAAACGAGACGACCTTTGGACGTTTACGCAGGTGCTTGCGAAAAATCTACATGCACTAGATTTTGCTAATACATCACACACTGTCTTGGCCGTGTTACACAACGGCAAATAAGACAGGGGAAATGGTTTTCATTGACTGTGGGGGATATTTCCTCGAAATGCATCAGGCTTTTCGAAAAACATCAGTAACGCTTCCCTTGCCTTTAAGTGAACTAGGTGAGGCTTTGCGCTTGTTGTTTTAGGTACTGTAAATGATGAAAAACATTTGCCATGTTGTAAATATACTCTAATCTCTATAAGACCTAGTCTATATCGATGTTGGAAGAGACAAGAGTCGTTCACCTTGCACCATCTTAGCCCTGCTGGAAATTTGCATTGCATCTTGCTGAGAGTAAGCAGTTTTAGGATGAAGATTTTGTGTGTGTGTGTGTGTGTGTGTGTGCATTTTTGCTATTTTATTGATAGACCGTAAAAAAGAAACAGAACATAAAGAAGAGAAGTCAAATTGAACCAGGATGGGAAAACAGCTGAGGCTTGAATTGAATCCTGGTGTCCCATAAGCATGGCACCTTAAAATGACTGCAAAACGTTGCTTCAGTAAAACAATTCAAGTGCACATCATTTATGTTTAACTTTGGCTGTTTTAAAACTGCATTTATTGGCTTTGACACACCTTCCACATGGCTTACTTGTAACCTTACATGAAATAAAGTTAATAATTTGCTACAATAAGCACAGGAAAGCTCGCTCATACTGTGCATGTGACAAGTTTTGATTTTGGAACAACACTGAATCATTTGACTTTTGCGGTTAATCTATTAGTGAGAATGTAATATATGAGGAAAATGTTTTGTGAACACTTTCAATCAGTTAACACTGTTCTGTGGCTTCAGTTAAGAAACCAAACATAGGACATGAATAATCATTGGACACCAAATTACAGTCACCCGTGACATACATTGAGCCCTTTGCCAAAACCGAGGCTCAATTATGTGAAATATCTTGCATGAAAACAAAACACCTTCAATCATACGCCAAGCCCAAAGGCCAAAATAAGTTAGTGGCAGTTTGCAGTGTGACTATGAGGAAGTGTTACGCATTGAAAACTAGCAATCTTGAAGTTTTCTGTTTCATTTTTTTGCAGTATTGAATTTCCTTGTCAGTGTGTGTTCTTCACACACATTCACAAGAAGCGCATACCCTTGTTCAACACAGTTCCTTCCTGGAAGATTTCATTGTACTGTGAAGTGCAGCTATATAGCAGATGACATTCTTGTGAAAGGATTGAATTAAACTTACAGATGTGATTTGCAAGTTAAGCTTCTGAAATTAGATATGCATATTAGCACCTCAGCTGTTAAGTCATTACAAATGAAATGAGCTACAGCAACACAGCCACAACTTATGTTGTATAGACCACAACAGTAATCCTATTCACAATCTTCAAAACTGGTTTTAGTGATGACATAAATCTCTCAAGAGAGCTAGAACAAACTATGGGGTTGTGTAGCAATGGCATCTGCTTGTTTTAAGTTGTAAGTAACTTTAAATTATGCTATTAACTATTAATTATGTTGTTAACTTAATATGGCATGTTGCCGCATTACAGTATTGAAGACAGATATGTTTTCTGATAAGAAAATAAATGAAAAAGACAAAAAAAAAACAAGATTGCATTATTTACATAGATTTATGGGGTTGGTTGTCAATTACTTCCCTCATAAAATGGCCATAAATCATCTACCATTGTCTTTTCTGTTAGACAGTATACATGCTTTCTTATATACTTTCTGGATTTTATTATAAATGATTGTTATGTAAGCTAATTATTTTAGTTTACTTGTTTGGGTTGAAAGTATGCAACGATTTATTGTTGTGTCTACGTTTGAGAAAGTTTATGATCTGCACTTCTGATTTCATCATATCAGATGATTCACTCTGCGCTGTAAAGATAACTTGTGGATGTCAGTGTTTTACACTGACTAAAGCAAGTCGCAAATGTCCACTAGATACACAGTAAACCAAACACACAATGACTGATTGTTTAAGCAAAAAAAAAAAAAAGTTGGTACATTTAATAAGTTAATACATAAATATGTGGTTTGAAATATGTCTAGCAAGCCTTTCCGGAGATAACATACCAGAAATAGGAATGGCGGGTTGAACCATCATTTAAGTGAACATTATCAGCAACATCATTGCGCCATTCCAATTAAGTCTGTTTACCTGTTTACTTTGTTTCCATATCCTTTTAGTCCTTACATGGCATTTGACACTCACTTGGCTTTGACACTGCTAAGCCTAGTCCAAATAAAAAGGTTTTCAATAGCAGATCACAATAAAGGCTGAAACTTCATCCATGTTTGGAAAGAGCTTAATTGTATAATGGACTCTCTAAAGTGAATTGAACCCAATGATAAAAATGAAATCACTGGACCGTCAAATAAATCTGTTGCTTTTATTGGCGTACTCTGTAAACTGAATATGTCAATAAATTAAACTCCTAGCCTATAATATGATCCCTGTTAGTTTTGTATTGTTTCTGTATTATGTGTTCCATATGTCTGTTGTTTTATTGTAAAAAAAAAAGAAGTAGCTTTTCAATGTCTGGCTTAATTAGCGATTGAAAATGTCATTTCGCGATAATATCATTGCATTTCTTTTCTCTCAGAAATGACTTTCTCAGCGTTCTCCTCAAAGCGTTGGGTGGGTTCCATTAGCATAACTTATTTTCTCTGTTAGTTCCTGAACAAGGCCTTCTTCCAGGACAGGCTGTCACCCAGGCTATTGTTATTTTTGCTCCCACCCAGTCATAGACTCCCTTTAAATTAGCTATCAAATAGCCAGATCACATTTCATTGGACTCCTGTGGCCTGCTGTTGCCCTCTATTAAATCGCTCATCAGAGGACATTGCAACGTAATCGATGCTGCACCAGCTACTATAAATCCGCTATGTATTTTCCTATTGTGTCCTTTTGATTTGAGATGTTTAGCAGCAACCAATGACTTTGACTTTGAAGAAATAATCATTATGGACCACAGAGGTGTAGAGTCATGGCTGCTGAGGAAGAATTTGACATTCTTCTGTCTTGGCAAATTGAGAAAGCATATATATATTCTCTGGGACATTTGATAGCATCTTTAACTAATGTTTATTCAGTTAGCCAGAGGTTTGTAAAGTGCACATGAATGGACACAGCCAGACTGAGTGCAATTTGCAAAGGCAAATTTGATTTGAGTAGTTTTTGAGTGGATACTGGTCGCTGGCTGTTCAACGGAGGCTGAAACGATAATGCTAGTTTTCCAGCCGCTGATGTTTGTCCTCATGCTACTCTGGTCTTTGTTAGCACATCACACGGCTTTACAAAGCTGCCCTCCGTACACACATTTTGTCACTTTTTGTAATCAAAAACTAAGAGATGGTATTGTTTTTCTCACATGTTCAGAATCTTTTAGCTTATTCTCTGTAGTATGTTAGCATGAATTGTTAGCATATGTGTCGGAGCCAATATGTGGCTAGCTAATATCAATTATTGGGATTCTGCCTGTTTTGAAGTGTTAAGCTGATGTATATCATGAGATATCCAAATATTGACTGTGAAAAGATGAAAAGAAAGAAGATAGATGGTGACAAGACTTTTTTTTTGGCGCCATGTGCTCTGTTCTCGTTAATAAGGTAATGTAGTGAATTGTACATTGTTCAGAACGAGCTTGTATGTACATCTGGGGTGTGTGCAAAGTTAATAAATCCTAGCGATCAAAGTGTCTGGTCAGCATGACTCTGGCGATGATCTTATTTTCTAGCTGAGAGAGATCCTGTTAACATGAAGTTCAAAAGGAAGGGCTGAGTTGCCGCTCTCTCTTTTTGTGTCTGCCAGTCAGTCCAGCTCATGGTCAGCCATAATGAGATTTGTTCTGTTTCACATCTCCTTTGTCTGGCTAAGTGAAAGTGACCTCTTATTTGGTGTGTTGTAGCACGCTAACACTTTCAAGATTTCTTTGTAATTATAAAACAGCAGTCTGTACAATGTCTTATAAAAGCCTATTTTTTTTAAAGACAAAATGTAACAGAAAGGCGCAATTGTTAGATAAAAAAAAGTGATGTTGCGGGATATAAAGTCGCAATTATGAGAAAAAAAGAGTTCTCAAAGTGTTACTTTTACATCTTGCAACACGACTCTGACTTTTTCCACATAATAGTGAATTTATATCCCCAGTGTGACTTTACAATTATGACAAACCACAACAGTTGTGAGATTTAAAGTTGCAGTTATGTGGGAAAAATTGCAGTTGTGATTAAATAAAGGCACACAAAAAGTCATTTGTGTGAAACAAGGTCAGGTGTCAGGATATGAAGCTGTAATTATGAGGAAAAAATTGTGATATGTTGGGTCACAGCTGGATATGAAGTTGCGGTTATGAGGAAAATAATTGCAATTGTGGTATTGTGAGATACAAAGCACAATGATGAAACTCAAAGTTGCATTTGTTATATATAGGGTAATAATTACTTCAAATATTGTATTTACTGATAAAGATTTATTCATTTTTATATACGCAGAGCTGTTTTTAATAAATACATGCCCACAGCATTGCATTCTAGCATTGTGTTCACTAATATTCATATACGCTGCAATTTGCCACGCATTGTACATATTGCTGGAGACAGCAGTTAGGAGATGCCTACACCCACACACCTATGATACCTTAAATGCTGCCTACGTTGGTTTGGGAGTATCTTGTTGTTCAGTTCGTTTAAACTCTATTGATTCATGAAGGACAGTGGTGAGTGAGTTTGAATTGTTCAGGTTTAAATTGGAGACAGACAAACGTTTGTTGTTGTGTACAAAGTACTTGCTGAATCGTAGCTCTTGGCTATGAAGGCGCTTTAAAGTTTTGGAGGAAGTCAAATTATGTATAATATAACCAATAAAACATCTGGGCTTCCATGTGTTGTTTCATTCATCACATTTGCAACAAATCCTCATCTGGTTCACAACACGCAAGAGCTCTGTACAGTCGCTGGTGATGCTGTCTGAAATACTCGCAATAGATTAACTGCTTGTTTGAGTGCATAAATTCCAAATACCATCATGTGTACTAGCATTGTTTACTTTGAATTACATATTGTAATCCATTTATTCAAAGCAATACCTAAGCATTTACATGTGGCCAGTCTTTTGTATTGTCCTGTTGTAAATAAACATCCCCTGTTTAACCAAGAAGAATGTTTTTAGAAGAGCTTTTTGGAAAGAAGATGCATTTTGGAAACTCTTGTGATGGGGGAATCATTTATATTATATATTATAAATTGGTAGATTTGCAGATTTGCTTTAAAAAGCTTATGACCTGCATAGCAGTATGAACTGTTATCAATTTAACAGGTCTTTGACTCATTATCGATAATGAAACAAGCTTCTACCTTATTGCTTTACTTTTCATGTCACCAATCGAGACGTTCCAGCACATGATTTTCACAAAACTGGTAGCTAGGGCTGCACAATTAATCAAATTTCTAGTCATGATTACAATAATGGATGCTACAATTTAAAACAAATCATTCAAAGTGGCAATTAACCGTTTAAAGTCCACTAATGTTATTCTGTGTGCTTAAGATGTATTTTTTTTCCTACATGTTATCTTAAGGGTTATTCCGATTATTTTAAATTTAGTTCAAGTATAACATTATAATACCATTCATATTTTTACTTTTTTAGAAATTAAAGTAGAAACGAATTCAATGTATAGTTGACTTTTGGGGCTTTATACAATAGTAAAGCACTAAAAGCTTTTCAGTTAGAGTGTTTTCAACTTGTTTATTTTCATATAAAAATACGGCATGAATTTGCATCAACAATGGTATAAACATAATTCTGTGTAAATTGTATTTGTGTAATTAATTGTAATTGTAAATCATAATTAATCATCGCAACTACAATTTCATGGGAATAATCGACAATTACGAATTTTGTCATAATCATGGAGCGCTACTGGTACCATGGAATCAAAGGTGGTTCACAAATTATTTTTAGTTTTTATTAGGAATTGACTTTAGTCAATTCCTAATAAGTGCTTTAAATATCAGTGCTTTAAATATCATGCTGTGCATTAATTTTTTTACTGTTCTTATTCAGTTTGTAAATTCATCTTAGAAACACTACTGCTCCAACTATTTATATTCAGGTGAAATATGTGTGGTATTTGTATTGAGCTGTGTCTCAATGTTTTCTTGAATTTCCCGTCACTAGCTTTACATTTTAAAATGTTATAAAAAGTTATAAACAATTCAGCTTTTAAAATCTGTGTTAATTGTGGTTTGCAACATATTTTAATTAAGGTGACATTCTGATTCATGAGTGAATCAGCATATCCAATAATAAGAAAACATTTAGTGGGCTATTTTAATTTGCCTTATTTTGAATAATGCAAAGTAAACATTAGTACCAAGGAGCTAAAAGCTAGTTTGTTAAAGCAATTACTAACTAGAATGCTAGATTTGCTAAAACAATTATATAACTGTTTGCCTTTTCATTACGTCATTATATATATTTTGAGTTGGCTCTTGTGGTTTATGTTTTCTGTGACACAATCTCCAGTAAGGGAGCACAAGAAATTATTTTTCAAGGAGCGAATGTTTCAGTGCCCTTGAAGGATTTTGTAGTTGAGACAGCCCTAAAAATGGCCGACTCCCTAACCAGAGCCCTGACTACTGAACTAGGGAGCTGATTGAGACAAACCCAATGGCTTAATAGAAAGCTAGGTTGCTAAAACAGCAGCCAAATAGAATACTACTTTGCTAAAACAATACCTAATGAAATGCTAGTTTACTAAAATAACAGCTAAATAGAATGTTCAAATTGATGCTACAACAACAGCTGAAAAAAATGCTAGTTTGCTAAAGGACTAAGTAAAATGCTAATATACTTAAACAACATGTGTATGCAGCTTCAAAAGTGACTTCGAAATAAGCCTACGAAATGAGACACAGCTAAAACATCAGCTATATAGAATAGTTTGCTAAAACAATAGCTAACATTCTCCAATAGCCATCATGGTTTTAGTGACATCAGCAGTCATTTTATAGGAAAATGTTTAGATTTTGATGTAAAATTGGACTTTGGAATAGCATACACTGATGAATCATTTACAGTAAGACCAGAAACAAAAAACAAAAAAAAAATTTAAACGAGATCCCTGTATTGTGCTGTAGCTGTTTTTTTTTACAGACGTGTTTCTGGATGTAAACGTCTCCCAAGAAATGCATCCAGTTGTGGTCAAGTGATCTCAAAACCAGCCTAAATTTTGAAAATGTGAGCATCAATTTTGTAATTGTGCAATTACACAATCAGAGCATCTTGCAGCTAAACAGCCTGTCCTCACATGAGTCTGATCTTCACCTCTGCTCCACTCCCCCTCTCCGAGTCAAGCTGAAACTCTTTCAATCGCTAGCCCATTTCTACCGACAAGGCTCATGCATTGTTTGTCTGGGATCACCCTTGTAATCAGGGTTAAGAGCAAATCTGCCTAATGTTATGCAATAAGCTCAAATCACAGGTCTGGAAGAGGGGAGCAAAAGCTTTAAGTTTTAGGCCACCATGGGACAACAAGCTTTATAGCGTCGACTGGGAATTTGCTAGACAAAAACGCTCATTTATTCTCTCAAAACTAACCCGGTTGTTCTCAAAATAGCAGTGAAAACTATTTCCGTTTTGCTCAATACTCCTCTAAACAATGAGATTAGAACACAATCCAGATCTGTATTATTAAAAGATTTTCGATATGGTCACTTAGACTGATTTTTTTCTTTACCTCTTGTTTTTCAGATTTGGATATGCACCTGTGTCCATTTCTTGCTGTACATGACAGTTGCTGCCTATTCCAGTGAAATAGGAAATCCCATTACAGATGACATCAAGAAAATTTCTTTCCTGGTAAGAGCTTGGACATGCTTATCTCTCGGTGCCGGGGCTTTTTTTCCAAGCTTACTTTGTGAAAGACAACAGCGAAGGCTGATTTATCGATGCTCTGGGGGAAAGAGCTGAAATGTATTTCGTGTGTGTTGGAATGAAAGCCCCAGACATGTGGTTCAGAGTATGATAATAGAGTCATATGCATAAATCAAATGCTTCACTGCAGACAGTCTTTTTAGGATCATCAGAAATCATCAGCCTGAAAGGATTATTGAGTTTATCGCTTTATTGGAACATATGCGTTGTGTAATGGCATTTGCTTTCCTTTAGCAAAATATTTATGAAGTATGATGCCAAATCACTGTGCGTGCCATATGCTGAAAGGTTGATAACCAGGGATTCAAATGTTTTGAAGTAGATATGTAACATATGTCTGTGGTTTCCATAACTATACCTAAGCCAAGGTTATAAAGCAAATGAGAGTACTGTAATTCCATGTTTACATTGTGGTTACTTATTGGTAAATTTTCATTTTTTTGTCTTTATTGATAATGAAATGACCATGTGCATTGTAGTTTTTGGCATCTAGAACCGGCTTTCTTTCTCTCCTATTAGAAACAGAATATTCCAAAAGACTACAGGATTACATTACGTTATATACCTAAAGAAGTGGTGAGTTATTTGGTTTCCATTGAATCATTCATGGCAATAAAAGCAAACACAGTGATAATCTAGTAATGTCTTTTATTTTTCTTCAAGAGTGGTATGTGCTGGGTGAAGCTAAATGTATTTCACTTGGAGGTGAGCTTAAAAGGCCTGGCGCAGAAGTTTGGGAACATATCCTCCAATAAAGATAATATAGGCACTTTGGTCCAAATACTGCAAGAGATGCGGTACCACATCGGATATGGCTTGGTAAGTTACCTCAACCAAGTTTTCACAATAACAACTGTATTTCATGCAGAAATCTTGAAATATCTAGTATATTTTGTTACGAATTTTCTAGTCAGCTGTAAAAATCAGTTCTATAAACATCACAATGAATGAGGAACATTTGTAAATTGATAAAAAAGCAAACATTAAAAAAAAAATCAGGTTTTAGGCCTTAATTTATTATTTATTTATTTTTTACGTTTAAAATCATTTCTATACAAAAATGTATTTATTTAGAAGTAAAACATTGTAACCAATGATCAAGAAACGACCTATTCATTTTGTAAAGCAGTGCAAAGTCTGGTGTTTTATTAAGTATAAAACATTTTTATTTATTCATATTTCTATTCAAAACTAGTTTTTTTATATATCTTTTTAACTAAAACATTGCAACAAATAATCCACTTGTAAATCTAAACCATTTTTTTTCTGATTCTTTAGGAGGATTCAATGCTAGAATTCGATTGTCACTACGGAAATGAGATGTGGCTTACGGCCAAGTATTTTGAATTTGTGGAGGACTTTTTCAACACTGCCAATTTGTCAAGAGATGTCGAGGACTGCGAGCCCCCACCATGTCCCACATCCACAAAAACAACAGTAACGACAACTACGACGTCGTCGACATTGTCAGCGCAACATAGTACAAATGGTGAGGCGCATGTCATAAACAGTCGAAAAGACCTTGCGACGGCATGCTCTTGCGTATTGCAGAGTGTTGTCTGTGGCACTTTAATGAAGCTATTGAGAAACCACAGAATGTAATTTGTGGAAGGCCGCCCAATTGCAGCTGAGGTTGTAGATGTTAACACCGTTTTAAATCACATCTCTTGTGGCATCTTTGGTTGCAATGTTGCGCATGTAGTGTGGGTGTGGGTGCGTGTGTGTGGGTGTGTTTCACGTCTTTTCAAACGAGGCCGCTGGACAAAACAAGAGTGGCAACATATTTTTGTCAGCGGTATTATGAAAGAGTCTCAGCTGAGTTTCAAAACCAAGAGATGTGCTCCCTAGTGAACGACATGAAAGGGTGAACCGAATCGAAGTCCAATTGTCAACATGTTGATTACAGAGCAATCTTCAGATCTTCCCAAGTGCAAGCTCTTTCTTTCTAAAAGCGGACAGATCAGATCTTCCATTTGGCGGAGAGAAAAGGAGATTGTTTCTGACTTCTTAAGCATCTAACAATGAACGGTTTCTATATGAGACTTTTAATGGATCTCTGTTTCTGGCTTTCTCTAGAGAAACATAACAGTTTGCCTGATGACCCCAAAAAAGGTGAGTTATCGTATAAATGTCTTTAGTCATCAATATTGTATGCATCCAAGTGATAGTTGATCCAAAAATGAAAAAAATAATTAAATGAAATAATTAACCTATCCATATTATAAGGGAGAAAAAAAATTGTCAACGTTCTTCAAAATTCCTTGTTTAATGTCCAATAGAGGAATTGAGGAACAACTTCAAGTAAATGATGAAAGTAGTTATTTATTTTATTCATTTGAAGATGACTATCCAGCTTGCCAAAGAAACAAGAAATGACTTGAGAGCGAGTAAAGGTTAACTGAAGATCATTTTCATTTTATTTAGGGTAATCTATTCCTCTACCAATTATTTGAGGAACAATATTCAGAGACATTAGTTTGAGTAAATGATGACAGAATTGTTATTTGATTACATTTTTTATTGTAGTTTTATTTTGGGTGATCTATCTCTTTAACATTTATTTCAAGAGAGGTCAGATGTTGGATTTGGATCTCAATAGATATACTGTGAAGGTTAAAAATGTGTCTTGCTATCTGTCACAGTTCAACAAAAACTTTGCAAACTGATGAAACCAGTCTCATTTTTCTGTAGGGGCATTCCTTCCGAAAGTTGTGCAGAACAGTCTTATGTCGCTCCTCGCCATCCCGTTCATCGCCGTGGTGGTGTTTCTGATGGTCTGGAAGGTACGTGTGGTGGTGTGCCCCACTGAGCTTTTAGCATCACAGGCTTTTCGCTTTAAATCCTGATTGGTGTTTTTCTTTCTTCTTTTGTAATGCAGATTAAATCTAGAAGAAACGCCCCGCAAACTGAACGGAGTCCGGAAGAAGGTCCCGCCCTTTTCTCAGGAGAGGAAGCCAATATACCCCCATTAGATGTGGAGATATCTGAAAAGTAATGTCTGCAGCAGTCAAATCTGCATAGTGTGCTGTGCTTTTTACACTTTCATTGAGCCCTAAAATTTGTGAAAACTTAAGCTAAGCTTCAAATTGTCAAACTTCAAATACATATTAAATAAATCAATTTTTTTTATAATATGAAACCTAACAAATTGGTTTGCATTATTCATTTTTTCATATATTTTTTTTGGTTAAGTGTCCAAATATTTTTCTGGTCTATTTTTTTGTCCTGCCTATTCAGCTGTTTCAACACACCAATTAACACCAACTTCCTGTTTTTCTTTTCCAGAAACAGATTAAATATTATCATGGCAGTTTAAATCCAGCCCCAGCTTAACCAACAGGTAAATAATGTTCTTGTAATAAAGTATTAACCTGACCTGCTTTACCACATACTGTTATCGATGCATAAAGTCTCTCAGAGGCCGCAGCTATAATTTTGTTTTTCATTAACTACATTTCAGTCAGTCCTTCAGACGGCACAACGGACAGGAACACACAAGCACCACCTCCGAAAGATTCTCTTACTGAACTTCTAATTGTGAAGGACGCACACTGGCCTGAAAGGCAACAAACTGCTCTTTGAGAACTGATGCCCTCTCTTATCAACCACTGCTGAGCCCTTTGGGGTAGATAAGGTTGCTCCTTCTGAGAACTTCTCTGAGTCACTCTTCATGCTCTTCAAAGCTTCCTTCTCCTCTTGGAGACTGCAAAGAGACTGTGCAGGGGGAATTTGACGGAAAACAGAATGAAAGCAACACAGCATTGGATTCAAGTGGAGATGTCAAATAGCTAAACGCATTTTTTCAAGCACAGGAGCCGCAGTTCAGAAGGAGGGCAGCCATATTGTTGCTTGAGAGCAGATGGCCATCTAAAAGGAGTTTAAGCAGAATGACTACCTCCAGCTGCACTGGTCCATCTCCTTCTTTATTTCTTTGTCCTTGTTCTTTCTCTTTCTTTTGGTCTGGGTGTCTAGATAGACGCCTTTTCAGTTTTTTGAGTGCTTGAATCAGTAAAGTCATTCTCAGATTGTATCATCGGATTTGTGAATTGTTTTTGTTGTCACTATAGACTGGTGGTGTGGACTTAATTTATTTATTACTGAATATGACATGACACCTGCATGGCAACAAATATCGATAGAGACGAAGAATACAAGATCGTCTCAACCTTAAAACATATCCCGCAATCCTTAAACGCTTTTGTATTTTGAAAAATAAACCATACATTCATACTAGCCGCAACCTTGTAAGAACCAGTATAGCTTCTCAGCTGCTAAATGCATTCATGTGAATCTGTTTTAAAAGCTGTTAATCAAATATTAAAGTCTATTCAGTACACCCGCGATTATGTAGTTAGTTTCACATTGTGGCTTTTTCTAAAGTCTGTTTCAGTGTTTTTTAAAGTCCCTTAGTCAAAGAAAATTTCTGGTGGCTGCTAATTTTATAGACGACTCTGCTTTTGTCAATGGTCATGAGTTTTACAGTTTGTAGATTTTAATTAAGAATTAAAATCTGATTTTCCTGCCATACTAGAGTGCGATGCATCTGTCAGACTTAAAATATGGGTCAAAGTGAGCTCCGCTAGTATTACATCAAACAAAACGGTACACCTCTCACTACGAAAAGTGACTTGTTTGAATACAGAAACTCAGTGGTCCTTTGACGCCGTCTGAATATCTCGCTAGCAGTACAAAGTAACCGTAATATAAAACCTACACATATGCTTCTACTCATATTTTTGTGCCTTTTCATAGCATGGCTCTCCCTGTAAAGATTCTTTTTTGGATAACCAGCCATATATTTATTACAGAAAAACAAAATAATATAATAATGATATTGCACTAGTTATATTCAAGAAAATTACTCTAGGACATTTCAGTTGACTTTCCAAGAGAAACAAAACACGGTTCCGGTCTCCTGCTGAGTATGAATCAATTTATGCATGTTCACATCTGACGTCTTACATGGTTTGCGCTTAATCTGTACATACTGATTTATGATAGCAGTGACTCATATAGACAAGTGCTAATGATTTTAAGACGAGACTCAATGGCAAGACTCAGTTAGATTTGATTTGTACCCTGCTTTCTCCAAATGGTTGTAATGATCTCTATTCTGTTTTGTAGGAAATAACCTGTTGTCTGCCAAGTCTTCGTTTTCTTAGTTAAAGCACATA
Organism: Carassius auratus; assembly: GCF_003368295.1. Taxonomy (NCBI): domain Eukaryota; kingdom Metazoa; phylum Chordata; class Actinopteri; order Cypriniformes; family Cyprinidae; genus Carassius; species Carassius auratus. Next base: position 5,424,590 of record NC_039292.1, on the reverse strand, counting down.
AATTTTTTAAGATACAGTATGTAATGTGAAGGTGATATTTGGTGTGTACTGTCTTGTACTGGCTAAAGGAAACTCCACCCCAAAATGAAAATTTTGGCATCAGTCACACCCCCATGTCGTTCCAAACCCGTAAAAGCTTTGTTCATCTTCAGAACACAATTGAAGATATTTTGGATGAAAACCGGGAAGCTTGTGACTGTTCCATTAACTGCAGGTAAAATTCACTGTCAAGGTCCAGAAAAGCATGAAAGACATCGTCAGAATAGTCCATCTGACACAGAAGAGACAAATTGTTGAATAAAGTCATTATTTTTGTTTCCTTCACATAAAAAAAGCATTCTCGTGGCTTCATAAAGTTACGGTTGAACAACTGATGGCAGATGGACTATTCTGTAATTTATCTTCTGCCTTCTGGTTTTCATCCCAAATATCTTACACTGTGTTCCAAAGTAGAAGAAAGCTTTTAAGAGTTTAGAACAACATGGGGGTAAGTGCTTGACAAAATTTTCATTTTGGGGTGGAGTATCCCTTTAAGGTGGATGTTTACAAAAACTCGTATTAACATTGGCCGCAATGGAAAATGCTCTCATTATAGTGTTCCAACTATTTTCTTGCAGTTAATCCGACAATCATTCTGAAGCTCTTGGTGGGGCATATCAGTGTAAGTATTTGCTTTTTCCATCACAGATTTCCTGTAATCCACTCCAGACCATTTCAGTTTAGTTCAGGGCAGCGCTGGTAATGTAACAACATGAGGTCACAGATGATAAACATGCTAAATTAATTTGTACACTCGAATTGATTCAGGAACCTCCGTGAACTGACGAAGTTTTAGCTTGTCTAGAGGGTGATGAAGCTTCCTTTGGTGTGTTTGTTGGTGCTCTGATAAGGTTCCATGTAGAGAGTCAATAAGTAATTTGTGACAGATAAGCTGCACCATAGAAATCTAAATAAGTGGAACATTCCTAAATGTTGTATGAGTTTTGTGTGTGAAACTGAAAAAGTGAGCTAGACACCCCCCCCCCCCCAAACCACAGACCACATGCCAGACAGTGAAATTCCCACCAATGCCCTGAGACTACTGGGAAGGCACTGTTGCTCCAATTTGCGATGCTGAGATGAGAGGGACTTACAAGGGAACCATACCAGGATTTTTCAGATTTGGCAACTCCCAACTGCCGCCATTGGATCCTGCATCATGTTTGTAATGCAGACTGCAGAACATAGCTAGTCAGGAAGCCAGTCAGGGTGCCAAAAGTAAACAAGGAATTGTGGCCCAGTCATTGACTGGGTGACAGTCTACTGTATTCTGTATTTTATAAGAATATATGCAAATATATGTATGAGATGTAAATAAAGTACATTTATCACTGAGGCTTGGGTTGGCTTCTCATTACGACTGATAAAACCATGATATTGACAGTTGAGCTGTCTGGGTTTGAACTTTGAACTTTTTCTTTTCTTTTTTCTTTTAACTTCCTTTTAATGTGTACTGATGCATTTAAAAGGACAGTTCACTCATCATCACCCTCATCCAAACCCAAATGTCTTTCTTTTTGCAGAAGGAAGTATTGACTGAATGCCTTTGACATCCATTATAGTTCATGAAAGTTCATGAGAGAAAAAGCGAGTCATTAATTTTGGAGAGTTTTTTATTTTTTCAGTGAAACGGTTAATTCTGAATCCTTTAAGGTTCATTCTAAAGCAGACACGTTCAGCTCCCTCAATCAGTGATCCGGTTGCAGTGTTTTACAAGTCATATGAGACTGAGCGTGAATAAAGATTAACACTTCAAAAGACTTGAAAGATAGATACTGATTCAAACAGACCACTTTTATGATACAACTTCAATTTTATTATACTAAAGAAACTGACCAGGATATTTCTGTGTCTCACAGAAGAGAAGAAATAAAATCTTGGGTTTCCAACAACATGAGGGTGAGGAAGTAAGAATGTAATTTTTTTTTTAATTGTTCCTTTAAGAGTGTGTAAAATGTTTGTTGTTATTCGATGGGTTCAAAAAGCTTTTCTCTCCATTTACTAGGAAATGACATGCCACAATCACATGTACTGAGCTGGTTAAGGGTTCAAATTTCATTTAATGAAACCATTCTCTTTCCTGTTAAATGAAACCACACAAATGGAATGGAATTAATGTGAGGCTTTTTACAAAAGCTATTACCAGGAATATCCATAATGTTACAATTTTAACACTGTTTTTAGTACTTAAATATTCTGCTTTTCTTTTAAATGTCCAGTGTGATCAAGCTCCACAGTAAAACTGAAAAATTACCTAAAGAACGTATTCAAAACAAAACTGATGTCATATAAATGTTCTTAAAAGAATAGTTCTTTTCAAAAATGAAAGTTCTGTCATCATTTACTTCATGTCATTCGAAACCTGCTTTTGTTTCGGATCCCACTGAATTTCTGTACGGACAAAAACAGTGGACACACTGGTTAAGAATGGCATAAGGGTGAATATAATTTTTTAGGCAAACTATCCCTTTTTGTGATTTTACATAATATTTAAATACCCCAGTTGACCCTTCGCAAAGACCCACCCACCTTAGTTACTGTTGCTACAGTATGTCCGGCAAGCCATGGTGCTCTCACGCCACACATCAAGTTCTCACGCACTGAAAAATACTTTGTGGAGCAAAGAGGACATCAACAACAAGCCGACTGACAAGACAGAGCAGGTTACTTTTGGTATGGAACAAAGTCTCAGCTCTCAAATTTTGTCATTTTGTAAGAAATTCAAACAATAAACAGTTCTGTTGCTCTTTAACATGTCGTGACAGATCGCCATTGTGCCTCAGTTTAAGCAACACGTGAACCAATCGCTTCCTCTTTACCAGTTATAGCATGAAATAAACACGAATGAACATCAGAAGGTATTTTGTTTCAACAGCAGAAAGACATCAATACACAACATACAAGTTCAGTTCCACAACGTTAATCTACTCTCCTGTCTGGTTTGTTTGTCAGACAAAATAGCAGATTAGGCATTATGATTGGTCAGACTGCCTGTCAATCAAAGTCTTTGCGAAGGGACAATTGGTTAGAGTCTGTTTATGGGCCCAAATGCAAGCCTGTGGAGAAAAAATGCACTACACTATACCATCAGGGATTTGTAAAAGGTAGGCCCAACTCTTGAGCTGTTTTACCATCAGCCATCTCAGTTGCTGTGGTATATTTGGTCCCTGCAAATGTGGGGCCCATGCTGGCTTTTTGCAGGCACAGGGGGCTAGGTCCAGCCCACAACAAACCTAAACAGGCACAGTGCGGGCTTGCCCAGGTGAAGGCCAGTGATCAGCCCACACTATGGCTCTGCCCACATTGATCCAATGATGACCAGACATGAGCCTCTTCCAATCCATTTATCAACACCATTGTTGAGTGTTTTCTCCTTAAGGCAATCAGAGAAATAAGGTTTGAAACAGCCTTTTTTTTTTTTTGCTACATCACAAAATTCAACAACCAATCCTGTCAAGGGATCCTATCCTAAGCATATCATTAAAGGGGGGGTTAAAGAGTTGGATTCCCATGCTAAACATGGACAAAGTTTCAAAAATTAAGTTGTACGTTTGGAGGAGTATTTTTGTTCCAAAAAAACCTCTTCCGGTTTGTCACAAGTTTCGGAAAGTTTTTTTCGAGTATGGCTCTGTGTGACGTTAGATGGAGCGGAATTTCCTTATATGGGTCCTAAGTGCGCGCTCTTCTGCCGGAAGAGCCGCGCTCCCATATAGCAGAGCACTGAGAGGCTGAGCACAGCCTGATCAGAGCGAGAGCGTCGCGAAAAGTCAGAAAAGAAGTGTGTTTTTGGTTGCCAGGGCAAAACAACCCTGCACAGATTACTAAAAGAGAAACAGCATTAAGGGACCAGTGGATGGAGTTTATTTTTACAGAGCATCAACGGAGTTGTGCAAGTGTTTTTGTTTGTTCCCTGCATTTCGGATTGCACATCGTTTATTTCGGATAATGCAGTCCCAACGGAAAAGGGTCACGATTGTGTTTTGGAACCACATGCGGTAAGTAAAACTGCTTCAAATATCTCTGTGTTGTTAACTTAGCTATCAGCTCATAAGCACATCAAGTAAACAACATGCGATGTTGTCATCATCTGCACTTTCCACATGTACAGCTTAAAAAAAAAAAAAAAAAAAAAAGACGACATAAAGTGGAACTTAGTCATTTTCCAAAACCGCTAAGCAAATATATACAGTTTCAGTACATACCACATAGCATACTGCCTTTGCTGATGCTGCTCTTGTTAAATTTCAGCCTCTGGATCTGTGTCACAGCTTCCACATGCTCTCAACTCAAAAGCCTACTGGCGCTCGTGATTCTTTAGCTCCGCCCACACGTCACGCCTCTAGGCGCTCGTGTTTTTCCGGGAAAAATCGGTACAGACTATCTTTCTCTTATAAATATAATAAAAATAAAGACTTTTTGGAGTTATGAAGGATGCAGTACTACTCTATAGGTACTCAAGATTAACAGGATATTGAGTGAAAACGAGCATTTCACCCCCCCTTTAACTGTGCTTGCGGCAAAACAGAGGGTCTGGTGCAGGGGTGTCCAAACTTGGTCCTGGAGGGCCAGTGTCCTGCAGAGTTTAGATTTGTTTCTAGTATGCCTAATAACCCATGGCAGCAGTGTAAAAGTAGCCCAGAGTCAGACACAACTGGCTGTGTAACTGAGTGGAGGCGGGGCTAATTTGCATATTCATAGATCTGCATATAGTAAACGACGCAAGGGTTTAGAGTTGCATTTAAGCTATTTTAACCCATGAGAAAATGTATTTTCACAGTAATTATAATTTTTTTTTGAATATCTCATTTTGATGATCAATTATGAGTTTTAAAGGATAACATTTCTGACTACAGGGGGACTTTAATAAGAAATTGTGTGGGCAGTTTTCGTCCTTAACCACTAGGGATGCTAGATTGTTTCAGGTTTCCTTAATTAAAGCTATGTGGTAGAGAGAGTTAGCAATAGTAAGCAGCAGTAGCCAACATGGCTCACCAGCTGAAAATATGCAGGGGGCAGGGTTTCATATTTTATTGGAGCACCCCTGGGCGCCGCCATTGGCTAGTGGACCCCCACCTGCTGTTAACATTCCATTGACTCCCATTCATTTTGGTGTGTAGGATAATAATTTGTATTTAATAAATCGATTGATTTGTAAAATCCCTTTTACTACTGTACATATTGACAATATAGGCATTAGTTATGTTGTGACTGCATCCATTTCAGATGTACAATAACAGATTTCCTTAAAGACTTAAGTTATAGTAGCTGAAAAATATTTAAAGTGAAACAGATGTACTGTTATAGATCGGGGTGCATCCTGTTCCTGGAGATCTACCTTCCTACAGAGTTCAGTTCCAACACTGATGAAAACAAACCTGTCTGTAATTATCAAGTGGTCCTTCGGATTCCTAATTAGTTGGTTCAGGTGTGTTTGATCAGGACCAGAGCTGGGCACCCCTGTTATAGATTAAGGCCATGTCCACACATACACAGGTATCTTTATAAACTAAGGTTTTCCTTCACTTAAAAAAAATTATAAAATGTCAGTCCACATGAAAACAAAAAAGCATGCTATGAAGCGCTGTCAAGAGCATGCCAAGCTAACAGGTGGTGATATAATCTCAACCGTAAAGTTATGTTGGCCAATCAGAAATCCAAAAATGTTTCCAGTAGGTTGGGTTAAAAACAGTCCAGTCTCTGATGTCAAAAGTCAAAATCTCTGGTTACGCTGTCTACATGAAAACACGGCAACCGGAGTTTTTGAAAATCTTCACCCTGGCAGGCGTTTTCAAAAATGTTCGGTTTCATTGACCTGGTGTTGTTTTTGCGTGTGGAAGAATGGCCAAACTCTGTAGAAAAAGCCACATTTGTGTGGACGGGGCCTAAAAGTGTGATGAGGGCTGCCTATCCTGCAAATAAGTGAAATTTCAGAGGCCCTGCACTGGCAGCCCGCTGGGGGCCCTTAGGCTAGCCTTCAGTGGGCCCGTAAATGGCCAGTGCGTGCTTGTTTGCAGGGCATGGTGCCTAATCTAAACCTGCTGTGCATAAATTCTCCAGGCCCTTTAAACACCCATGTAGGATAATAAATTCTTGTTAGTTCAGTAATATTGTTCACTAAAAAACAATTACAGAAGAAAAAAAACAATATTAAACATAATGGCGGTCTACGGGTTTAGTTAGAAGTAGCATCAAAACTAGTCATTTGAGCTTGTTTGTTTGTGAAAGTTAAAGATATATGAACAGCCATTTTTCCCTGCCGTGCTTGTGTGGGCAGCGGCCTCCCGCTGAGCAAATATGCATGCGCTTCATTGTTCTACAATAAACTCTGCCGTCTCTTAAATCTTGAACCCAGACTGCAGAATGCATAATAAGGATAAAAATGGAAGCGTTTTTGCATAACAGTATATGACTCGGTCGCCTCTGCCCTTCTCGGCGGCCCCCTCACATCGCATTAGCGATGTTTGTGTGGGTTGGTACGCTAGTTGAGAGCCAAGGCAGATGACACTATAAGCCTGTCCCCCTGAATGCCAGCCTCTCCTGTGACAGTACGCACATTAACAAAAAAAAAGGGCTTTTGAATGCGTGACAAAGGTCTTTATGAATTTAAATTGTGTGTTTTTTCTCGGCGGTGGGAATCGGCACAGGACCTTAGTCACAGGTCATGTGGTTTAGGGTTACTAAAAGCCTCTACCAATAGAGTTGTGTTGCGAGCTTTTTGCCCTTTTACAAAGCCCTTTCTGCAGCCGCGAGAGAAAGCGCTCGCCCCCAGGTGGGGAGCGGAGACGGACGAGTCGGGTCCCTGGAGGCCGTAACCAGAGGCTTATCAGAGCCCGACGCTGTTCTGTAATACTCCTGTGAAAGGCCTTCTCCGCCGCCTCCCAATAGCCGCATCTCTGAGCAGGAGGCTGTAATGGAGATCTCCATGGCCCATCGGTAAGCAATGAAGTAGTGAAAAGGGCGGAGGGGCCTGTCTCAGGACGAGGCATCCCACTCCAAAGCAGAGATGGGATGGAGGGAGAGATGACACTGCCGCGTAGGCGTGACAGAAGAGAGGTCTAATGAGTCAGAGGGAAAAGGCTCGGGTTCTCCTCAGGGGTCCCCTGCCACGAAGCGTCACCTCACGGGGCGCAGGTGTCCACGCCTGGCATTTGAACGCCCCTGCGTTTCTCACGGGCTCCCCGAAGAGCGTTGGTGGTGTCGTGGCTCTTAAGGATTGGATAAAAACCGGGAAGGTTTACACCAGTTCAATAGCATTCAGATTAAAACCGAGACCTCGATGATTCAGCTGGGATGAGTAACCTGAGATTTGCTGATATGACTAAGGCAAATGCACAGTCTGATAAAGATAAATGCTGTGTAACTGAGTCATGCTGCGATGATCAGTTGCTCGCTTCTTGGCTGCTATGCTGACTGCAATCTTATAGGTTGTTCTGCCAGTAATTTTGCCAGCTGATACAACTGGCATTGTACCATGGTGGCTTTAAAGACTTCCCAAGAAGTTCAAGCAAAATAGAGTGCCTAAATGGGTGATGAAGCTGATTTCGGGACAGGCCAGGATGATGCATTTATCACACAGAAGCTCTGAATAACTTAATCTTTTGGTAATCTTTTGTGTTTAGCAGTCACTTTTAAAAAGTATGCAGGAAAAATAGACACTGCAATTCAAAATTACTATGTTTAACTTAGTGTGTCACATTGTAAAATGCATATGGTTCCTCAATATTCAGCCACTTCGCTGAGTTTTTTATTTTTTCAATTAGAAAATTCATTAACCCCATGCATTTTGATTCCCAGGAGGATAAAGTGTGTGTAAAAGGAGGTGTTTTATTTTATCAAAATGAGCACTGTTGGGTGTTCATATTGTTTGCCGCTGTTTGAAATGCTGATTATTTTCACACTATTCGTTTCAAAAGAGTAACTTGATAACCTTGAGGGTTTGGCTGCACGTCTAAAACATATTATTTTATTATACAAAGACATCTTTCCCTGGAGATTTTCATAAATGACTTCTATTTCATGCATATATGATGTCATGTGGGATACAGCAAGTGCAATGTTGTAATTAAACAATGGGACCAAAATAATGTCGTCTTCCTAGCAGATTTATCTTGCAGATTTTATATATATATATATATATATATATATATATATATATATATATATATATATATATATATATATATATATATATATATATATATATCATATGCATAAATATTCATATTAGACTCTTAAACCAAAACGAATATATATATATATAATTCATTTAATATAAAATGAGATATTTGAAACACGATAACTTGTTATTATTGGCTGAGCGCCAAAGCGCGTCGTGTGAGCATGTTTATGCAAATTACTAACGGTTGTTAAACATCCGGAATCAACGATTTTACAACGAAGGTAAGAACATATTTACACACCTGTTGAAAACTGCGTGAGAACTTTTCTACACACAAAGCAGACACTACCATAGAGCACATGTTACCTCGTTAGAGAGTTTGAAACGTGACGTCTCACATGTGCTGCTATCCTAATTTCTTGCATCCGTCCTCATAAATCATTTCTTCAATAACGTTACCCAGTATTTCCTCTAACGGGGCAGTTATATATAGTTATTAATAAGTCGTATATGTATCCTGTCAACTTCAACATAACTGCTGTTAATTCGTTAATTCTCAAGGGTTAACGTTACTTAATGCCAGAGCATTGCTCTTTAGCACTAACGTTACTTCACCTGAACTTTTTCATAATTAACTCTTGGTCGGCCGCCAATATACAGTAATTTGAATTTTATAGCGTGTGTCAACAATCAGTGTGACACATACAGAGAGTATGTAAAATTAAACATGAGTAGAAGTGAACAGGAGTCACGACTCTAAAGTTTATCCAAACTGCCAGACTCTCGAAATAAAGAATACTTAGCATTAAAAGTAGCCTATAAAATTTATCTCCTGTATGAGGAAGTAAAAGACGAGTAATAATTACAAAAAAAAAAACATAAATGGTATGGTTTAACTCAGATGCTCCTTTATCAACCTTATCTTAATTCAGTAACTTATATTAATTCAGTCTTAATTGCATTTTTGTGAATCTCATTCACGTGGTATTGCTGTTGGTTTTAACAACAAACATCTGATACCTTCTTTCCTACGTTTAATGGTCGTCATTACCTTTGCTCAATAAATTTGCATGGTATGAGGTCTTTCATAAAAAGTTCCACTTAAACCACATATATTTGAAGAATGAAATGCAGTGCTAAAGTGACTAGTTCCTGTTGTGGACAAAAAAATATTTTCTTTTGAAACAATCCACAACTTCAAAAAGCTTCTAAGCAAGGAACAAGGCAATTCACGTACGTGCTTCAGATATGTTCAATTGTTTTTGAAGTGTGGATTTGGCAAAGTTGCAATAATGCCAATATGCCAGCATAAATTAGCAAAACAGATAATGTAGATAATGCATGAGAAACACCTTTTAATTAAATTTAATAACAGAGCAGCTCACCGACTCAGTCTGGTCTTTCATGATAAAAAGGGGAAAACAGCTCTGAGCAAAGCTTAAATGCTTGCAAAAAGGCATGCCGACAAAGTTCTCCCAGGCTGTTGTACCTAGGCTATTTGTGTGAAACTTTATTGTCAATATCTTTATTGCCAAGTTAGGGTAATACATTGCACTCTTGATTGGCATTTAGTTGGTTTGATAAATCGTTTTGCTTTCTACCGCACCCTAACACATGCGCTTGCAAGTATATGATCTTCCTATCTTCTTCATGCATGTCTGACTTAACGTTTAAAACTATTTGCCATAAGCAGAATGCATCAGGTTGGTGCTAATGTATTAAATTATCGTCCTTATATGAGTATTTCCAACAACTAACAGAAAACTAAAAACTTGCATGTCCAAAAGCTTGAATGTCCAAGGATATATCCTAGATTGTCCAAAAAGTAGGCTGCTTGGGTAGTATTGGTAATGCTGTGCAGCTTTTATGGTTTTCAATTCAAATTTTGCACTTTTATGTATTTGTTTTCAGAGCTACAGGGAAACGTTTCCTGTGATTATTGTATCATGAAATAAGGATATCATATCATATCATATCGGATGTGAGTTGCTCAAAAGGAAATTAAAGCTTTTTTTATTATTTGATTTCATTTTTTTATCTGATAATTGTTCAACTATAACATAATATATATTGTGCAAGTAAATAAATATAGCTATTATGCTAACCGCAGTTGGAGCCAGCTTCCAGAATTTATCAGGTGTGCTAAACTAGTAGCATTTAAATCACATTCAATCCAGACTCTTCAAAACACATCTGTTTAGCTGTGCATTTAAATCATTAAATCATTAAATGCTTCTATTATTGTGATTATTATTCTGATGTTAATTCCTTTTTATGTAAAGCACTTTGAATTACCATTGTGTATAAAATGTGCTATATAAATAAAACAAAAAACAAATAAAATAAAACAGTTCATGATAAATATTAAAATAATTTCAAGTTATTTCTGTATATTTCTTCAGCCTTGTAAAAACACAGTAAAGTAAACTGTTTTTGTACGTAGATAATAATAATACATACATTTATACAACATACAATAATACAAGACTGAAGTAATGACTGCTGAAAATTCAGATTTGCATCATGGAAATAAATAGAATTTTAACATATGCTAAAATATGGTACAAAACATTACTGCTTTTCTGTATTTTTGATAAATGCAGCCTTGATGAAAATAAGACGTCTTTCAAAGGAATTTAATAATCTTAATTATTTTAATATTTTAACAGTGGATTTATAAATGTAATATTTAAATATTGTAATTTATTAAATTTTATATATGCATTTTTTTTTCTTCCTTTTTGTATTTAACAGGGAAATGGCATCAAAACATGATTTTACTGAAACATGAAGGTGAGTAGAATTGATGCAATAATTGTGAAATGTAATTATCAAAGATATTATTTTGGTAAAAGGTTGGAACCCACACTTTGAATGGCAGAGCCACTTTTGTTATTTTAATCAGGGTTTTTATGGGAATAGGAGTAACCACACACATACACAAGCTACTTTTCACCAGTATTTTAAAGGTTTTTTTCATTAGTATTAGAGAAACACAAAACCTTATAAACCCTGATCATAAAATGATGCCTTTGGATAGAATAATTAGCATTTCTCTTTAATGAACATAGCATGATGTATTATATCCTCTTGGCAGTCTTCGGTTACTTGTGTTAAGCCTATGCTGAACCGTTTAAAATCTTTACAGGTTTGGCAAGTACTTCATCTTTGTAGGCATTAACTTACACATGTGTCTAATAGTGTTAAAGAGCCAGTAAGATGAAAATTCTAAGCTTCCTATCACTGTTTATAAGTCCTGTACATTAGGTTTAAATCCATCCAAGGTTAAAAAACATTGTCATTTTGTCAAAATATCATTTTAAAATTACCTCAATTCTCAGAGATCCCCAAACGGTTCGCACGAAGCTGTTCAAAAGATTCAGTTTCCTTAAACCCCACCTTTCGGTAGCATACTGTGTTCTGATTGGTCAACTGACATAGTCAGTTTTGATTGGTTGTTCCGCACACAACTTCACGGTAAACAATGTGTTAGCATCTTTTTGGGGTGAATTATGTCTTATTCCTCTCATTGCGAAGCAAACAGTCAAATAAAAAACTTGAAAAACAGTCTCGCTGCTTTTTCTTCTGTGTGTGTGTATTCAAGCCGTGTGCTTCAGTTTGAATCTGAATAGCGCGTTCAGCGCAGGGGCGTGGTCACATTAGATAAAATGAAGGGAGACGTGAAAAATTGACATTGCGTTGTTTTCATATAGATTACTTTATCACAGAATATCGGTTTTCGGCAGCACTTGTTTAGTTTTAAAGTAGACATGTCAAGCTTTCTATAGATATCTCTCTCATGTCTCTTCGTGGAGTATTCACGGAGTTACACTTCATTTTAATGACGTGTTTGTACAAGAAGATCAGCGCAGACAAAGGCTGCAGACAGCACACCTTGTTTGTAATCTTTATTTTATAAGTGCGCAAAGTTATGTCTGTATCCAAAAAAAAAGTAGACCCTTTACAGATTCGATTGATGCATTGCTCTTATCTGTACGATTAAAACTGAAAGTGTAATTTAAGTTCTTTTTGGGGTTATCAGGAGAAAATGACTCATAACGCTTATCCACGTTAATCGACTCCTGAGTTGACATATAGTGCTAGCGCGAAATACTGATAAGACGCTCGGGAGAAAACAAACACATAACTTCATAATCATGCTTAGGTTGTGATTCGGAGATGCTTGTTGGTCCAAATAAAGTTGGTAATGAACCCTCTTTTATGGCCAAACGCTTTGAAAATCCCGCCTTGAACTCACCGAGATTAGAAAAGCAGTCATCAGTGAAATGTTGTGAACACAACAAAAGTGATTTGTTGTACTACTCTGGTATTGTGGTAAAAATTAATTTTAGCCATTGGTTCTTCTGATCTTCATTCTTTGGAAGCGAAAATAAAACAAACTTGCCTTTACAATTAAAAACACACTGTCTCCTCGACATGATGCTATCACACCAACTACTAACTAGAGCGTCTGTGTGGGGGGTGGGGCAGGTCAAAGTTTTGTTTCTCCCAAGACGGTAGGCGGAGATTATTATGCAAAGTGTTCTAGTGACGTACATAGAGATGGGCAAAAGATTTGAAATCTATAACGACTCGTTTCAGCGATTCGGAGTCGACTCCTTACTTTAGAAGCCAATAACTTTATAAATCGTGTACTTTTTGGTTTAATTATTTGCACATAATTTACACTGATGGACAGCTACATCATACACTGTAATACAGGTCATTTTTGATTTCCCATCTGTGTGGCTCTTTAATTTCAGTGCAGAAACAACAACTATAAAATAATAAAATATAATACAATTCCCTTTCAGCACTTTAGTAACCATAACCATAAAATATGACAGGTTCAATGAACTTTGTCACAAATGTAATGATGTAGCAACTTCACACCAGCTGCACTGCATGCCTGAGAAACTACTAATGGTTTGCAAGAAAACTTCAAAGATTTTGTGGCCAATAAGCAATAACACCTGTAGCACAACAACATTTGGGGGCTGAAGCTTCAGGCCAGTCACCCTAAAGGATTTTAACTAGCTTGAACTCAACATGCATTTACATAACAGACGTATCTCCTGTTAGATATTAAGCAATGTTTACCCACACTACAGCAGCGGCACTAGAAAGCCCTCAAGTCAAAACTGAGTAACAAATCCCTTTAAGAGCTTCAGAAATTAGATCAAATTGAGTCTTTTGTCTGCTCTCAAATGTTCTTCTGCAATAAAAAGGGTTGTCTGAGCCAGTGTTAATTTTGACACGAAATTTTAATTTAGTTTTAGTCTTAGTCTTTTGACTATAATTCTTTTTAGTTTTAGTCAAGTTTTAGTCATCTGATTTGTTTTAATTTTAGTCTTATTTTAGTCGACTAAAATTGCTTGGTATTTTAGTCGACTAAAATTGCTTGGTATTTTAGTCGACTAAAATAAGACTAAAATCAATAACAGATTTACTAGACAATATTTTACAGCTGGTATAGGAAACAAACTTTACCAAAATATATAAAACACAAATTCAACTTTATTTCAACACAACTGTGTCTTTATTTCGATTGAAAAGCTTTTATGCAGCAACAAACACTGTCATGATAATGTAAACAATAACTAGCTGCCAATTGACCATCAATAAAAGAAAAATAAAGTTAGGTCCAGGACCTTAAAGTTTACAGCTGAGCTGAACAATAAGTGCATACATTTAAAGTAAATATTTTAATAAGTTGGCAGCTAGGTGGATAAAAAAAGTAACAAGATTTTATAAGGTATTCATTTGTCTAGCAATATTGTATGTTTTAAATACTACAATATTGCTAGATTTGTATGTATAATGATAGGATGTGAACATTCATGTTTCACATGACTAATATAGAAATATTTGTGATATTGTCAACAAGTAGAACATTATAAAATATACTAAACATTAGTATTAATCAAATGTATTTATCATGATATTACGTATTAGTATTGTGCTCGCATCTAATTTGAAGAAGGGGCTATTTTACAGTACTTTTCAGTTCGTAATATTTAATGCTACAACATCTACGCACTGCACTATTCCAATTTTGCTTAGCTCAATAAACAAAAGAACATCGTTGTGAAATTACAGTTGAGAAAATGTCCGGGTGGCTCGTCTGTAAATGTCTTTTCAAATTGGTTGTGTTCTTGCCACGAATGAGCGCTCTGCGTGCTTTACACTTTGTTTTGTTTTGTTCGTCGTCAAACGTGAAGTGAGCTGTGGACATTTTGTCGCTCTTTTAGACAGTAGGGACTTTAAGCAACAGCTGCGAATGGAACGGCTACAGCGACCGGAAGTTTGCCGTCACACCGCTGGAGCCAAGAACGTAAAAGTCACTAAGCAACGGTAAAACAGAACAGCGCAACGCAGCATTAATTCATTTATTGAGATCCAAAAAAATATATAATTTAAAAAAGCAAGAGAAGGATTGCTTTTGGCGTTAAATGACAATCTTTTGTCAGATGAGGAGTTTTTAATATTGTATGATGTAAATAAGTCTAAAAACATAACATTTATTTACCTAACTTCTCACTCTGTAGCGACTCTGGCAAATCAGCTGTTCTCCCGTAGTAGACCGTTAAATTAGAACGTCACAAAGTAGCAGTTAAATTCGCGCAGGCGCAATACAACGCCAGAATGGCGTTGCCGTTCCACCAGAGGCTGTTGCTTAAAGTCCCTATCACCTCTTCGAATGCCGACTTCCCGGGAGCTCATAAAAACTGAAAACCTTCGCTTCACGTCTCAATAAGTCAGGCTCTGATTGGTTCTCTTCTCTCATGCAGTCTGTTCTGTTTTGCCGGTTCTTTTGCTCATTCCTCGCATCTCTCCCGTCTGCTGATTTGATTTTCGTCACAGTCTATTTTCGTCTCGTCCTTTATTCGTTGACGATAATGTCAATCAATTTAGTCATAGTTTTAGTCTCCATCAGTGCCTTCTATTTTAGTTTTCGTTTCGTTTTCGTCAGCAAAAATATATTCGTGACGAAAATAATGACGAAAATATTTAGTCAACGAAATTAACACTGGTCTGAGCTTTGCCCTCAACATTTTAACGCTCTTAATTTCTTTGTGTAGTCTGTGTCAACAATTGTCTAATTTGTTCCTAATTCTTATTTCTGAAGATAACATTTTCTTTCTTTAATTTAGGAGAGGCATCTGCAATAAAATTGATACATTTAACTGTGAACTCCTGAGATTCGGGAAAGAAACATTTCTGGAAACTCAACACCAGGTAAGACCAGAGAGTGTTCTGACCGATTAGAAATGACCTACGTCTTTATATAATTCCAAATATGAACATATTCTGGATTTCTTGCACTTAAACCCTACATGTGACGCAACAATGATTACATTGTATGTATCTGATCAGATGTTATTTGTCATTTTACATCATCAGAAGGGCATAAAGTGATTGAATTAGGGAAGGGGTGGGATGGATGTGGACGCAAAAAAAAACCTCTTTGTACTCTTTTAAGTTAGTTCATGGATAAGTAGTAGGTTGTTTTTGTCACATAGCACAAACAAACCGCATGTTTCAACACTCCCCAGTCTCCTTTATACTGAACAACTCCTGCAAAGCACTTCCTGATCTTCAAAGAACACATTTAGAATTATTTTATTGTTTTAACTGTCATTATTAACTCACCATGACAGGAATAACACTGTTCATTTGTAAGAGTATTACAGAGTAAATACAAAGACTAAACTTTCAAAACCTCTCGAACCTGCCAGACAATAGTTAAATAAATTGAAATGTCAACAAGAGAACATTCATAAATGCCTTCTCTCCAGTCTTTTCGGTGCCCGCTTGTCTGTGGAATGAAATCACATGAAGCCGATATCAAGTGCACATTATTCATGGAAAACCAATTTATTTATTTTTGCCCAGCCACCAAGCTGGCTCAGTCTTAATGTAAAACAGTAAGTTCAGAAGATGCCGTCTTTTGGGTGTTTTTGCTAATTATCTTTAATCTGCGCAGGACAGAATATCTTAGATTTTTTAGTGTTGGGATATGTGATGAGCAATTTTCCCTTTTTATAGTTTCTGAACAATAAATGTTTAGTTAGCCAGATGACTTTTTAAATTTAAGTTTAACTTCCATATATTGTCAGCCATAGTGGGACTTGAATATGAACATATAATGAGTGGATTCAAATGTACATACCTTAGCCGGTTGAGCGTAAGTATTTTAGTAGCACTTCCACTGTTAGAGAGTATACAGTAGCAGCAGTGTAATTGTAAATAAAGAAACAAACCTTTATGCTTTTTACTCAACAGTTTATTTGTGTTCTCCTTCTCGGTCTTGGCCCATATATATATAAATGAGCACTTAAAGGGAAACTTTATCCATAAATGAAAATTCGGTCCACAATTATTCACCCTTATTTAGGACATTCTTTCTTTCCATGGAGCACAAAAAATCATTTTAACAGTCTTTATCTTGCTCCTCTTTCTCCTCCTTGCTTAAAAATTGTTTAGTATCTGAGAGTAAAGCAGGTCACTTTGATTTCATATCACCCAACTGTCTGCGGGACCTTTTTAACATCTTCAAACAGACTCTGGTGGCTCCTCACCCCTTACCATTTTGACGACGCCTGACTGGATCTTATTTTAGATATAGCAAGCTCATGTTAAACTGCTCCTGTCTTATTCAGGAACTTTAGGAATGCAGTTTTCACAGGTATAGAGCTTGTATTTACCTGGCAACAGTGGCCTGTTTAGGTTTCCCATGTACCCCAATAGAAATTGTAATGTTTTTGTTTTTTGTCTTATTTTCTCTCTCAAAGCACCACTATGTGTTATATATTATATAAAAGTCAAATTACACATTTGTTTTCTCTAGCAGTGGTTTTATATGTCGGTTTCAAATATCTAGTTCAAAACAGTCTTTAGTTATTTAATAGCTGTTTGGTAATAAAAGAACACAATAAAACTACATTGGCATACAGACAAGAATTAGTATATAATGAAGACAGATTTTATATTAATGTCAGGGCATGTTGTATCAAAAAACAAACACACACCAGAATAAAACTTTATATAAGAGTCCAAAATATGCTAATTTAATAGATCTCGCACACTTTCTAAATTAAAAAATAAATAAAAAGACAGACCATGTGGTTAACACTTCTAAATGAGTTTTTCTTCAGAACTACATTCACATTTATGCATTTAGCAGACACTTTTATCGTCAACTTACAGTACATATACTATGATCAGTTTATGCATTCCCTGCAATTTAAACCCATGACCTTGCCATTGCCATGCTGTACTGTTTGAATAAAAGGAATTTAAGTTGGAGAAAATTGTCACCTGTTTTAAATATTATAATTTTATACATTAAAATAATATATGTTGGCCAGAACAGTGGTTTAATATTTTTAGCTTTTACATTTTTACATTACTGTTTAATTTTAGTTGAAAAGCCCATAATAATCCAGGTTTCTTGTGTGACAGCTTAACCCATATACTGTAGTGTAGACGGTTCACCATGAAATCAAAATGAACCTTATAAATACTACTTCCGGGACTTTTGTGCATATAATTAAGCTAAAATACCAGTAGTAACAGTTAAGAATGTGTTTGATATGTCGAGACACTCACGTCAGCCTAATCCGATTTCATAATGATCATGGCTGAGAAACACTTGTTGAGTGAGTTGTATTAAAGGGGTCATGAACTGAGAAATCAAAATTCCCTTGATCTTTTGCCATACAAGAGGTCATTGTACTATAAAGTCATTCTTTAAGTTTCAGAACTTAAAACTTTCTTGTTAGTCTAAAAACAGCTTATATTGAAGCCAATCTGTCAGAAGGACAGGTTGTGGAATGCACCAATTTATAATGTAATAGTGTAGCTAAACACACCTTTGATTTAATCAAAGGAGTCCCAAGTAGATTACAATTAGCAGTAGGACAAACACAAACCCCTTTCACACTACACGTTGGTCCCGGAAAATGCTGGAGTGCCTTCTGTGTGAACTCAAACTCGTGATCCTGGGTTGGGGACCTAGTAACATTGCCAGGTTCAGTCCCGGAATGAGCTCTTTGAACAAAAGCCAGAACCAATGCTATAAAGGGTGCGTCATAGTGATGACGCACATTATCATGCAACTCTTTTACCGGGTCTTTTGAAGGCAGATTAATGTTCGCGACAAAAAAAATGTGCAAACTGTAATGAAGCAGAGATCAGGTAGCTCCTCACTATTCTGGCTGAAGCTGAGATCGTTCGCCAGCTTAAGTGCAACAGAATGCGTCACATTACACGTCAAATCATAATGTAAAGTGTCTGTACGAGATCTTCACAGGATGTGTGTGGAAAATCGCTGGCAATGTGAATGAACCACAATCAAACTATCCCTGGACAAATCACAGGACACTTTGTGTGTTTCCTGAAATTTCTGTGTGAAAGAGACTACTGACTGAAGTTTTTTTAAAAGGGCGCTCATCTGCTTGCGACGTTTGAGGTGCTTTGTTTACAGAGCTCACAAGTCATGAGATTGTATGAACATGGGGTGTGTCCTTGTTCACTAAAGACACACCCCAAACTTGTTTACCCCACATGACCTTTTTTCCCCAACACAGTCTGTCCTTGTGAAAAATTTTCCCAGATTCTTGGGTAAATCAGGTCCTCATGGGAAAATAATACTTTGCAGAGCTCGACAAGGCCTTCACATTTTTGCATTTTCATACAATGTACGCGAGAGAAGTAATTTAGTCCACAAGTTACACTTGCGTGCATTCAGGTCGGTAACAGTATGATACTCAGTCAAAATATAATTAGTAAAAAAAACTGATGATTTGTTAATTGAAAAAAAGTGCCTCTTTTTTGAAATTAATGAATGAATTTGAAACTTATTCAAGTTAATTAATACACTAATCCGCATCATAAAATAGTGATATACAAACATATCAAATAGAAAGTAATACATGCATGATAATGGTTATACATTTTAAAGGAAGTTCAGGCTGAGTTCAGAAGCATTCATTGAAAAAATCATTGTGACTTATGCTTCAGTTTGTAAAAACAAACAAAAGATTGGGTTCACAGTAAGGCATTTACTACAGAGGTCTATGGGGAATGGCACCAGAATGGAGGTCAAAATACTTAAATACACACTGTTTTGAAAAAATAACCACAAAACTCAAGGGTGAAGTGTGTAATTAATTAATGCAGCACTTATGTAACCAAGTATAACTATAAATACTTTAGATGGTTTTAAAACAGATTCCCAAACACTTCCCTATCACCATTGGTCAGTTAATCAGATTTTGAGTTTTCAACATTATTTATTTTACATTTTAATAATCATTGACAATATCAACAACCATGGACCTGTCCTCACAACCCCTCCCTCTTCTTCTGTCAGGCAAAGTCTCTCCCTCTGGAATAATGTTAGCATAGGTGAGGGATCTACTGTATCATACTTTGTCAGGCCTATCACCTGGGATCAATTTACTGAGCTAAAGCTCTGGACAGGGTCAATAACCCTAACCCTTTAGGTGGTGATCCATGGAGGCAAAGCTCCCATTCATTTTATGGGCCATCTGTTCTCACCTATGGTCACAAACTTCGGGTATTGACAGAAATGTGCAAAAGGCTGGAGTGTCTCTCCAGGGTGTCTGGGCTGATCCTAAGGGACAAGGTTAGAAGTTCTAACATCCAGGAGAAATTCTAGTAGAGCAGCTGCTTTTCAGAATCAAAAGGAGCCATTCAAGGTAGTCTGGCCATCTACTGAGGATTCCAGGCATGTCCATTTGGGAAGATAACCAGCAATAGAACTAGGAAATGCTCAAGGCATTATTGGAGAAAAGGATGTATGGGTGGTCCTATTTAACCAATCCCAGATAAGTGGCAGGAGAATGGATGGATTTCACAATATTACAGTTTTTATGGTATTTTGGTCAAAAATATGCAGCCTTCGTGAGCATAATAGTTCCAGTATTTCGAATGGTAGTTTATTAATACATAGGCATATTAAGATGGGATAGGAGGACATTTCTGAACTTAAAGATATTATACACAATGTGTACATGGAAACCAGAAAGTGACGTAACAAAACTATCCAAGGGGTAAATAACAAACTCTACTTTAGACAGTTTTACAAAGATTTTGTACAGAAAAATATATATAAGTACTTACAAAATGGCTTTATACCATAACAGGTGTACAAATCCAACTTATTTTTTTGTCATTAACTGACAGCATGTCATAAATGCCTTCCATAGAATTTAATTTAACCCAGAGTATTTCTTCAAATATGTGTCATATTTGTTTGTATCTCAGATCCATCACAAATTCATGACATTCCGGAAATTTATAAAAAAAAATTAAATAAATACATTAGTTAACACAATGTATAGCAATTACAGGTCTGTGAAATCGCTTAGGCCAGGTCATATGGGATTTTGACTTTCTGCTTAAAAAAAGAGAGGCTTAAGCCTGGCTCACACTACGGGAGTTTTAAAATCATAACTGATTTTGAAATCTGGTTGCAGCACACACATAAGGAGAATCTTTGCAGATTATCTTCCCTCAAATATTAAACATGCTCACACTACAAGAACACAGAACATCGTGGCACATCACACGCTGCAAGATATCATTAAGATTATCATGCCAGAGGGAGCACCTCACGCGATCTCATGCAGCAGATCGCCACTGAATTATTCTTTTTTTTTTTTTTTTTTGCGAGTTACATTTCTGCACTCACCTGGTGCATTCAAAACTGAGGCAATTTCACTACAGTGCTTCCCTTTCTCCTTACAGTTGTGATGTGTTTTCAACACATTATTCAGACAGTTTTTACTACAACATTTCAAGAAACAGTTTCCTCTATCTCCACTATCCAACAAAGCCACACATCAGTTGTTTTGTGGTTTTGCGCATTGGCTGTGAAAGTACTGACGTACTCATATAGCCATCATCATCGAAAATTAAATCCTAAATATCAACATGTTTGATAGTGATCGGGGCTGCCCCGATTTGTGTGCGAGCAGATCGGGAGGTGCGAGATTCGATCGGTGAATGCCACACATTACCAAATAATCCGCGCCGAATATCGGGACAGATCGATGTGCTCGACAAGATGTTTGCTCCGATTCTCAGGAGGGGGAAATCGGGGCTAAATCAGGCTAAAAATCTTGTAGTGTGAGCCAGGCTTTACATAGCAAAATAGGTCACACAGCACCAAAAGTTTAACATCTTTCAAGCTGAAGTGTCTTTTTTTTCCAACGTTAAAATGCTTTCTCTTATAGCTTAAGAAGTGGAGACAACTAAGAGTAAACATTTTGACATAACATAAAATTTACATTTTTACATAAAATGACAAGCTAACATTAATTGACTAATCATATCAGCAACACGTGAAAATGTGAAGGAGTACTAGTCGGGTAAAATTAAGATCATATTAAATAGATCGTAGGAGCAGACTGATTGCTATATAAGGAGGGAAGAACCGCTTCTAATTATTGTGTTCGTAAGCAATGGTTACCTCCAAAGAAACACATCCAGCCATCATCACTTTGCATCAAAATGGCCTCACATGCAAGCAAATTGCTACAAAGAATATTGCACCTGAAAAAAAACATTTACCAGATCATCAAGAACTTCAAGGAGAGAGGTTCGACTGCAGTGAAGAAGTCTACAGGACGTCCCACAGTGTCCAGCAAGCCCCAGGATCGTCTCCTCCTGAGGAGTCAGCTACAGAATCGTGTCTCCAGCAGTGGAGAGCTTGCTCAGGAATGACAGAAGGTTGGTAAGAGATTTTGGACCACGGCCTGGTGTCAAGAAGGGCAGCAAAGAAGCCACATCTCTCCGAAAGAAAAAACTAAACAAAAAAACAACAAAAAGAAAATGTCAAGGACAGACTAAAATTCCTCAAGAGGTACAAGGATTGGACAGCAAAGTAATTTTCTCTGATGAAGCCCCCTTCTGTCTGTTTGGGACATCTGGAAAATAGATTGTTCAGAGAAGAAAAGGTGAACGCTACCACGAGTCCTGTGTTGTGTTAGCAGTGGAGCATCCTGAGACCATCCATGTGTTAGGATTGCTTTTCAACCAAGTGAGTGGGCTCTTTCATAATTCTACCTAAAAACAATGCCATAAAGAATGGCATCAAAACATCCTTCAAGAGCATCTTTTTCTAACGACCCATGAGCAATTTGGTGATGATCTGTGCATTTTCCAGCATGTTGGAGCAAAATGTCACAAAGCAAGAGTGATAAAGAAGTGGCTCGAAGATCATTACATTTTATTTTTTGATCCATGGCCAGGCAACTCTCTGAATCTCAATTCCATAGAGAAACTGTGGTCAGTCCTCAAAAGGCTAGTGGACAAGCAGAAGCCCACAAATTGTGATCAACTACGAGAACTAATAAGACAAGAATGGATCGCCATCAGTCAGAATTTTGCCCAGAAGCTAATATACAGCATGCCAGAGTAAATTGCAGAAGTTATGAAGAAAAAGGGATAACACTAAATATTGACTCATATTTTTTATTTTTTTGCTAATAAAAGCTGTTAAAACTTATGATATGCTTATCATTGTTTTTCAGTATACCGTACTGGAACAATAATATACAAATACTGAGGCAGCAAATTTGACAAAACACAAAATTTGTCACTGCCAAAACTTTTGGCCATGACTGTAGGTCACATTTCAGCATTCCTTTTCAACTTAAGTTTTGTTTATTCACAAGGAAGTCTTAAAATATGATAAAACTGGGTGTTTTAGTCTAGTCTATTGTTCACCTGAATGCTCTGAGGCAGTTGATCCAGACTGATATATCTTCAAGATTAAACAATCTAGATCCATCACATGGCAGGATTTCCCTGGAAGCCTGGGAGTACAGTGTTATCTTCATGTGTAAAGATACAGAGGTACTGACGTGATTTAATCATAACTCCATATGCAAGTAAGTGAGAGTTGATGGGACTGTGAGCACTCAAGGCCTTAACACTTAATCTTGAGGTTAGGGTCAACTTCAATACTTCAGCACCTCAGCTTCAGTAGCCGCCGTGCAACTTCCTGTTGCCAGTTGCTCTTGTCCAGCTGTTGTACAGCTGGGAGGTCAAACCCAGCAGGAAAGCACTATGAGCAAAGACTGTCTGTATAAACCCTGGGAATTCCCACAATTGTTCTGGCTGAGAACAGTGCATCACTGTTTAGACTTAAAATAGCCACTTCCAGATCAAATGCAGGAAATCGCCATCGCGGCTCCTCGGCAAGTGACACTAACTTTAGCAAGACAATGACTTCACGATTAAGCCTTTAATTGATCATCGATCATTGTCCTAAAGGAAGCGTTTCATGTTTTCTGTATTATTTTATGATTTTGAAAAATGTCCCTTTTTGCTCACAAAGGCTGGATTTACTTGATTAAAATACAGTAATATTGTGAAATTTTACAATTATTAACTCATTTCTATTTCTTATGCTAATTTTCATATTCATAGAGCCTTGGAAAAGTTTATTTATTTCAGTAATTCAACTCAAATTGTGAAACTTGTGTATTAAATAAATTCAGTGCACACAGACTGAAGTAGTTTGTCTTTGGTTCTTTTAATTGTGATGATTTTGGCTCACATTTAACAAAAACCCACCAATTCACCAATCTCAACAAATTAGAATACTTCATAAGACCAATAAAAAAATTTTTTTAGTGTTTAATTCATTTTATTTATTTTTTTTTGAAAAAAATAAAATAAATAAATAAATAAATGATACTGGGTTTGTTATAGAAATCTTACCCGCAAGTTCTCTGTTACAAAACTCCTATTTGAATTTTACTTGCATGAAGATGATACATTTTTAACCTACAAGTTCAAGTTCAAGTCTGCTTTATTGTCAATTTCCACATGTACAGTACATACATACAGAGAATCGAAATTGCGTTACTCTCAGACCCCGGTGCAAACAGATAACATTAACATTAAAGCCTAAAAAAAATAACTAGATAAAATATAAAGTGTAGATACAATTATACAATAAGGGAATTATAAAAAAAAAGACATATAATAAAAATAAAAGTTAAAAATAAAGTTAAATAAAGCAGCGCAAGGTAAATGACATATATAGTGCAAATCAATGAAGTGAACAACAGTTCAGTTAAAAGATTTTTTAGTGCAAAAAAATCACTTATTAAAAATATCTTAAGTCTGATTAAAGTGACAAGTGGCAAGTGACCAAGAGCAGTTATTTAACTGACTGATGAGGTAGTTCCATGCCGAATGAGGTAGTGAGCGGTGAGTGAGCAGACCAATGCTGAACAAGTGACTCGTGCATGTCATCATATAATTAGTGTGTGTGGGGGGGGGGGGTTCATAGTTCAGTGGTGCCTGGGGAAGAAGGGGGGGGGGGGGCAGGTTCGGGAGGGAGTTCAGCTTCCTGACAGCCTGGTGGATGAAGCTGTCCTTCAGTCTGCTGGTCCTGGCCTGGAGGCTCCGCAGTCTCCTCCCTGATGGCAGCAGGCTGAAGAAGCTGTGTGATGGGTGGGTGGGATCACCTGTGATGCAGAGGGCTTTGCGGGTGAGACGTGTTCCATAAATGTCCTGGAGGGAGGGTAGAGAGACACCAAGGATCTTCTCAGCTGCTCTCATTATGTGTTGTAGAGTCTTTCGGCAGGACGCGTTGCAGGCGCCATACCACACAATGATGCAGCTCGTCAGAATGCTCTCGATGGTGCCACTGTAGAAGGTGTACATGATGGGGGGTGGGGCTCTGGCTCTCCTCAGTTTGCGGTGGAAGTAGAGACGCTGTTGTGATTTCTTGGCCAGTGCTGCAGTGTTTTCAGTCCAGGAGAGGTCCTCTGTGATGTGCACACCCAGGAACTTGGTGCTGCTCACTCTCTCCACAGTCGCACCATTGATGGTCAGAGGAACGTGCTGAGTGTGTGCTCTCCTGAAGTCTACAACAATCTCCTTCGTCTTCTCCACATTCAGAGAGAGATTGTTGTCACTGCACCACCCAGCCAGGCGGCTCACCTCACTCCTGTAGTTTGTCTCATCTTTGTTGCTAATGAGACCCACCACCGTCGTGTCATCTGCAAACTTAATGAAGAGGTTGGAGCTGTGTGACGATGTGCAGTTATGGGTCAGCAGAGTGAAGAGGAGGGGGCTCAGCACACATCCTTGGGGAGCCCCAGTGTTCAGTGTGATGGTGCTGGATGTGTTGCTGCCGACCCGTACTGCCTGAGGTCTTCCAGTCAGAAAGTCCAACAACCAGTTGCACAGCGAAGTGTTGAGCCCCAGCTGACTCAGCTTGTAGATGAGCTGTTGAGGGATGATTGTGTTGAATGCTGAACTGAAGTCTATGAACAGCATTCTGACATAAGAGTCCTTTTTTTCCAGATGGGTGAGTGCTGAGTGGATGGCAGTGGAGATGGCATCATCGGTCGACCGGTTGGGACTGGGATGATAGTGGTAGTTTTAAAGCATGTAGGAACAAAAGCCTGACTCAGTGAGATGTTAAAAATGTCTGTGAAGACATCAGTGAGTTCTGCTGCACAGTCTTTCAGCGCACGCCCAGGGATGTTGTCAGGACTCTGAGCTTTGCGGGCATTGATCCTGCTGAAGGATCTCCTCACGCTGTCTGGGGTCAGAGTCATCACCTGGTCGCCGGGAGGAGGTGGAGTCTTCTGTGCAGTGGTGCTGTTTTGTTGCTCAAAGTGAGCGAAGAAGGTGTTCAGCTCGTTCAGCAGAGAGATGTTGTTGTCACAGGTCCGTGGTGGGGGCTTGTAGTCCGTAATGGTCTGTATCCCCTGCCACAGGCTCCTAGTGTCTCTGCTGTTGCTGAATTGGTGAGCTATCCTCCTGGAGTGCTGTCTCTTAGCCTCTCTGATGCCGCGGATGCATACAATGATGGCAAATAAATAAATGCATTTAAAGATTTTTCATGATTAAAAAGTTTTAAACCCTAATCCTGTATAATAATTTGCTAGGGGGACTGGATAAAATAATAAGAAACTGATTTGGTGTCTCATTCCTATGGTTCCCAAATGACACATTGCATTTGCTATTAGAAGTGTGGTGGTTTATAACTTTTGGCAGGCATATACAGACTTCATCTGTTCACAAATATTACTAAGTAAACAAATGCTTTTTATTTTCATATTAAGCCCTCTTAAAACATCCTCTCATAAAACATTTCTCTGATTTGTAAAATAAAACCATTTACACACTAAAATAAATTATCTATAACAGATCTCACAAATTAGTCCCAGACACATTTGTTCTCATTAAAAACACATATGGAAACTAATTTACATTGGCCACGTCTTGACTCACAAACACTTGTCCGACAGAAATGAGCAAGCATGGCTTTTACAAAACGTAACCTCACTTTCTAGATGAATTCTGCACATTTTTCAATAGCTACAGAGGATCGAAAATCTACCGAACAATTTTCAGTTAAAACAATTCTTGTTCTTAATGATCTAATAACACATCTGTTAAACTAAATTTTTCCTTGAATAATCAAATATTTGTCACATTTTATTTTAGGGTCCAATTCTTACTATTAACTAGCCATTAACTATGACTTTGGCCTCAATTAACTGCTTATTTGCTGCTTATTAATAGTTTATAAGGTAGTTGTTAAGTTTAGGGTATAGGGTAGGATTATGGATGTCAAGCATTATATGTACTTTATAAGCACTAATAAACAGCCAATATGTTAATAATAGACATGCTAATAAGCAACTACTTATTAGTGTGAATTGGACCCTATACTAAAGTGTTACCCAAATATTCTATAAGTGACTATGAACACTACACTGTGTGTCTGGGGGGGCTGATAAACACGTGTTTGCCAGCATACTTCCTGTTTGAAAAAGAGGAACGCTGCTCAACCATATTTAATTGTTCTGAATACAAAGGATGTGACTCATTTGAGCTGACACATGTGTGAGTTATTTAATTTAACTGATTAATATGTTTACATTGTCTAACTGACATTTGTGAGAATCTAAGAAACAGAACAAGATGACCAAGTTGCAAGAAACACATTAGAAAAAGTAATGCATAAAAGCAAGTTGTGACTGAATGGGTTATGCAGTTTGACTGGTGCTGTAAGCATAAAAAGAGCAGTATCACTCCTAACTTTGAGGACATTAGTGCCCCTGGGGTAGGTAGGCGGTTCATCACCATAAGATGACAAGCTCACAAACCATGTTCACACAATGCCTTTCACTTTCTCATCCCAGGGAAGATTCATTTGTAAAGACAACTAATCTTCTGTTGACAGTGATATGATCCAGCTATTCAGTCAATCTGCTTTGCTGAAAGTATTTTTATTCCTATTATATTTTCTCAAATATGCATGTGCAGTTGTACTGCATACTAAAGTATATTTATCTATACTAATATTTATAAAAAGCAAAAATCTAAAACTAATTTCACATATATACACATATACGTGAATATTCATTATTTTATTTAATTTACATTTTTAATATTAATGCTTAATACTTTAATTTATAACTAGTTATAAAAATGCATACATTTTATTCATACATAACTAGTTATAAAAATGCATACATTTTATATTCTTTGATATTGTTTCGGTAACACTAAGGAACAATATTCACTATTAAGTAGATGCTTATTAGCATGAATATTACTAGCATATTGGCTGTTTTTTTAGTACTTGCACTACAGGTCTTTTGAATGCTTTTCAGGGAAACACATGGCTAAAGTAATTCCAGGAAGGTCTTGACCACATTGCATGTCTATATCACTTAACAAATGATTTCAGTTATTTCAAATGTCCTTACAGCAAAAGAACCACAACCCACAACGACACTGGCCAAGCAAATAAATATAGTAAATAATCGGATGCAAACAACAAATTATTTCCATGTTTTAGCCACAAAATGTCATTTTATTATGCACAGAAATCACATGCGCCCTTTCTCCCACTCTCTCTGCCTTACAAACACACGTACATACAGTACAGACATACAAGCTCACAGAAACATGTTGTTAGCACTACTCTGACAGTTTTATCCATAAAACTGTGAGGTAATAACGGGACTGTTGTTGGAGAAGATGAACTTACAGTTTCGCTATTAGTAGAGAAACTGCTGCCAAACTCTGTTGAGAGACACACAGAATCGGTTATTCACACACGCTTGTTATCTCTTTCTCTGATAATTTCATTATCAACTGCATTATGTGTATATATGTGTAGTTAGATTTTAGACCGTGGAGAGAGTGAGCAGCACCAAATCACAAACGACCTCTCCTTTGTGACAACCCTGACAACCCCCCCACCCCATCCTCAGGTTCTTCCACTCCCTCCTCCCACTAATACACTGTGACCTGCAACAATCACTTTGTGCATCATTGGTCTGCTCACTACGTCATTCAGCATTGAACTGACCTCATTCAACTACCTCTTCTGACAGATAAAAGAAGTGCTATGTGAGCTTTTTGTCACTAATCGGACTGAATAATCTCTTTTGCACTTCAACCATTATATCTGCACTATTTGTTTATTTAACTGGTTTGCACTTCATCTGCCAAGTGCCTTGTGCTGGTTTATATATCTTTTTAAAAAATATCCTTAATGGTACATGTGCAGTCATATTTTATATTTAATCTGTGTTATCTGTATGCACCTAGGGTCTGAGAGTAACACAATTTCAATTCTCTGTATGTATATGGTGTACATTTGGAAGAATTGACAATAAAGCAGACTCTGACTTTGATAAGTCTGCCATCAGCACCTCAAGCCTCCATTACTAGGTCTAAAATTACATTTTGTAATTTTCTACGCAGGCACTGGACGAGATACATAATAAATTAATCCTATTAACAAGATCATTTTAAGGATAAAAACCTGACGAATATCTTGAAATACAACATCTGAACAGAGATGTATAAAGTACTAGAGAACCATACTTGAGTAAAAGTACAAGTGCTCTATCAAAAAAGTGACTTGAGTAGAAGTAGAAGTGCTCTTTAAGCACCACACTTAAGTAGAAGTACTAAAGTATTCAACATTTTTTGTACTTAAGTATTGCAAGTAGTCTATTTTAAAATTTACTACTCAAGTACTGAAAGTAAAAGTAGAAGTATTGTGTTATGTAGCTATTAAAGAAAGTAGTCAAAAGTTTGAACATATTGTTTTTACTATTTCAAATGATTAACCTAAAGGACAATCACAATTCCTTTGACTGTAACTTCTTGTAAACAAAAAACGGTTACTAGGGTTAGTTAGCCCAATTTGCAAAATGATGTCATTAATAACTTACCCTCATGTCGTTTCAAACCCATAAGACATCAGAGGGTCATTTAGAATTTTTTGAAGCATCGAAAATACATTTTGGTCCAAAAATAGCAAAAACTACGACTTTATTCAGCATTGTCTTCTCTTCCGTGTCTGTTGTAAGACAGTTAAAAACAAAGCAGTTTGTGATATCTGGTTCGCGAACGAATCATTCGATGTAACCGGATCTTTTTTAAACAGTCCACCAAATCGAACTGAATCGTTTTAAACAGTTCGCGTCTCTAATACGCATTAATTCACAGATGAATTAAGCTGTTAAATTGTTTAATGTGTCTGACACTCCCTCTGAGTTAAAACAAACCAATATCCCGGAGAAATTCATTTACTCAAACAGTACACTGACTGAACTGATGTGAAGAGAGAACTGAAGATGAACACCGAGCCGAGCCAG
Organism: Carassius auratus; assembly: GCF_003368295.1. NCBI lineage: Eukaryota > Metazoa > Chordata > Actinopteri > Cypriniformes > Cyprinidae > Carassius > Carassius auratus. The sequence continues at coordinate 5,394,743 of NC_039292.1, read as the reverse complement.
ATAATGACTCGTTCACGAGTCAAGAACCGTTTCTGTCAGACGCGTCTGATTCGTGAACTGATGAGCTGATGATACTGCGCATGTGTGATTTAGCGTGAAGCAAACCGACACGCAGAGCGTCTGGAACCGAACTGATTCTTTTGGTGATTGATTCTGAACTGATTCTGTGTTAATGTTATGAGCCCATGTGCAGTCAACGCCAATGACGCTATTGCATCGAGCGCAAAAGAATCGGTGAACTGTTTTCTTCAACTGGTTTATTGAATCGAACTGTCAGAAAGAACTAACGTTACTGGTCATCCGAGAACCGATGCAACCTGTTCTTGACTCGTGAACGAGTCATTATCTGGCTCGGCTCGGTGTTCATCTCTCTCTTTACAGCAGTTCAGTCAGCACGCGCAGTCTCGCTTGATTCGCTCAATGATGTGCCAGCTTCATCAAACCTGCCATCTACAGTTCTGGCAGTGGTTTTTAATGGAATGATTCGTAACATTATTATAATTGTAACGAGTAATGATGCAGCACATAAAAAAAATATCGGAGTAAAAGTATTAAACTCAGCGAAAATATGTACCGAAGTAAAAGTGGAAGTAGGAGAAAAAAATAATACTCTAGTAAAGTACAGATACCGCCTTTTAGTACTTAAGTACAGTAGTGAAGTAGTTCTACTTCGTTACAATACATCTCTGCATCTGAAGAATGTCTTTAGGTGGTTACCGTAGTGTAAGTGGAATAATTAAAGATGCTGTATGTAGGATTGACAGGAGAGTGGTGGAACTAGCTATTGCAGTTCAAATTAAAAATATTAGGAGAGGCATTTGACAATGAATGAAATGAAAAACACTGTGATTTCCGCCAACTGGCAAACCAGGGTCCTGTAATACAATTGGGTATACTGAGTGCCACACTACGGCCTGGAACACACATTTTCAAAGGAGAATAACTGATTAGAATTGTTTTTCAGATAAACAACTATGTTAACTTTGCATGTTTCTTAAATATCTGCAAAAGTATTATGGTATTTCTATGGCTTAAATAGAGTCAAAAAATTACATACAGCACCTAAATTATTTGAAAATAATGCACACACGTTTGTGGCCATTACACCTCAGTTGTGCATTATTTTCTAATAATTCAACTGCCCATCGCCATTTATTCCTTACTTATAATGCACTTATTATTGCATTATTCTGCATTGACCATATTCTACATCCCTTCATTTGTTCCCATTACATATATAGAGAGAGAATTGTAGATTAAAAATAAAATAAATAAATAAAGACCACAAAATTTGGTCAGCCATTGACCTGTAGGTAATATTGAGTTAAAAAGAAATCATGTTAATTACAGTAAACACTGTGCAGGTTTTATAAAAGCGCAAATGCTTAACAACACTCGTCAAGGTCTTAGCCTGACCATTTTCCATGGTATATCAGTCAAACAGCTAATTTCCATTCCCCCTGGATAGGGCATGGACCGGTTCATGAATTCCCAAACCATAGACATGGCCATTTAAAATGTAATCAGGCATTACTGCTACAAAAGAGCCATTGAGCCTTTAATCCAATAATATAAATCGTGCTCTCACATGGACTAAAGGCATAATCATATTAAACATCTTGTGTGATCAAATGTCAATGTGATGACAATCTTGTTTCTTGAACTGGGAGCTCTGCAGATCATTTAAAGCTCAAAGTTCCTGTGTGTAGTCTCCTTGGCCTGCCAGATACTGCGTATAATTAAGTTTGTATAACAAATCCTAGTTATGAGCCCTTCCACTCTTAGCATAAGCCTATTTAAAAAATAAAAAAAATCTGGCAGCTTGGTTTAATGGGTTACACAAAGATTTGTTAATTACCAAGATTAATATCATGCCAAATTGTTTAACAAATACAACAAAGTACCACTTGTTTGCAGCGCGCTTCATTACGCATATATCACATTACATCAATCGCTATTGCAACACAAGCTCAAGGCTGAAACCTGAGGACAAGAAAAATGACACATGGCAGCACGCGAGTCAGGCGTGAGTAAGTAATCTTGGACCATGTGGATTTTTGCAGATATAAAATGTATCATGTCTCTGTGCTGGAGACTCGAAGCTTGTTTGCAATCACTAAAATGCATAAAAAAAAGTGGCATTTATGAGACATTTGTGATTTAAGTCATTTTTATTGAAAAACCTTAGGTCCCGCCACCCCTTATAAGACAAAACATTAGTCCAAATAAAAAAGTAAATACCATAAATCAAAGATGTAGAAAATTGGATTTAGGGTGAAGCACAGCAAGAGTAAACGTGAGAGAAAAGAGTCCTAAAACATTAAGATTCAAGCTGAGCGGAGGAAAACTTTTAATATGACATATCACATAAAGCTGAATGAGAGCTGAAATGAAACAAACCTGTTAGAAAGAGGTAACTCCCAATACTAATACTCCCAAGATTAATATGATACAGCCATATAAATCTGTCCTTAACTATCATGAGTCCTCTACTTAATCAGATAAAGGCGACAGTTTTGCTACTTAAAGTGGCTTTATTAAAAATTAACAAAATAACATATGTTCCTCACATTAATGTTAATATGCTAAATGCATGTTGTTGAATGTATGGAAATGCACTCCCACAGGCATTAAGGATTCTGCCTCTCAGGTACCATTTTTCCTGTTAAGATCAAGGTCAGAGACAAAGGAAGATATTTCAGGGCCTGCCTTCAAAGTAAACAGTGTAACGGTGACCGCATTCCATCGAGAACATATTGTTGTTTCGGCTTCTCAGGAAATAATACACCAAACTTAACTGTAAGCGCAACATGAATATATGAATATGAATATCTGAAGCACATTAAAATACAGAAGTAACACATGGGTGTATAAACTTTGCATAGGAAATGAATGATTAATTCTTTCCACAAACAAAATCTAAAAGAACACACAAAGAATGATGCCCTACGCTGTGATGTTCACCATATTAAATGGCCAGTTCACCCAAAAATGACAATTCTGTCATCAGTTACCCCATGACACTCCAAACACACATAAACTTTTTTTATTAAGAACTGTGTTGTTCATTCCTGACAAAGCAATCATAATAATCTAGAGTAAAAAAAAAAAGCACCATTGTAGTTTTATGGTCCATATGCGCCATATTTGACTTTTGAAGTCATATGGTAACTGCATGAGAAAAACCCCAACATGAAAGTCTCCAGGAAGTTGTTAACTGCTGCAAATGGATTGCAGAATCAGTGAATCATACTTATTCAAAAAACGAAAAGATAATTGAAAAGATCAGGTCATAATAACAAGCAGTTGGTAAGCTTAAATCAAGATTTTCAATGAGTAACAACTTAAATTAGATTCTGTTATTCGAACAAAGCTATCATGTAGCACAGAAGTCATATGACACTTCTGCATCATGCATAACAGTGCATTATTATAATTTAGGTTTTAAATGACATGAGGGTAAATAAATGATGACAGATGTGTAGTTTTTGGTGAATTATTCCTTTAAGGTTACAAAAGCTTTTTCTGCTCATAGGCTGATTATAATGTTATGGTAAGATCTTTGTGGGGAGAACAAGAAACAGAGTGAAAAGCCTCGAAAAAGAAAAAGGTCTGTGAAATCAGCAAGAACCTAAATGGTATGTAAGCCATACAGAAATATCCCAGAAGCCTAAAAAAAACCCTGACCTTCATTCAGAATGAGATTATGGTCAGAGGATATAATTAAACCCTGGCACCATTTGGTGTCAAAACTTTAAAAGACAACAACAGCAAAAATGACACGTGAAAAAAGCAGCAGAGAATCGGAGGAAGTGCAGTGATGTCATGCAAAGAGGGAGGGGGGTCTGCTGAACTAAATTACCACAGCCATGCGACGGACCACCCAGAGGCCGTTATAAAATGGTCTGGATGATATTATCAATATTTTATTTTGTGATTATGAGTAATACTTGCCAGTGGTATGGTAAATTAAAACACATATAAGTGACAAAAACTAATCCAGTGACTCAAATGTAGACAATCATAAATAAACAATATGGTAAAATGGGATAATTTTTTAAAGTAGGGATTAAAAAAAAAAAAAAGTACCTAATTTTGTGCTTTTTCAGCGCATGTTGTGTGTGTACATCTGGTTTCCCTTTTCAGCTGAACAGCTTTACATAATTAAAGCTGTGGAAAAAGGAGGTAAAGCACACAATATATAAAGGACAAAACAATCAAATAAAAGCACCACAACACATGCATAATCGAGGGCTCAATTAAAAAAAAAAAAAAAACAGGAGTCTCATTCTTGCACTTTAACTAGTTATATATATATAAATATATATAATAGTGTAGTGGTTGATCAACAAGGCTAATCGCTGCTTAATATGCGTTCAATCTCCTCCAGTCTCTTCAAGGCTGCCGCCCTTTTCTTTTCTATATCTTTAATCTCTTTTGTGGATTTACTCTTAGTCTGCTTGTCAGGTTGGCCTGCATCCAGCTTCTTTGATTGGCCGTGGCCCTGATTGCTGACGTTTTCTTTGGGGGAGGATTTCCTTAAATTCTTCTCTTTCCTGGCCCCCTCCCCTGCTCCTGAGGCAACTCCCTGCCCTTCCACCTCCTCCTGTTTGTCCTGTGGTTGTTGCTCTAGCTGTTTTTCTGATGCACCACCACCCTCTGTCGGTGCAATCGGCTGGCCCGCGGCGCTCATGGCGGCCATTTTGTTGCGTACAATGGCGAGGTGTCGTCGGATGTACTCTTCCTGCGGGGCCATAGCGAGCGTTTCCACCAGACAGTGCTCGGCACGCTGGAGCTCCCGTTCTTCAAAGTACACCACGCAGAGGTTATGCTTGGCCTGCACGTTGCTGGGGTCCATGTTCAAAATGCGTTCAAAACAGGCCTTGGCACCACGTGTATCCTTGCGGTGGTTCATGAGGATGTCTCCCTTGAGGATCAGGCCTTTGACGTGCTCCGGGTGGTACCGCAGTAGCTCATCAAGCACCGGGAGAGCATCCAGTTCACGTTGCGACTGAGAGTAGAGCAGGGCCAAGTTAAACAAAGCGCTACGGAAGCCGGGTTGCAGTCGAATGGCCTCCCGCATCCAGCGCTCAGCCTCTTCATTCTCATTAGCGTCCATTGCCAACATGCCCAGGTTGAAGTAACCATTTGCATCATTCGGCTCTTCTTTCACATAGGTTAAAAAGCGACGGTTTGCCTCTGGCCGAAATTTTGCCTCGCCTGTAAAAGAAGACCATTTAATTTACAATTAAATGAATTCAAAAACGAACAAAGTGCTAAATAATTAAGGAGAATACAGATTGTCCTCATTTAATGATCTTGATCCATCCTAAGTTTCTTTTTCTTTTTCTAAATGGAGCACAAAAGTAATTCATAACACATTGTAAAAACATTTCCACACAAATAAAGTGAATGTTTATTCCCCCCATTTAATATTAGTATTGTAATAAAGCAACCCTTCCAAAAATCAAATGGCAATAGAGTAGTATAACCAGATGTCCTTGGTGCTGTAAATGTTTTGAGCAACTAAAGTCAACTAAATTGAAATACTGCATATTCACATATATAGGTTATTTAAGTGAAGTTAACCCACATTAATTATTTTTATGCATTTAGTCATAATAAATTAAGGTCTTGTCCAAATGATAGAGCTTTTGTTTTGTTTTGTTTTGAGTAATGTGCCCAATAGCCTGATACTGCTATCTCTAGTATTTTGGCTCGGTTATTTTGGCTTTGAACCAAGATCTACGTTGTTCACCATCATATGTTGCAACGATAGGGTCAGAAGGAGGGTAAGAAATGTCGGTCAGCTTTTTATCATCCCCTCAGAATAACTACTGTAGGCCAAAAGTGGGGAAACTGTGGAAAGCAGGTTACATTTAAAACAAATTAGCTATTATTTGAAAACCAAGTGCAGATGCGGATGGGCACAACTACAAAACCGGATGAAAGAAAAACTGTGAATTGAGAGTGAAATGCCTCTCGGTCACATGAGTCAACAACAGTTTGTACAACAGGGCTAAAACCATGTGCAAATAAAGCCGTTGTATTCGAAGTATTTACATTGCAGCAGCGTAGGTGTGCTAATCTCAGAAAAATGACAAACTATTGACTCACTCGAACTGTAAGAATCTATCAGTCTTTCCTGCTGTTCTAAGCTACAAATGACAAAATGGCATAAAACTCAAAGTTAGGGTCAATGAGTCACATTCAATTTAAAGTATTGCTTTTGGATCAAACGCTAACACTCTTATGCATGAGAACATGTCCGAGTTAGGTGAGAGGTTGCTGCCTTACCTTGATGTGAAACACAAAAAATCCATAGGTTAATAACTTGACTTACGCTCCTGATGTCTAACTTCATGTGAATCAAATATTAACTAGCAGACTGTTGCTTTCACAGAGGTAACAGAATACCTCAGCGTTTCTTGTAATGGACCCAAAGTTTTTTGAAGATCAAGTCAGGAAAATAAATTAATTAGGGAGTGCATTTTTCAACTTTATTTCCTCAAAACCTACCGAGCTGTATACACAGGTGGTTCGGGATTTTGTGTCATCAATGTCACACCTCTGATACAAACGCTATTCCAAAAGTGATGTCTCATAGCCAAAGCTGAAGATATCATAGTATGCATATTTCACATGGAAGGCAACCAAAGACTTCAAGATAGTGGATGAAGCGATGTTGAATGTTGCCTATAAATATTATAATAAACGTAATGTGTTAAGGGTATCAATGAAAAACTGCTCAGTCTACTTAAAATGTATTACTTGTCCTGATATTTCTATCTTTGCATTTTATGTACAGCTTAGTCGCATGCTAACAAAGTCCTGAAAAGTATGTTTTTGAATATTCCACCTTTAGCTTAGCAACGTGCTAACAACAACCTCCACCGGAATCAACTTCGAGTTGATTGTCTGCTTACCACAAAATATAGGTAGCTCACTAAGTTTTGTGACAGATCTAATTTAATTTCTTGGTTTAAATGGCCACTGCCCACTCACCTGACTCTTGCATGAGAAGCGCCGAGTTGAACAGTGCTAGTTTGTGCCGTGGATTCAGGTCCAGCGCACGATTAAAGTTTCTCAGAGCCTCCGAGGGGTCCTTCATCTCTATATTGACAATTGCCAGATTGTACCACAGGTCTGCATTGGTATGGTCCAGTTCCAGCGCTCGTAGGTAGGCATCCTTTGCCTCACTGGGCTTGTTCATTTTCAGCAAAAGCTCCCCTCTGATTTTTAAAAGAAACAAAGACATTTTTGGAATACCTTTTACAGGACATCTCGGAAATCATTTGTACAACAAGAAAGATCAGTTTCTTTAAACTATATTTTCTTGGCAAATATTTTGAGTAATACATTTTTCACAGTGTGGCTAAGAGAAGTTCTGACATTAATAAGAACCAAGGCAATCCAGTAAATCTACTTTCAAAAGCTTATCTGATCAACATTTCATTAACAGGATGAGACATGTAGAAAGAAATCACAAAGTGTGAAAGCCAAGTAAATTTTCACTTGATGCAAAATTTAACAAAAACAGCAAACACCCAGACACTCTCTTACTATGGCATATGATATCTAGGAGAAATATTTTCTTATGGATAGCAAAAAAAGAAAAAGTCCAGGATGGGTGTGAAGTTGTAAGACACGGGTGGCTCAAGTCTTTGACAAAATTGTATCTCTTGAACATCATCCAGTGTATACATGCAAAAAAAAAACAAATAACATGACTCTCAATAACCTCATAAAAGCCAAAATACTGTCTGAACTACAACTCGTTTCATTTGGCCATGTCAATAAGCATGAAAGTATACAAACACATTTTTGACCCTGTCAGCATGATTGGAGACTTGCCGACTGATGTAGGCTTGCTTGAAGTCCGGTCTCATGCTGATGGCCTGTCTATAGAGTTGGTCAGCTTCCTCCAGGCGGGAGTCATTTGCCCGAATTAGGTTTGCCAGGTTAATGTAGACGTTCAGATGGTTGGGGGCCACACGGGTTGCATACTTCTTCCCTGGAATAATCTGGCATTATGTTTTGGAAAGGTCAGCCAAGGTTTTAAGCATTTACATTTGACACTAAGTATAACAATAATATATTCAGTATGGTCTTTCTGTACATTCCAACTTGAAATATAAAACCATGTGAAATTACAGGCCATAAGTTCAGTTTAAAAAAAGTCAAGCAAAAAAATGAAAAAAAATTTAAATAGCCAATATGCCTTAGGTACAAAACCGGTATGAACCATTGTTTGCTACTTTTAGGGGGCATTCACTTTCTAGAGATAATCTGATTGGAGTAAAATCTGTGTAGTGCAGGATGAGTCATCAATATGTTTGGTCCATTTTTCCAATACAAAAACACTGTCAAATTTAAATGTGCAGACATGTTAAAAGGTTTGGGGTTAAAAGTTTCTTGTCCATCTGAATACATTAGTTTTACAGAATAACAGAGGTGCCACATAACTATTTTTACAGATGTCCAAATGAGAAACAGTTACCAACCGAATAAAGCTTTAAATGGATTTTATTTTAGTTATGGCCATTTTTTTTTTTTTTTTTTTTACAAGAATGCAGACCTTTTAGCAGTCCCTTTGAGCAGTCCCTTTGAGCCAATAACTCACAGCCCAAAACTTCCCTTAAAATTTGATCACCTTCTTTAAAATTACAGATGAGTTTGTTAGGCTTTGTAAAATTCAGGCAGTGATAGTTTATCTTGAGATAACATAGGATGTTGTTTTGTGCTGTGCAAAACAATGGCAGTGAAAAATTTTAAATTGTTGCATTTGGCTCAGGGGAATGCAGTAGGAGAGGAGAACAGGAAAGGAGGCAACAAGTTTTCTTATGCTGAACTGCAAATCATATTTGAACTGCATTGATCTACCAATAAACAAAAGACTGTTTAAAAGATCATAACAGTTGGGTTATGAAAGTATTCTATTGTTCATATCAAAGTTTGTTGACAAGCTAAACAAAATCTCTCTTTTTTTCTGATGAAAAAAATGTCATACCTGTGGCATAAGGGATTTCGCAATTAGATATGCCTCCTCTGCCTCTCTGGACCGGTTTAGGTTTTTGTAGGTCCTCCCAACGTTCATGTGGGCCCCAATGTCATCTTAGAAGAGGACATAGTGTTTAGTATAGAGTCATAAATCAAGAAAATAGCACAGACTAAACCTCAAAGAAAGAGTAGATAGTGGAATATGAATCATACGGCTTGACTGCAACAAATAATAACCGTAACAGGCAGCTGACGAGTTTTAATACACAGTTGGGATGAGAACAGGCGGGAAAGACTGGGAAAAGGAAAAGCACCTCCTGTGAAAAGTGCTCCCTTGACAACCTTTTCCAGCCATGTGGCCCGTGTAACATCAAACAACAGAGAGCTAACCAACAGCATCGGTAGATTTTGATGTGTACAATTGATAATGCTACCAGCATCTTCTAAGAAATGCCTGACCACATTCAAGCGGAACAGAGTTTTTGTAATGGGAAGCAAACTGATGCGAATAGATAGCCTGCCCAGGATTTCCTCATTCATTAATGTGCTTAAAAAAGTTAACATGGGAAAACTAATCTTGAGTGGTGGATCTCTCAAGTCACGTTAGCTCAATAAACCAACATAACTTAAAGGAACACTACACTATTTTAAAAAAGTAGGCCCCCGTAGAGTTAAACAGTTGTGTTTTACCATTTTTTAATTGAATCCATTCAGCCGATCTCTAGGTCTGGAGGTAGCACTTTTAGCTTAGCTTAGCATAGATCATTGAATCAGATTAGACCATTAGCATCTCTCTCAAAAACTATCAAATCGTTTCTATATTTTTCTTATTTAAAATTTGACTCTTTTGTAGTTACATTGTGTATTAAAGGGTTAGTTCACCGGAAAATGATCGTTTCTGTCAGACGTGTCCGATTCGAGAACAGAGGAGCTGATCATACTGCGCATGTGCGATTCAGCGTGAAGCAGACTGACACACAGAGCATCTGAACCAAACTGATTGTTTTGGTGATTGATTCTGAACTGATTCTGTGCTAATGTTATGATCCCAGGTAAACGAAGGTTTGAATCAAGGGCAATCATTGCAAATGAAGGGTCGGTCATTAGGTCAAGTGCAAAAGAACTGATGAACCGTTTTCTTCAACCGGTTTATTGAATCGAACTGTCCAAAAGAACTACTGGTGATCCGAAAACCGATGCAACTGGTTGTTGACTTGAGAACGAGTCAATCTTTTGTTCGTTATCTGGCTCATCTTCAGTTCTCTCTTCACAGCAGTTCAGTCAGTGTACTGTTTGAGTACATGAATTACTCCGGGATATTGGTTTGTTTGAACTCAGAGGGAGTGTCAGCCACATTAAAAAAGTTAACAACTTAAGTCATTGCGGATTAATGCTTATTGGAGATGTGAACAGTTTTAAACAATTCTGTTCGATTTGGTGAACTGGTTCAAGAAGTTCCGGTTACATCGAATGAATCGTTCTTGAACCGGATATCACTACACTGTTGAGTTTTGAACTCTCTCACAACAGACATGGAAGAGAAGACAATGATGAATAAAGTCGTAGTTTTTGCTATTTTTGGACCACAATTTATTTTCGATGCTTCAAAAAATTCTAAGTGACCCTTTGATGTCACATGGACTACTCTGAAGATGTTTTTCTTACCTTTCTGGACATGGACAGTATACCGTACACACAGCTTCAATGGAGGGACTAAGAGCTCTCGGACTAAATCTAAAATATCTTAAACTGTGTCCCGAAGATGATCGGAGGTCTTAAGGGTTTGGAATGACATGAGGGTGAGTTATTAATGACATAATTTTCATTTTTCGGTTAACTAACCCTTTAAGACAAAAGGAAAATGAAAAGTTGCTATATTATAGGCTGATATGGCTTTCTGTTCTTATTCTAGGAACTATACTCTCATTCTGGCGTAATAATCAAGGAACTTTGCTGCCATACCATGGGTGCAGCAGGGGGCAGTGATATTACACAGCACCTGAAAAATAGTCCCAAGCAACTCTGCTATTGCTGCAACTACGCTATAGCTGCAACTACACAAAGTTCCTTGAATATTACACCGGAATGAGAGTATATTTCTTAGTCTTATCAGCCTACAAAATCGCAACTTTTCATTTTCCGTCGTTCATAGTACACGATGTAACTACAGAAGAGTCAAGTTTTAAATAGGAAAAATATAGAAAATATTTGGTCATTTTTGAGGGAGATGCTAACAGTCTAATCAGATTCAATGATCTATGCTAAGCTAAGCTAAAAGAGCTACCGCAAAACCCAGAAATCTGGAAAGCTGAATGGATTCAAGAACGGTAAGACTCAACTGTTTAACTCTAGGGGAGTTGGAAAATGAGCCTTTTTTTTTTTTAAATAGTGGAGTGTTCCTTTAACTAATTAAAGTCAATAGTCTAATGACTTTGGCAGCCACAGTCGTCTTCCTCACAGGTAGCTTGACACACACCAAATCCTTAAATCGACATATTCTCAAGACACTAAAGTGTGAAAATATTTTTATTTACACCAATGTTTTCATACAATACTTCATAAACTACTTATTTTTAGATTATATACAATTTGAAATTGTCTTTACCAACATGCCTCCAAACTTATAATAATAAGGGAGAATTTCCTACACCTCCCTAAAACAACATCACCAATGGAGAGTTTTGTTTAAAATAACTCCATGTCAACTTCCGCTGCCAATATTTTTGAAAAAACTGATGGAAATATTACAAATGGAAGACTTTTTAATATTTTGTGTCTGTGGAAAACCATGTGGTGAAGAATCATTCCCATGGACATTCTATCATTTATCATTTAGCACATTTGCCTAAAATGACTCTATAGAAACAACTTCAAGTCCACATAAATTTAGATTTGCCTCATTTACTTTCTTAATATTGTTATTGCGAATGATTCATTGGTGCTAAAGTTTGTTTCCATAATCTTTAATTAAAATGTAACAACTTTCTCTTCGTCTGACACAACTTTCCTTTTTGCTGATGGACACACAAACTATTGGATAATATAATGTTTTTTGTGGGGCGTCCGGGGAAGCAGTTTCAGCACCCTTTCCAATAAATTCCCAATTTAAATTTTTTTTCTCATTGAATAACCTGTTTTATGCATAAATATGCAAGCAAAAATGTTTGTTTATTTTAAAGATGCTATAGGGAAAACTTAAAGAGATTTAAATCTAAAAGAGTCAATTACCTGGTTGCACTCTTGTGGCCTGAAGGAAGTATCTTAAAGCTCTCTCATAGCTGTTCTGATTCTCCAAAGCATGTCCGACATTGTTCCAGAGTTTTGCATTGTTCCTATTGACCTGGAGGAAAACAATTTTGAAATGTTTCAAGCCAGGCTGACATTACAAATCATATTTCCCAGACATCATTTCATTGTACTCTTGTTAAGTGTGGATACGTCATTTGATATAAGGCTGGATTTCTTCAATGTAATGATCTCAAAACACAAGCATAAAATATGTATGAGCCTGTGGCCAGATGTGCATCTATAAATGAATAATGTGTCCTTGGACATGTTCATACTTTCAGTGCAGATGTAAAAAGCGTGTATTCAGACTCCCAGTCCCAGTTTCTGTTGAAAGTCTTCACGGCGTGTGTTGTTAGAAGAACTCCCATGAGCAACCAAGACATTTTCTTTAAGCCTCTGGATAATGTCACAGAAAAGGGAGTGAGTCTCTGAACAAGTCATTTAAAGGGAAGAACATTTGTTTAGAGGAAGTTTACCCTCTTTGGGACAGAAGTTTGAATCCATGAGCTACCAAAACGCAAAATCCCATGCTGGGCACGTAAAGGACCCTTTCAGCCACAACAAAGCCCACAGGGAAAAACAGGTTGGATGCAGGGATAAAAGGAAGGACGATCAGTGAGAGTGCCTAAAGGACACAAAAAGACAGGAGAAATAATAAATATTTATTTTAAACAAATAATTAAATCCAAAAATTTAAACTGAGAAATATAAAAAAATAAACTACATACATATTTTCTTGCTTTAAAAGAAAGTGCATTAATCAGATAATGAAAAGTGTAGTTTTCCACACAGAACAAAATACTTTCACAACAGTGAATAAACTCTAAAATAAATAAAATCTAAAAGCACAGTTCGTATCTCAGATGCCTGAGACATTTGTCATGTTATTTACATAACTTCCTTTTGATCTTCAGCAATAACACAGTAAATTACTTGGGATGTTTGAGCTCATGACCAGTGGTCCGTTCTCTAGGAGAATGCATCATAGTGAAGGAATAATGGAGGGTAAAAAGGAGAAAAATCGTTTCTTTCATCTGTGGAGCAGACACAGTCCTTGGACCCTTATGTGAAAATAAAAATCACTGCCCAATCAGAATTAATGAAATTTTCACTCGCTCTTTGAAATCTAATGAGAGGAAGTAGAAAAAACAGTTTCTCTGGCAATCCAATTGGGGATTTGTCTAATTGGCAACCCTGAGTGGGCACAAAAACTGCCTGGTAAACCAAGGAATTCCATAAGCAAAAAATCTTGCATTTAAATGTTCTCATTGTTTGGTTCAGACAAGCTTGTGCAGGTCTGAATGCTAATCACTCTGGTTTCATAAAGCTTTGTCTGAAACCAAGACCATGAGTTTGATTAATCTGGAACTAAACCCAATTATACATGCTTGACCTGTAGGAAAAGTGCAAGAAAACTACAAAGCCGCATAATCACGACTGTCCGAGTAAATTTCTCTGAGTGGTAGAAATGTTCAAACAGACATGATTGATTCAACACAAATGAGAACATGTCATTGCAGTGCTCCTCCAACACGGTCCTTCTCATCAAACCCACAAGCAAACACTCCTGTCTTGCACAATGCCTGCCAGGCCACAAGATGTAAGATTGGGATTATAGGTTTTGTTTACGAAAAGCACCTTATGACAAGGTGATGGATCAAGATTTTTTGAAACGCTGAACCCCTGCGAGGGCACAGCCCTTAGACACCCTGTTTTGAAGAACAAACTAATTTTGTTTTGTCTAGCTACGGCTAATCTCACCCTTTCTAAGAGCAGAAGAGTTGCTTTTCAAAGCCCACTTGTATTTATGAGTTTGTCATCAAGTAAACCGCAGGGTGCCGTATAGAGGAGGCCTTTTTAATCGTTTCATCCCGAAAAACAGGAGCATTCATCTCGCATTGTGCAGTCTTGAAAGTCAAATCACAGAAATTAGTTTTGGCAGCAGCTTCAGAGTGCGTCAAGAACCGAACTGTCATGCGTTGCTTACGCAGAGGAGGGTTTAACTGAGCCGAAAGCAGCAGTATTGGGAAGATCATATTTATCCAATTTGCCTGACGCTTCAGAGGCCAAAATCAATCTTGATGAAAGAAGTTTCTGCACAAACAAGAACTTTGTCTGCGGTTATCATAAGCTGTATGCTGCCTGCTGCTGTTTGGTTGCTTTGGAAGATGCAACACAGAAAAGAAACTTCACAGTCAAATTAGCCAAATGTTCACAACAAAAGTGTTTCCTGTTTGCTAAGAGTGAGTGTCGAGGGTCTGCGCACAGGGAATCATTAAAATAACTAACCGTGGCCAAATAAAACAGTTTCAGACCAATATCCTCACGCAGCCTGTTCTTCGTTTCATAACTACGCAGACCAGAGCAAAATGTTAATGCTCAACCCCTCCCCCCTTCATCTTTACACATTGTCCTTTAATGATGATTTGTGGCCCCCCAGTCTCAAAGTACGGCCTCTGCCAACAGAGCGAGGAAGTTCACCAAACTCCATTGACAGCGCGCGGAGACGCGGATGAAGTATTCACGCCGCTGTTGCACAACAAACGAGTGGAGAGCAGAACACACAAGACAAACGGATTTCAACTGTGACATTTTGCACTCTTGCAAGCATGGAATCAGTCAGTGGGCGAACAAATGTAGACATCCGAGTTGTAGTGTCAGACAATAATACGATAACGACTTGATGATGGACAGAAAAACTGTTCTTTTGGCTGTAAACTGAAAAGAAGAAAATGTTGTGTGAAATTAAACATTTAATGAACACTGTATGAAATACACATAATTGCACAAGTTCAGTAAGGGGGATATCTGTGTGTTCGGACAGATGACATTACTCATGTACCGTAAGTCGCGACACTTTCCAGGAGCTGTGTAAAAAATAATCATAATAATTTAGTCCAGATTGCATTGGACTATGGGTTTGAAATAGCGTGAACAATCTTCAGTTGTGTTTTTAGACTTGAATTCAATTAACGCCTTGTCCAAAAATTTCCCATTTTGGGTAGTAATTACCATGTTTATAATGAAAGGTTTTGAAGCACGTGCGTGTTTAGAAATTACTTTAAGTGCTTTCTTTAACTTCCTTTTCGTTTAAACAGCCAGTCGCCTTTACGGCTTTAAGTTCCCACAGAACTGCACACAAACTGGACCAGCCTGAAAATACATTTCTTTAGAGTGAGTTTAAACAGCAACAATTATGTTGTCAGATTGTATTACTGATTTGATGTGTCTGAAACGTAATCCTGGCAAACAGGGTGAAAAATTAATTCACTCACCAAATGCATCAGTTTCAAATTGTGCATTAATTGGGCAGAAATTTTAGGAACGGCTATACAATACTTTATTTAAATGAAATAAAAACAAAGTCCTTAATTTATGAATTGAAAAAGTTAATCTATAAGACCAGTTTTAGAGATTCATGTATATAGAAACTGCTCTGCCAGTTCCCAATATAGAAAATAGCTGTGCCAAGATGGCCTTGGAGTGGAATGACGTACATTAAAGGGCCTTTAAGGGATAACCAGCAAGTTTCCAGTAAATTGCTCCAATGCTGTCATTAACTTCATTCCACTGAAGCAAATACGTCTCACATCTCCAGTTATTTCCTTTTTATTTTAATCTCACAATGATCGTCTTACCTTGAAGGGATATTCCACCCCAAAATGAAAATTTTGTCATTAATCACTTACCTCTATGTCATTCCAAACACTCAGAACACAATTGAAGATATTTTTGATGAAAACTGTGAGGCTTCTGACTGTCCCATAGACTGCCAAGTAAAATACAGTGTCAAGGTCCAGAAAAGTATGAAAAGAATCGTCAGAATAGTCCATCTGCCATCAGTGGTTCAACCGTAACATTATGAAGCGACGAGAATACTTTTTGCATGAGAAGAAAACAAAAATAATGACTTTATCCAAAAATTTGTCTTCTTTGTCTCTTCCTACAAAACTGGGACAGTCACAAGCCTCCCGGTTTCCATCCAAAATATCTTAAATTGTGTTCCAAAGATGAACAAAGCTTTTATGTGTTTGGAACGACATGGAGGTACGTGATTAATGACAGAATTTTCATTTTGGGGTGGAGTATCCCTTTAAACTATACCATGAGGAATACTTAATTCAGCACTAGGTTTATTTGGATTCTGGCAAACCAGCTCATGCGCATAGTTCACACGGTATGGTGAAAACACCCCCTAAATTGTATCTGACAGATTTTAAATATGGCTGGGGATGATATACATTAATTCAAACCATTTTTGAACAAACTATAATAAAAACAAAATAAAAGTATCAACATCTCATTTAAAGGTTACTCCATCCAAAAAGGGAAATTTTGTCATTAATCACTTATCCCCATGTCTTCCAAACACGTAAAAGATTTGTACGTTTTTGGAACACATTTTAAGATATTTTGGATGAAAACCGGTAGGCTTGAGACTGTCCCATAGACTGTCAAATAAATAAGAGTGTCAAAGTAACACTCTTATTTATAAGAAATAAGAAAGACCTCGTCAGAATAGTCCATCTGCCATCAGTGATTTAACCATGATGTTATGAAGCAACAAGAAGAAAATTAGAATCACAAGTCTCTCCAAATCAGCGTAGTGCCATTTTACACCATCTGCTTACAGCTCAGATTTGCCAAAATGTCCCTACACTTATTTGAAGAAAGAGGACAGGAATTGTTGAATAAAGTTATTATTTTAGTTTTCTTCGTGTACAAAAAATATTCTCGTCACTTCATAACGTTACAGCTATATCACTGATGGCAGATGGAATATTCTGACGATGCTTTTCATACTTTCCTGGACCTTGACATTGTTATTCATTTGGCAGTCTATGGGACAGTCTCAAGCCTACCGGTTTTTATCCAAAATATCTTAAATTGTGTTCCGGAGACAAACAAAGCTTATAAGGGTTTGGAACGACATGGAGGTAAGTGAATAATGACAAAATTTTCATTTTGGGATGGAGTATCCCTTTAAGTCATGGTTACAGAAATGCATTTTCACTAAACAAAAAGTTCAAAATCACTTCTCGATACAGATATAATCAGATTTTCCATTAGCCACACCCACAAACATACCATCATGACGATCTTTGCAGAGCTGTGGCTGTACCAAAGGCCTTGATAAGCCAGGAGGCTCAACATGCCATAAAATAGCACTGTGGCGAGGTTGCGAGGGTCCAGCAGGCACTCCACAAGGGGGATAGTGCCCATTGTCCAGTCACAACACAACTCAGAGGGGTTGAGCAGCAGCCAGGCATTTACTGGCAGGAGGTAGTTGAAGGTCAGCTGCCTGGTCGGGGTGGAGCTGACGGCAGCTGGATTATCAAACCTGATGACAGACGGCAAAAAATTAATGAGCACTCCTCTCCATTAAGACAAACAACACTTAAAGATAGTGTGCATTTTTAAAAGGTTTTATTGATAAAAGAAATACATAGATAAGCAGAGGCAGGTTTTATGTTCCACCAAATCAATTACTCAATTAGGTAAAAAAACAACAACACTCAGTTTACTGGAGATTTATGGTTCATACTTATCAGAATAAAAATATTTTTTGAAAGGCAATATTTATAAAAATTTATTTTAGGATATATAGCTTTCATTATGTTATATTTTACTCTAAGGTTTTCAGAATGACTGGTGAGCTGCTCTAATTGTCTAAGTGTTTGTCCTAGTACTGTGTTTGTGAACCATTACCCAATATCATAAATATGATCATTTCATAGGTATAAGTTCAATAGAACACAATGGTGCCTTACTACTAAAGGGAACTGAGCACTTAAATTCTTACAATTTTAAACATTATACACTATTCAGCATAGAATCAAGAATGCTTTTTCAATTCTATTTCATTAGCTCAGTTGGTAGAGCATTTGCCTTATCAAGCACAAGGTTCGGGGTTCGATTCCCTGGGAACACATGATGAATAAAACTTGATAGCCTGAATGCACTGTAAGACACTTTGGATAAAAGCGTCAAATTTAAGAAATCATTTAAAATAAAAATCACATAAAAAAAAAACAATAACAAAAAACATCAACAGCCTTGGTTGAAAGTAAAAAAAAAAAAAAAAGTCTTGAAATTAGAAATTGGGATTCAGTAAACGTACTGTCATTACAAATTTAATTCAGTCACACTCAATTCAAACTTACACTCATGAATTGAAAAGAAGCCTATTCGTGAATTCTGAATTGTGCTGAAACCTACAACATCCTCCCATAACATGAGGTCAGAACATAATACTGCAAGATATACATTTCCTAGCAAGTAAAAAAACAACAACATTTTTTTATATTCCTTAGTGCACTAATTTACAACATTTTGTGTTGATCTAATTCAGCTCATGACCATTATTCTGCAATGCATCATGTTCCCTTTGCATGTGAAACCACAAAGAGGTTTAAAAGGATCCAAGCCACACTGAATGATAGGCATCAGGCGGCTAAAAAAGTGTTACCAAAACAATGGTGCTGCCATGTTGGCAAGAGTGATTTGTGGCAACAGGCCATTAACTCTGACTCAAGGCTCAAGAAACAAATTAAAATAAAGTGTTGTTTGAATCACAAGCATTTTAATGCTGATGGTGACATTTACCTCATTAAACAGCACTAACTGATAATTATTCTTGACACCCATTAACAGAAAACAAAGGCACACTGATTGAATTAAAAACATTGACAGGCATTAAATTAAAGTACATTTATTCATTTGGCAGAAGATTCAGAATATACATACAAGTACACATGCTCTTTGGGATTTGAACCCATGACACTGGCACTGATCTGTCAAGCTACAACATTAAGAACTGAATGTTAAGAAAAAAGAAATTACATTTAATTGCAGAAAGTTGACACAAGCTTTCAGTCTTCACTAAACTAAACTTCACTAAGCACTTGCTACATTAATGTTCCTCCTTTCAGGCTCGAAGCTAAGATTTTCCAAAAATGAAATATTTCCTCTGTTTGAAATGGACACAAACAGAAGTTTATCTCTTGGCTATCGCAGAGGTATGTGCTTTTGAGAGAGGTTTGAAGGGTGGGCGAGCCAACTGCAAGTATTAAAAACCCAATAAAAGTCTTTGCACAACCCTGTCATAAATCGAATTTCTTGGAAGGATATTTTTGTTTTGGCTGGGATATTCCAACATTATCACAATATTCCTGAATACAACACAGGGACAAAATATACTTAGAAAGTATGTTAATCCAGTCTACTATGTCTCTAGAGAGCCGAGTGATAACACTAATTCAGACGGCCGGAGACAGTCAGTGGATTATGTCTGGGGATTAGCGATCATTTCCGTGACGAATCCAAGAGGATTTTTCCCTCTGATCCCAATCATCTTCCCCGGGGATGATAATCAGGAGGAGTACGTCTAGGCATTTTTACACAGAGCTCTTGGATTCGACAAGTTGCTACATTTGTTTAATGTGGCATAAGCATAATGTGAGCATAAGTATTGGGACAGTTGGCACACAGGTCTTTCTAAGTGATCAGCTGTGTCCTGTTGCACTAATTATTCAGATATCTAAAGCAGAGAATGTGCTGTATCAGTTATAGTCATTGGTTCTGCATTCTGAGACTTGCATTTGATGATGACACACAGAAACCACAACGAAGACGAAACAGCTGACACTGAGATAAATGCAAGCAATTTGGATGCTAAAAGAAAAGTGGAACTCAACAATGGGCATGGAGAAATCAACAGTTTGGAATGTCCTGAAAAAGAAAGAAACCAACAGCGACTACAGCAACCAACCACGACTTGGTCGGCTGAGAAAAACAGCAGCCGTTGATGACAGACAAATCATAAAAGCTGTGGAAAAGAACCCTAAAATATGTATCTGTAAAACCTCAGACAACCTCCAGAAACCTGGGTTGATGGTCTGACAATCTCCTGTCCACAGAAGACTTTGACAAAGAATAACGGTCTACACTGCAAGTAGGGTTGTTCAAAAAATCGAATGCGATTTTCATGCACATCTCATCAGTAAAAACGCTCTTTTAATTAGAAGTATTATCTCCAGCACGTGTGTTCAGATCAGGGTTGCCAGGTTTTAACAACAAATCCTGCCCTGTTGCTTCTCAAAACTAGTCCAAAACTAATCGCGATTCCACGAGGTTCCCAGATAAAAAAAAAATGCTTCCCAGGGTTAAAATATACGTTTAGTTTTTTGGCATGGTTGTCTTGGTAAAATTCGCATTTTAGGGGCTAAATATCACGTTATTGGTATTGCTTCAAACCCCGGACATGAAAAACAACCGCAGACTTGGCAACACTGGTTCAGGTGGAGCGGCAGTTACTACACAGAGCCGTAGTCTACCGACAACTAACACAAAATCGCTTTCAAAATCGACAAAGAATCTCCACCGCTTTTAAAATTGATTTTGTGTAGATTGTCAGTGAATTACGGCTCTGTGTAGTAAATGCCAACCAATGTTGCCAAGTCTGTGGTTGTTTTTGTCCGCGGGTCGAAGCGACCCCAATACAAATAACGTGATATTTAGCCCCTAAAATGCGAATTTTACCAAGGCAGCCCTAACCGCAAGATGCAAACCTCTGATGAGTAGCAAAGGTGAGTCAATAGAGTCTTGGAACAGATTTATAGATTTAAGTGATGAGAAAGCAAAAGTGTGGAGAAAAAGAAACGAACTACAAATAATCTAAAGCATATAACCTCATCTGTGAAGTATGGAGGTGGTGTCATGGTGTGGGCATGCATGGCTGCTCTGGAACAGGCTCTCTCAACTTTATTAATGACTTAATGAATGACAGTGATAGCAGAATGAATGCAGAAGTGTACAAAAACATCTTGGCTACCAGTGTTCAAGAAAACGGCAAAAGACTCATCAGAAAGTGCTTCATATTGTAACAGGACAATGACCCAAAACACCCTGACAGCTTAGTCAAAGTGTTTATCAGGGCAAAGAAATGGAAGGACTTAGATTGACCGAATCAGTCTCCAGATTTAAATCCAATTGAACATGAATTTCTCCAGCTAAAGAGGAGACTAAAGACTCACCAAATTAAGCAACAGTTGAAAATGGCTGTATTAAAGGCTGGGGAAAACCTTTCAAAGGATCCAACCAAGAGTTTGGTTATGACTATGGGTGGTCTCACTGCTGTGAGGGGATTCACAACTAAACATTTAGCTTTTAAACTTATACATTTGCTTCAACTGTTCCAATATTTGTGCTCACATAATATTAAGGAATGAAACTCTAAAAGTGCTCTCTTTTTCATTAGGTAAAACGTGTGTTGAGACAGCTTATTAGTAAAATGTGACATTCTGTAGTTCTGTCTCATATTCATCTTTTAATCATATTTGCAGACAGTGGCGGCTCCAGACATTTTTGATTGGGGGGGCAATGGGGGGGTCCTGGTATTTTCAAGGGGGGTCTCATGAAAACCAACAAAAAATACAGTGGACATGGCTAATAACTGCATATTTCTGCTACTAAACAACAAAAACACCTTTGCAATGTAAACAAATGACAGTCTACATTTGTTATTCATATCCTTCACACTGCACTTTCATGACAGGTATATTATGCATTTTTATTGACATTGATATTTTTACATTTATTTCCAGATAGATATTATTGAGTTTACAGGCTAAAGTGGTCTTGCTGTTGTAAACACTGTTGCTATTGTAGAAAAAATATTTGCATCACATTTAAAATCTGAATTGTTTTTATTTTTATAATGATAATTCAGAGAATGAAAAAATCTGAATAAACCTTACCAGTGTTGTGATAATTATTTTTACGTGTTAAAAATAAATAAGTACTGTAATATAATAAAAGTTTATTCAAATAACATAAAAAAGACCAGACCCCTCGATGCCTGTGAAACTTTTCTCCCTCAAACAGCACGCTAATGTTACTTCTACACTACAGGCTACACACAGCAATATAAACAACGTATCTGCAT
Organism: Carassius auratus; assembly: GCF_003368295.1. NCBI lineage: Eukaryota > Metazoa > Chordata > Actinopteri > Cypriniformes > Cyprinidae > Carassius > Carassius auratus. The sequence continues at coordinate 5,372,509 of NC_039292.1, read as the reverse complement.
GTTCTCACATCACATCGTTCTTGTAAAATAATAATAAGTAAATAAACACCAAAATCACTTCGCTGAGAATGAAACACCTCTTACCATTACCAGCTGCCACGATGTTGAAAATATCCTCTAGCAATTAAAAAATGCGCGTGCAGCATGAGGAATCTTCCCGGTTGGATGAGGTCGTAGTCAGGTGAACGGCCATCATGTTGGTCATTTTATTTACGGCTAAATTATTATTAATAAATTGTACTAATATTATGATTGGGTGTGGGCGGGCATTCACAAAAGTTTATGTTATTACAAAAAAAAAAAATTTGAGGAAATTTTGCTTTGACAAAAGGGCACTTAAGGGGCAAAGGAGCAGGTGCTCAAGTGAACCGGTTCTTTCGGACAATTCGATCAAATAAACCAGCTGAAAAAAAATGGTTCACCGGTTCTTTTGCGCTCGATGTAATGCCGTCATTGGCGATGATTGCCCTTCATTCAAGCCTTTGGTTTACCCACGCTTATAATATTAGCACAGAATCAGTTCAGAATCAATCACCAAAAGAATCAGTTCGGTTCAGATGCGCTCTGTGTCAGTCTGCTTCGCGCTGAATCACGCATGCGCAGTTATCATCAGCTCATCGGTTCTCGAATCGGACGCGTCCGACAGAAACGGTCCTCGGTTCAGTGCATGAATAAATGTCGAAATAATTATTATTTATTATTGTTCTGCGTAGTTTGAAGAGAAACATTTTGGATCTTTATCCCGAATATATATATTTTTTAATCAGGAAGAGGCTGGGGGGTCAAATGGGGGGTCAAGGCATTTTTTGGCAGGGTCTTGAGACCCCCCAAGACCCCCCCTGGCGCCGCCGGTGTTTGCAGATGTCTTGACTCGACAGCAAAAAAAGCAATTTTGTCTTTACTGTTCCAATACGTATGGAGGGCACTGTATATACACACACACACACACATATATAGTTTTTTTTGTGGCGCCAAAGACAATCCTTTCAAAACATGAAAAACTTAGCAACCCCCAACATAAAGAGTAGTGTTTGTTTATTGGCTATTCTACAGTGACTGCATGAATAATTGTGATCTCACCTGGTGAACACTGGCAACTGGGACTGAATGACCTGCACCCTGACGATGACCAGCAGAAGTGTGCTGATGATCAGGACAATGAGCTTCAGCAAGGTCTGGAGGACAGCGTAGGGAAAACCATCTTTTCCTCTCAACACCTGAAGCAGGGTGTCAGTCAGCATGGGCAGAGTGAACTGTAAAATAGATATAAGATATTTATATCTCAAACTAATTAACATGTAAATATATTATTAAATATAGGTGTTATTTATTTAATAAACAAAATAAAATTCATATTTATTAAAATCATTACATATGTATACACTACTACCATTCAAAAGTTTGGGGTTTGTAAGAGTTTTTAATGTTTTTGAAAGTTTCTTATGTTCATCAAGGCATTTATTAAATCAAAAATACAGTAAAAACAGAAATATTGTAAAATCTCTTGTAATATATTTTGTCATTTATTTGTTTCATGCAAAGCTGAATTTTCTGCATGACTACTCCACTCTTCAGTCTCACATGCTCCTTCAGAAATCATTCTAATATGATGATTTGCTGCTCAAGAAACATTTATTTTTTATCAATGTTGAAAACAGTTGTGCTGCTTAATATTTCTGGGAGATAATTATTTTTAGGATTCATTGATAAATAGTAGGTTAAAAATGGCATTTATTAGAAACAAATCTTTTGTAACATTCTAAATGTCTTTGTCACTTATGATCACTTTTTAATAGTATTAATTAAAGCACAAGTATAATATTAAATAACGTACAAACTTTTGAACAATGTATTAATTTAATAATTATTTAGTTAGAAAAATAAAGTTGTAATATAATTATTTAAAATTTGATTCAACATACATTTATACACAATAAATGTACAATATTATATAGCAGTTTTCATTTAACCAGTAATAATTACATAACTACTCTTGTATAATTCTTACATAATGCTTAGGGCTTTTTCCATTTTTTTTTTTCATTGCAAAAGTGGAGAGAAGATAGCAAATAATGACAGGGGGAGACACAACACATGCTGTATTGAAACCCCACACATCCCATTTGACAACCACAACTTTATGTGTCTGCCAACAGGTTAACCACTAGGCCAAAGTCCCGACCAAAAAAAAATAAAAATACTTCACAGGATAAGTGTGCTGAAAGCTACGTTAGAGGTCGCTGCAACAAAGTCTTCCCATGCCACATTGGCTTTTCTCTGCATGGATTAGATCAACGTTACATTTAAGACATTATCGTTAACACACTGCACTTGTAATGACTTAGGCCGATTACTGTAATTCCTTAAGGTACATGTATTTCAGCAAAACATCAAAGCACGAACGCTACTCATGCATATGGGTTAAATTAGAGGCATAGCTTAGGGCTGCGTACAGAGTAAATGGAGCAAAGATCCAAGGCACAGACCCACAGACCTCGAATTTTCAGAAAAAACAGCTGCTTGCATTCAGTTGTTAGCTCACATTAGAGGATTATGCCAAAGTCCATTATGTAAAAATTCTATTGCATTATGCAAAGTGAATGGAAGGCTGTCGAAAGACCAAACACTAATGGACAGAATGAACACAATGCCATTGAGTAGCTTTTACTTGATATTCAAATATAGATGCTAATCTACTGCTACCTGGGAACAACAGATATATTTGAAAAGACTCGTTAAAGGGACACTGTGTCCTTAATGACTTTATCAAGCAATGTGTACGACATCTAACTAATGTCAGTGCGTCAAAACATTTAGATTTGTGAAATCCTGCAGCTCGTTTTCAACGGAACAGGCAACAGGGTGTTTTCACATCTGGTAAGACTTGTGGTTAACAAAACTATGAGACTTTGCCATTAGAAATGAGAGATGTTCGCCCGAAGTTATTTACTCAACTGTCACTTACAAAATAGTTATGTTCTGAATGTTTGTGTTTTTTTTTTCCTAGGCAGTATTGTGCAGAGTGCTGTATCAGATAAGAAACCTGTATAAGCTGTTGGTTATCACTCGACTGATGCCCCAGTGTTGTTTTTCACACCCTTCCTCGAATAACCCAATGCAGACATGCCCTTTGGGCTTTTAAACGAATTTTATATTCACACCGAATGAGCTCATGACAATGGAAAAGTCATTTGAGTGAAACAGGTTCATTTTCACTGCAAGAGATGGATTTAATGTTTTATAACTGATATGATTTATATTATTCCAACACGTCGTTACAGGAAATTGGTCCAACTGATACCACAAAACCAAATTATTTGCCTTAATTGCATTCTATTCTAATTTTTCCCACCACAACAATATGCATTAAACTGATAGATTTATTTGTCGTAAGAGTTTTTTTTTTGGTATTAAACTGTCAAGACAGTGACACCAACAGACAAAAGTGTACAAATATGTCTGTAGTCATCAAGCAAGGCTGTGCCTCATGAGGACACATCAAGTCTTTCCATCTGGGTAGCGGTTTCACACTCCTCCGGTCTTTCCGCCGACAAAATAGGGCTTTTAATATCAAAAAGAACAGAATGTTTTATGACTTCCCTTTCTAACAAATGAGCTTTTGATCCCAAGACAGATCCTATTGATTTTGCTAATTCAAGTCCTTGTTTACAAGCCAATAAATAGATGTCACACTTACCCCTTGGGCAACAAACACCTCGTAAATACAGCATATCCCAATGACAGTTATTCCCTGTTCCTTGCATAGCGTTGCGACGGCAACCAGGAACACCGTTGAGATGATGGGAGTCCATACTGAAAGAGAAAGTTGAGGACACAAAGATAATGCCTGTCAGTGAATCCACTCGAGTCTTCATCTCATGTGAGTGATGTATGACTTTATGCATTTTTCAAACATCATTCAAATTTAAGAAAGTGGATGAAGGATCAGCAAATGAAAACAGCCTGGTGTTGTTCTTCCCTGGGAGGCTGTTAATTTATATGCTTAATTTAGCATGATTAATTATCACATTATGATTTGCCAAACCATGCTGATTTTCCCAATCCAGACAGTACAGAATGGTTAAGGAGCCCTTCACAGCTTGATGGAGTGCAACAAAATAGAAAATGAACTCAACGATCTTGAGTCTTAAAAATGCGCTGCTCGTGCTGTGAAATATGATGCAACAGACATAGACATGGGAACTGAAATAAGGAAATAACAGAAAAAATGTATACTCCGTATACTCAACTCTAAACCACATGCTTTTGTCTGCCACCTAATTATATATTGCATCTAATTCAATTTAATAACTGGCATATCATAATTTGATTATTATTATTATTATTATTGATTGAGAGAGTGTTGCAACAACACAAATGGAGTGGTGGCCTGGCACTATGCCACCGGAGACATTAATGAGGCTATTTTAGGTCATACAGTATTCTGACCTAAAGAACACTGGCTTAGCATTCTATACAATGCGCTATTTAGTCGTACGGTTTCTTTTACAGCTTAAAATGAAGGTGACGACTAATTTAAGAGGAACAAAAGAAATGTGAAACCCTGTAATATAAAAAAATAATCTCTAGTCATCAGACCATAGAAAAGATAATAAGAAAAATATTGTAAAACATTCTGTAAAAAAAAAAAAAAAAAAAAAATCAAGAGGGAGGTTGACAGTATAATATAATAATTGTGGTGGAGAGCATCAAGTCAGAAACAACATGCCAATTTGATTGATCTGTGAAACTGGAGCTGTGTACTCAAGACTTCTGGGTGGGGAGCTCGGTGAGCTTTTGAATGGGAGGCGAGTCGCAGCTTGCGTGTCGTGTTCTAGGAATGAACTTGTTGCAGCGTGCGTGCATGCATGCATGCATGATGTGGTTATGCGATGGCAACGCTTACCAATGGAGTGATCGGCGCTTTTTGATTTGGTGTATGCCAGGAAAGCAGCCAGCAAGAAAATAGAAGACAGTAACTCTGCCCTTCCAACCACACCTGTCACCTGCATATAAGTAAAGGAATGTGATTAAACATTTCAACAGCTCGACGTGCAATTCTCTGAACACTCGCAACAGGTGGAATTCCAATTGTCCAATATGTGTCAAGCTGATGCATGTTAAATGAAGCATCATATGTTGGATTGACATTATCACTTATAAAGCATGCATTTACAGTTAGCTTTCTTCTTATGCCACAGTCGATGGTAAGTTTGTGACAGGTGCAAGAGGAACCAGTTTTAAGCAATCAATCATAACTATAAAAAACTGAAATTATTTTTCCCTTTCATTTCAACCTGTGAGAATGTTTGCTGAAAATAATGCAAGACAGTGTACTTAATTGTTATATACAGTATGGTCCAAAAGATTGAACTAAAGTTCAAAACTTTAATTTACTGCACAGTATCAGCATAAAAATGAGTGAAACATTGAATTTCCGAATAACTCCGAATAAATGATTTGTCCCTCTTTTGCTTTAATGACTGCAGCACTCAGACTGCATGACCGCCTCAAGTTTGTGTAAACCCTGATGTACATGTTGTGCTCCAATGGAAGCAAAAACTCGAACCTTCTGAGGAGTTCACATGCTCAATGTCACAAATTTGTTTATTTAATTAGTGACCTTGAAATATTTTTCATTCACTGAATGTCATAAAGTTATCAAATTTGTTGGCGGATTTAAATTCGGTTGCGATATGCCATTTTATAGCGCGTCTGATTTCTACTTTGGTAGCAAATGATAGAGCACTGGAGTTTGATACATTTCTGAGAACTGCTAAACAAACTGAATCTGAGACTGGGAAACAAAAGATTTGTTTGCATCATTTCTCAAAGATGTTCATGAAAAGATTCCTTTTGGCATTTTAAATATATTTTCACTAAAAACATTTGAATATATGTATTCCAAAATATATGTAATTAAATATAAACAGTTAATTATCACTTCCTTTATTTAATTTAATGAAATAGACATCACTATATTTACTGTGGTTTAGCTTTTACAGTAACCAAGGTGAATCTACTTGGCACAGCTGCTGAAAAAAATATGAATAAAAAAATTATAAAATATATACACTGAATGCAATGCAAATTGCTTTGGATAAAAGCATCTGCTAAATGCATAAATGTAAATCTATTATCAAAAATGACAAATTATCAAAAACAAATATTTATAATTACAAATTTTAAACAACAAATATAATCATTAAATACATAACTATTTTAGACCATGCCAGAGTAAAAAATGTTAAATATATATTATTTATTTATTTTATAGGTGCCATTAAGCAAGACATTTTTATGCAAAGAAATGTACTATACATTATTTCTACAGTCAGTCTAAAGACAATCACTGTGGTACAGGTTATAATAGTTTTAGAGAAAATTCTGATTAACACTCCAGTTCTTACATTTTTACATTTATGCATTTAGCAGAGGCTTTTATCCAAAGCGATTTACAGTGCAGTCAGGCTATAATTATTATTATTTTTTTACCAGTATGTGTGTTCCCTGGGAATTGAACCCATAACCTTTTGCGCTGCTCACGCAATGCTCTACCACTGAGCCACAGGAAGTTCTTAGGTCACCCGCTTGAGGTCTGATCCCCCCAAGAATTTCACTAGTATCGCAGATCTGTACCTGATAAACAATCACCAGTCCTACAGTAATCTACTCTACTCAGATAGTGTACCGCTCCACTGAACTACAAGTTCAGTCACCCTCTCTGAGGATTTTGCCCTCATGAACTTCAAACAAGTGATATCTCACTTACAAAAGAAAGGACAACATAAGAAACAGGAAACAAATATTGACTGAAATGAAAAGGACTCAATTTCAAACAGTGTTTTCATGGTAATGTATGACTGTTTACATGCAATGCATTATCTATTACTGCCACCATGAGGCGGTTCCTACAAAGACACTTCATTCATATTGAAGTTTTTTTGCTCAACTTTGCACTAGAGTTCATTTGCTTAAGCAACAAAGGTGAAGAGTAAATCAAAAAGGAAACTTCAACTTAATGACAAGATCATCCAGTGGCATGTTTATCAAAAGAACGACTTTGCATGAAAGCAACACAAAGAAATCCCAGAAATGGAGCACAACTTTATGTGTCGGCTGCATAAACCATGTCGATGAATCTGGGATAACATCAGTAACTTACAGCCTCTGTGTGGATGGGATGGACAGCAAACAGTAGAGCCGCTATGAGGCTGGTGCTTCGGTCCAACAGCAGGCGGCAGAAGTGCAGGAAGAGGACACACACCACGGCATGGAGAACTACATTGAGGAGGTGGTACGATGAGGAGCTCAACTCGCTGAACAGGTAATTGAGGCGGAAGGTGAGGACAGTAAGCGGCCGGTAGGACTTATGGCTTCTCTCCTGGAGAAACAGACAAGGTTGGAAACGAGCCTCCAAACATATCAACGCCGTGAGTCAGCAAGATGAATTTCTTCAAGGTTACCTCTGACATGGGTGTCCCCCAGAAGTCATTGAGGAAGAGGTTCTGCAGTGGTGTGGTGGGACGTAGGTCTTTGTTATCCAGGATAGCAGAGACATCATCGAACACGAAGCCACAGAACAGGCTGTTCCAGTAGCAGCCCACCACCAGTCCAGTCAGAAGACAGATCTCCTTCCACGACACTACAGCCATCGCTGATGTGAGACCTCATTGAGCACTGCAAAGACTGAGGAGAAACAACTGCGACTCCCGATATGATCACAAAAACATTCTGATTCAGACGCATACGTGAACTGGTTTGATTCATTAGGTAGAACTGATTAACAGGCATTGTTTAATAATGTCCTCATATATTCACATAAGACATGGTATGGAAAATGTCATATTGAAAACACCAACGATCTCATACTGAGAGTTTTATTAATTTAGTTTAATTCACCAAATTTCATCGCAATAACTTAATAGCTTGAGAAAGTATAGCTGTTTGAGTAAACTAGGCCACGCCCTTCATTCTTCTCTGACCTCAGGTGGCCATGCTGAACTTCAAAATGTTTGTGTTGACAATGGCGTTCCAGACTACACGCATGCCAGATTTGCTACAGATTAGGCAAAACTCCAATACTGTGGAAAAGACTGAATAAATAAATAAGTTTACATTTCTATTTTTGTGTTCTATGGTGACAATAATGATCTAATTTATTTTTGATCGCCAAGTAATGGTCAGTGTTTCAAACCTACTGACCAGCTTTTATGTTTCTACTGTTTATGGTTCTGTCCTTATTTTTTGTTTTAAGGCAGAAAAATTGTTACTGTAATTTAGAATGTATTATAATAATAATAATAATAATAATTATTATTATTATTAATGACATGAACAATATTTATAAGCTGTACCTAAAACTCTTAAAAATCGTTTAAGTATTACAATAACTACAACAAAATATTACAATGAATAAGAAACATGTATTTAAAAAAAATCAAATAAAAATGACAACAAAATACAAAAACAATTTAAAATGAAAACTGAAAAATAAAAGTTAATTCAACATATTAATACATGTTATAATCAGTAAATTAGAGCAAGACAAATATTTAATCACTATAGAAATGTCCATGACTTTCAATATTTTATTCGTTTCGATGACCTTTTCATGCCTGCAAAATATAATTTAAAAATCCCTTGAAATGATCCATGTCTTTTCTAACCCTGACTGCACTGCTACCTTTTGCCGATATGTTGCAGACCTATTAAACGAATAAATCATTCGAAGGATCAGAATAATACACTAATAAAATAAACTGCGCGCAGTGAGCGTAGCACCGAGGGCGCAGCCCACCCAGTTAGCATTTGCTCTTCATTTAGATTAATCGAATAATTCGATCATTACAGTTATGGAAAAACATCAATGCAACATCCATTACTAATAAATAAGGAAGTAGTTATGTAGTGATTATTAGAAGAAACTATGTTAAATTAACAGTACGTTACACTGATCTGGTTAAAGATCAAGACTAACTTCAGCTTGTCCCATTAGCTTCACTGGCTTCAACCATTTCTACAATCACTACAATCCGCCACCAGTGAACGGCTATATATATAGTCACATGGGGAACTCACCTGGTCATATCTGGTAGAAACTAAATGAAAAGAGAATGTGAGGGTTTATTTTGGCTGAAGCATCAAGTTCGAGCTAAAGCATTGAATTAACAAGGACCCAAAACTGCTTCCGGGTCAAAATGATTGGCAGAATAAAAGTATAGAATACAAAGACTTTATTTTTCGACAGTGTCATTTCAATAAATGTATATATATACAAATAGATAGATATTTTCCATATTACTTCCTTTGTGATGAACGTACTGCATAGCGGGGAATAATTTATAAAGCCCAAGGAGACGAATTTACGACGTTCCGCCTTACGACTGTTTTCATGGTTGCCTAGCAGCAGCAGAACAAGGGGAACACAAGATGGCTAGGCAGTTTTATAAATAAGGTCTGAATGCGTGATTTTCTGTCTTTCTTTTAATGAATATGTACAAAAGTTGTCTTTGCGTTATTTAGCAACGCATTTAAAACCAATATTCAGTTTATAACGCTGTAGCAAACAAACACTCCAAAATATGACCAGTTGTAAACACTGCTAGAACAATTCTTGCTAATATCTTGCGTGTTTTTGCTCTCTTATTTATCGTAATACCGTTATTATTCTGCGTTTTTACATGTTTTCATAGTGCCCTGTAAGAAGTCTATGTGAACGAGAATATTGTACATCAGCATTATATTTTACTGTCTGTAAAAAAGGATGGCAATTAAACGCATCTAACAATTAAACTGTGGTTCAGTTCAGCACTAGCTCATTTGTACAAAAGCACAAAGATGCCTCCAGCCGCGGACTGGAAGCTGCTCATGGGGGTAGACCCAGAAGATCTGGGAGAAGATGATGAGAAAATCTGTGATTTGATTTTGCTGGTGAGTTTATGATTTTTAAAAGGCATACAAATTGTGTAGATGATGTACAATGATCACGAAGTATATTTAATTATACTGTATGTTGTATTTTATCATGTAGTGGAAATGGCAGCAATGGAAATAAAAATGTAACATTTTTGTAAGGAAATGGCAGAACAATTTATGTATCCTAAATCATATATCCAAATTAGCTTTTTAATACACTGATAACATTTAAAATCACACTTTTTTAATGCATAATTTGACACTTAAACCTTATTGTAAATGACAAACTTTTAAAATGTATATATCTCAAAAAATGTGTGGAATAAAAATAGAAATACTGATAATACATGGTTGTAAATTGTAGCTGTGTGTGTGTATATTTCATATTTGCACAATTACAATGCTCAGGTATTGTGTGTATCTGAGGTCGCATGTTTTAGCTAAACTAGAACATCGCTTTGCTTCAAAACAAACATCTGCTTATTGGAATCTGTTCAGGACAAAAGCATTCTACCTGAAATGTTTCTGACAATCATGCTTTTTTCTCCACGTAGGTCAAAGCACGGGACCTGAAAGCAGACGATCCAGAGAAAATAATTCAGCTCTTTAGAATCTCACAAACACTACTGAGGGTGAGACTCATACCATCACCACACATCTGCCTCTTTCATTTAGAAAGCTTTGCATTTCGTTTACTAATTATTTTCTGGTCACTGAAGTCTTAACATCTGCAGTTGCTGTCAGTCATTTTAATGGTATTGAGTGGGCCTGTCTAGATGTTACATTTGATGTCTTTCTGACCCTCAGATGAAACTGGATGAAATTAAATGTGCCTATGAGGTTGTAGACAGCGCAGGTGTGGAGCAAGCAAGAATTGGTATGTACGGTCATTATTCGATTTGCATTTCCCACAGGAATTAACAGTGTTTGCAATTTAGCAAAACAATAAAGTTCAATCCTCCTAATAAAAAAGAAAATGTGTGTTTTTTTACTTGTATTTTCATTCATAAAACATCTACTGGTTTAATTCAGAATTCATTGTGCATATACAATATCAATGGCAATTCGATTGAATGCAGAACATGTCCGTGAGAAATTTCAAATCTCAATCTTAAAATTCTTCAGTAAATCAATTTAGGCTTAAATTCATATTATGTTTAAAAATCCAGTAGGAAGCATAAGACTGAAATGATCTAATAAAGTTTGAATTAAGTCTGTATGTTATTATTGCTCAAAACAACATAATCATATTTTATTGTTTTATGGTTTATAAGGTATGGAATTGATTGTAGTAATTTTAACATACGAGTGCAATCTATTAAGTTATATATTTATGCTTGTGTATTAATAAATGATTGCAGAAAATGAGCTGAAAGCCAAAGTGCTAAAGCTGGAAGGTGAGCTAGAGGTAAGAGAGGTATTTCACTAATTATTGTATACAAGTGCACTTATTTGATTTCCATTGTGTGCTGTTTGTGAGTAGTCTTTGTACAAGTACAGTCATAAGAGGATTACTGGCTTAATTCCTTGTGAGTTGCTGTCTGTTAAAACTATAGTTGTTGTGCACATCACATTTCCTTTGATATGTTTGTTATTGTGAAATAAGTGAGACATCATTGAGCTGCACAACTCACCCGTGTTAAGAGATATATTCAGATGGAGAGTTTGGGGTCTTGGGTCTTGAGCTTTATTCACACCCGCCTTGCTTCCTGTCCAGATGGCCCAGCGCGTGATGGGAGGGGGAGACACACGTTTCCTCCGGGATGAGATTCACCAACTGGAGAGTCACCTGGAGCGCAAAGAGAGAGAGGTGACCCAGCTGGAGAAGGAAATGGGCAAAGAGAGGAAAGCCAATGAAGAGGTAGGCACTTTCAACGATTAGAAAACCCTGAAGTCTTTTTTTATCAGCAAGTGGTCAGTGAATGGAACAGCTTAACCATCAGAAATTCACAGTCAAACTCAAATATTAAATGAGCTATTGTAATTTTTTATCAATATTATATAGATTGCTTATTTCGGCAACCCTGTTACCAGAATTTATTTAATTTCAAAACCAGAATTTATGTAATTTTGTTCATTTCCAGCCATAAACATTACATAAACATCCAAATTAAATAGATACAAGTTGATCAAATGCAATGCAATTATTAATATACCTTAAACGTTGTCTAAATGTTGTCAAAACATATCAAACATTAGGAGCTGTTAAATAAATTAAAGAATAGTAAATTATTTTACAGTAACTCTGGTAACAGCTGAGTTTTTGACTTGATGCACATTTAAATCTGTGTAAAAAAAAAAAGAGAGAACATAGAATGAGATTATTCACTTTTCTTCCTGATATGCTGTAGAAAGGGTCCAAGTGATGATTTTAAGAAACATTTTAATAATAAAGTAAATCAAGCAGAATGTGGGACACTGATAAATATCATGTGTTTAATTATTGGATAAATATGGAATAACAGGGATTGTGTGGGATTGAGAACAACCTAATGCATTGCTTGTATGTTTTGCATCTCCCAGCTGGCTCTCCGTGCTGAAGAGGCAGAAGAAAAGAACAGGAAACTAAAAAGAGAGGTCTGTCCAGTCATTTCTGCTGCATAAAGCCTTTATATTGGCAACTAACTTAAATCATTCTCTTTCTGTTACTTTAAATGATCCATTCCATTCTCTCTCTTATATCACCTTCATTTGCTCTTCCTCTCAGCTTTATTCCACAACTGATCATTTCATTTTTATGCATGCCTGTTATGTTTTTTTATTTTTATCCTTTTCTTCTTTGCTGTCGTTTCTTGTCAATGTCCCCTCAAGATAAAGCAGCTTGCAAAGAAGGTAAGACCCCAGATTAGGCAGAATTAGAGAAGCCAGTCTATTTATTAGAAACATGTTTATGTCAGTCAGAACTGCACCACCAGTCTGTATATGAAAACCGTTCTGTATATGGCTTCTGAGCAAGTTGTTGAAGGTGTTGTTGATCGTTTTCAATCTATTTCTACTAATACGAGACTTTCACAAATCATTCTCACAGTTTTGATAAAACCTTATACATTGGCCAGTTAGATAATCTTAACATCTATATAAATCATCTCAACTTTCAACAACTCAACAGAGCAAACGTCTGTTTTTAGAACCAGCCCCGAAAATCTCTGAAACCGGCCAACTTTATTGCTAAGCCCTGAGTAATGGCTTCACCATTGTGCAATTATAAAAAAAAAATAAATAATATTCAACACTCCTGCGATGTGAGTCAAGCGTCTGGAATGAAGAATTCAAAAGTACTGGGCTTTGAACAATATGACACCCTGGAATGATGAATGGCGCATCATGATATCCAGTAATAAATCATGTTTGACAGCAGGTTGAGTAATGGATTTGTTTGTTACTGCAGAACGAGCAGCTGCAACAGGATGTGGAGTTCTACAGAAAGGAAGCAGAGCAGAGAGAGCCTCTTCAGACCAAAGAGGAGAGCAATGAGATTCAGAGGAGACTTACCAAAGCCAACCAACAGCTCTACCAGTGCATGGAAGACCTGCAGGTAATCCCCAGATCACCTTCAGCCTGCATTATAATGCCATCATAACACTGTCTAGATTAATACACCTCTAATGCTTCAATACTGGGCCAAAATCAAATCAAAATACACACTTCATTTATACACATGTACATTTTAGTAGCACTTACATTTTTTATGAGCCCCCTTGTATCTGTGTTCAAGATTTCTTTTTATTTTAAATAAATAATACATTTTTGTATATATGGGACTCTGGACCACAAAACCTGTGACTGGGGTATATTTTTAGCAATATAGACAAAATGATTGATTTTTCTTTTCAGCCAAAAATCATTAGGATATTGAGTAAAGATGAAGTTCCATGAAGATATTTGGTAATTTTCCTATCATAAATATATCAAAACCTTGTGATTAGTAATATGCATTGCTAAGAATTCAGTTGGACAACTTCAAAGGCGATTTTCTCAGTAATTTTATTTTGTTTGCACCCTCAGATTCCAGATTTTCAAATAGTTGTGTCTCTGCCAAATATACTCAATCCTAATAAACCGTACATCAATGAAAAACTTATTTATTCAGCTTTCAGATGATTGAATTTCGAAAAATGTACACTTAAGACTGGTTTTGTGGTCCAGCGTCACATATAAAATTTATTGCACTTTGTTATTCCTCTAGTTATTTCCCTTTAGCATGAATATGTGACATATGATTCGGAAATTCATAGAAAATAGATCACTTTTTGAGTTGCATCTTACATTTGCTTATGTCAGTGGTTCTTTTTTTAATTGCAATTAGAATATTTTATTGATTTTAGTCTATGTCAACATCAATATGTTAAAGTGACTAAATGTTTGCAGGTTATTTTTCATTAATTAGTTGTTGTTGTTTTTCATCTAGGTGGTGTCTTTTTTTCAGGGGAGTCCTGTGTATGTGACCTTTTAAGCATGTTTCAAATGCAATCTCCTGTTTTGTGTCCTCTTCATATTCCCAGCATGCCGAGGACATGGCTGCCAACCTGAAGAGCGAGAATGAGCACCTGCAGAAGAATTTGGAGGAGTCTGTGAAGGAGATGGAGAACATGACCGATGAATACAATAAGATGAAGATCGCAGTCCAGCAGACGGATGCCATCATGGATCAGCTGAGAAAAGAGAGAGATCATGCCAAGCTTCAGGTGCTTTAAGCTAATATACTGGAAATAGATCATTTCAGTCCTGAATGCTGATTGACTGATATAATGTTTGTGACACGTGAACTGGTTCTCCCAGCTACTTTTGGCAGAAATAAATAGTTACGGTTGGGTTTTTCATAAATACATTTGCATGTAATTGGAGTAGCCTCTTTTTGTCATTGAAATAATAAAAATGATTAAATAAATGATTATAATTAATGGATGTCTTTTTAAAGGTCAGAGAGCTAAATGAACAAATCCAGGCTCGAGTTGAAGAGGACGACCCAGTGATGGCTGCTGTAAATGCCAAAGTGGAGGAGTGGAAGGTGAGCCCAACCTCGCTAATGTCAGCTTTGACAAATAAAACCAGTTTATATTTAAATGAGGTGAGGTTTCATGACCGTTTCCCATTTCTCATTACTTCTGAACTGGCTGTTGTTGTTTTTCTTTTGTTTGTATGTGGTTTTACCAGTCTGAAAATGCTCTTTGAGGAGTCAGTTTTCTGAAGTTCTGAAGAAAAGGCTGAATATTTGCTTTAGTGCCAGACTCTGACAACCATTAATTTTGTCATCCGAGTAAGCAATCCAAGAAAAACACTTTTTTTAACATTGTGCTAGATTGTGTTGTAGATAAAAAAAAATAATAATAATAATTATATATATATATATATATATATATAGTACAGACCAAAAGTTTGGACACATCTTCTCATTCAAAGAGTTTTGTTTATTTTCATGATTATGAAAATTGTAGATTCACACTGAAGGCATCAAAACTATGAATTAACACATGTGGAATTATATATGAAATTATATACATAACCAAAAATTGTGAAATAAAAACTGAAAATATGTCATAAGCACTATTTGGACGGGACTAGTTTTCTAAACTACGTTTGAGTTTCGATTCTTACCACCTGACGTCTGTGATTTTCATGTACCAATTCGGACGGGACAAACATCTCTTTGTTTATTACAGAGGTGGGAGGGTCTGATTTGTGCATCTGGGCGTCACAGAGAGCATGCGCTCTGTATGCGTGCATTGCATTCATTCAGAATGATTGCCTTAGTATTATTACACAATAAATACTAAATGGCTAGTATAACAAAACCATGTTAGTGTGTGGTTCCTTTAGTTTAACTTGTTTTCCGTTTTTTTTTTTTTTTAATTAAATTTAATTAAAACATTCTGTAACTGAATACATAAATAAACGTGAGTAATCTTACCTGATGCTGATATTATAATAGCCGGTATTAAGAGTTTTTGTGATCTTGCTCTTGATTTTATTATTAGTTTTTTTATTATATATTTGCTGCTAAGCAAATATATTAAAACATCCGCGTGGTAAGAGCATCTACGGTAATTCACGTTGGCCAAAACACACAAGGAAACGCGTTGTGAAATAAAACATCACCGGCAATCACAGACATTCGCATTCGGACGGGATTAGTTTTCTCAGAGGATCACTGAGTTTGCTGAAAAACGGTAGGTAATTTGCTCTGGAATTATCACAGAGGTTGTGTGAGAAAAACACAGACGTGGCAGATTCGGACGGGATTAAAATCACCAAGTACGTCTGTGAAACGCAGATTTCTCTAACGACCCCCTGTAAAACTAGTCCCGTCCGAATAGGGCTTATTCTAGGTTCTTCAAAGTAGCCACCTTTTGTTTTGATTACTGCTTTGCACACTCTTGGCATTCTCTTGATGAGCTTCAAGAGGTAGTCACCTGAAATGGTCTTCCAACAGTCTTGAAGGAGTTCCCCGAGAGATGCTTAGCACTTGTTGACCCTTTTGCCTTCTGTCTGCGGTCCAGCTCACCCCTAAACCATCTGGATTGGGTTCAGGTCCGGTGACTGTGGAGGCCAGGTCATCTGGCGCAGCACCCCATCACTCTCCTTCTTGCTCAAATAGCCATTGATGCCTTCAGTGTGACTCTACAATTTTTATAGTCATGAAAATAAAGAAAACTCTTTGAATGAGAAGGTGTGTCCAAACTTTTGGTTTGTACTGTGTATATATATATATTTATGTGTGTGTGTGTGTGTGTGTGTGTGTTTTTGTCAAAAATGGGCACATCCCATAGGCGTAATGGTTTGTATACTGTAGAAACTGTATATTCTATCGGCCTTCACCAACCCTACACCTAACCCTAACTCTCACAGGAAACTTTGTGCATTTTTACTTTCTCAAAAAAACTCATTCTGTATGATTTATAAGCGCTTTGAAAAATGGGGACGTGGGTTATGTCCTCATAAGTCACCCTCTCCTTGTAAAACCTGTGTCATACTCATGTCATTATACAGAGTGGTGTCCTGATATGTCACAAAAAAAGGGAAAGTCGTGGCCTAATGGTTAGAGGGTTGGACTCCCAATCGAAGGGTTGTGAGTTCTAGTCTCGGGCCGGACGGAATTGTGAGTGGGGGTAGTGCATGAACAGCTCTCTCTCCACCTTCAATACCATGACTTAGGTGCCCTTGAGCAAGGCACTGAACCCCCAACTGCTCCCCGGGCGCCGCAGCATAAATGGCTGCCCACTGCTCCGGGTGTGTGCTCACAGTGTGTGTGTGTGTGTGTTCACTGCTCTGTGTGTGTGCATTTCGGATGGGTTAAATGCAGAGCACAAATTCTGAGTATGGGTCACCATACTTGGCTGTCACGTCACGTTTTTTTTTTAAAACAAGAGCAAACGTGTGTGTGTGTGTGTGTGTGTGTGTATATATATATATAATATATATATATATATATTTTTTTTTTTTTAAAGCTCCCAAATAAAGACAACTCAAAGAAATTTGTGTGGCAAACGAGTAAAATCATTGAATAGATATTACAAAAACATAATATATTTTCCTAAATTCTATTTTTAACATTTGTGACACATAATACATGGAATACAAATTGCCGCCGTAGAGCAATATCACATTAACTAATAACAAGTATCATATTTAACAACATGATGCTGTTACAACACTGAACAAGTTGACACAAATCACCTGAAGACGTTGAGAACATTCCAAGTGCAAAGCCTATAACTATTTTCATTGTAACCGCTCTTTGTTTGAACAGACATGATGGAAAAGGCCCAAAAAGCTAAACAACTAGTAATTAGAGTTTCTACATTACTGCCTGATTTGATGTCAAGCCTCTAAGCAGTGAAAAATCAGCTCCAAATGTCTAACCTGCAGAAAATAGTATTATCCATCATAGCAACCCATAGAGCAAAACTGTCACAGTGTGAACACAGTGTGAAATGAGGGAAATGGCAAATAAATTTTTGGGTAGTTGAGGAAGTTCTACATGCTGTAAACTGTCATGTATTTGTTTCTGTTTCAGAGTGTTTTATCAGGGAAAGATATGGAAATTTTGGAGTATCAGCAGATGATCAGAGACTTGAGGGAGAAACTTCGAGCTGCTCAGATGGACTCTGACAAAAGCAACATTATTGCACTGCAGCAGGTCAGTCAAATGAAGATCCACACATCTCCAACGGTTCTGAAAAATGTATATAACTTTTCAATCAGCATATTAGAATGATTTCTTAAGGATCATGTGATACCGAAGACTGGAATAATGATGCTGAAAATTCAGCTTTGAGTCACAGAAACAAGTTACATTTTAAAATATAATAACATAAAAAAAAAAAATAAATAAATAAATAAACACTGTGTATATATTAATTTGTGTTTTGGTAAGTTATAATTTCTGAATTTAAGTAAAATTCATTAATCATGTATGTAGAGGTGATGGTATTTTAATACTTTCTTTCATAGAATTGTTTAATTATTACCCAAACAACTGAAACTTTAGTTCATTTTTGATCCTACTAATTAGGATGTAAGGTATGTCTCGGGCCTATTTAACACATTCTGCGTTTGCAGCTCTATATATATATAGAGATACTGGCAATAAAGAGATGTCTGGTTTGTTATATTAAAGCATTAGTTCACCCAAAAATGAAAATTATGTCATTAATAACTCACCCTCATGTCGTTCCAAACCCGTAAGACCTCCGATCATCTTCGGGACACAGTTTAAGATATTTTAGATTTAGTCCGAGAGCTCTCAGTCCCTCCATTGAAGCTGTGTGTACGGTTAACTGTCTATGTCCAGAAAGGTAAGAAAAACATCATCAAAGTAGTCCATGTGACAGTTAGAATATTTTGAAGCATCGAAAATACATTTTGGTCTAAAAATAGCAAAAACTACGACTTTATTCAGCATTGTCTTCTCTTTCGTGTCTTCCAGAGTTCAAAACAAAGTAGTTTGTCATATCCGGTCCGCGAACAAATCATTCGATGTAACCGGATCTTTTTGAACCAGTTCACCAAATCGAACTGAATTGTTTTAAACGGTTCACGTCTCCAAAACGCATTAATCCACAAATGACTTAAGCTGTTAACTTTTTTTAATGTGGCTGACACTCCTTCTGAGTTAAAACAAACCAATATCCCGGAGTAATTCATAACACTAGCACAGAATCAGTTCAGAATCAATCACCAAAAGAATCAGTTCAGTTCAGATGCTCTGTGAGTCGGTCTGCTGCACGCTGAATCACACATGCGCAGTTTCATCAGCTCCTCAGTTCACGAATCGGACGGGTCTGACAGAAACGGTTCTTGACTCGAGAACGAGTCAGTCTTTTGTTCATTATCTGGCTCGGCTCGGTGTTCATCTTCAGTTCTCTCTTCACAGCAGTTCAGTCAGTGTACTGTTTGAGTCAATGAATTACTCCGGGATATTGGTTTGTTTGAACTCAGAGGGAGTGTTAGTCACATTAAAAAAGTTAACAACTTAATTCATTTGTGGATTAATGCTTATTGGAGATGCGAACCGTTTAAAATGATTCAGTTCGATTTTGGTGAACTGGTTCAAAAAGATCCGGTTACATTGAATGAATCGTTCTTGAACGGATATCATTGAATGGTTGTGTTTTGATCTCGCTCACAACAGACACAGAAGAGAAGACAATGCTGAATAAATTCATAGTTCTTGCTAATTTTGGACCAAAATGTATTTTCGATGTTTCAAAAAATTCTGATGTTTTCTTATCTTTCTGGACATGGACAGTATACCATACACACAGTTTCAGTGGAGGGACTGAGAGCTCTCGGACTAAATCTAAAATATCTTCAACTGTGTTCTGAAGATAAACTGAGGTCTCACGGGATTGGAACGACATGAGGGTGAATTATTAATTACATGATTTTCATTTTTGGGTGAACCAACCCTTTAAATAGTTCCTTTAGTAGCACTCCTTTAATAGAATCTATCGGATCAGTATTAGAATTTGGCTATTGATCATTTTAAGAAACTTTATTATTGTGAAATTGAATTTACATGAGCAAGCGTCCATATTTACACACAAATGCGAATGGATTTATATGGAATGGAACCCAAACCTCAACCTGCTCAAATTACAAAGATTCAGCCTGAATAGAAAGTGTTTACGTGACTATCACTGCATGTGGAATGCAGCCCACCAGATGTATTGTTTTAAAACAGTATGTCCCGCTTTTATTTTTGTTGCTACATAAAAGCCTGTATTGCAAAAGATGGTGTTGCAAAAGTTTAATGTATGATGCATGACAAAAACTTTTAGTGGTAGAACTCTTCATTGCCACTGTGATGCTTCTGGAAATAGTGCATGAATGCTGTAACTGGTTAATATGGCAGCTGAAACCCGCCACAGACACAAGATGTGTAGAACAGACCTCAGATTGACTCTAATGCATCTGATTTAGTTTGTGTGCTTTATCCTGTCTTTCTCTATCTGTGTTTTCTTTTTGATGCACTCTACTTTTATTCATTACTGCTTCCTTTCAAATGCTTCGTTGGCTTCCAAACGTTTCCTTTTTCCATTCTCTCTTGTTTACCACTCGGCCGAGTCAGGTCATATATGAACTATGTGGCGTGAGTATCTCTGGTTCTCATTTTCTTTGCTTTGTGTGTCATTCTTCCTCAGTTTTACATCTGTCATTATTCATCTGTTTCCATCATATTGGTCATTTATCTTATTTTATCCCAACGGGGGTTAAAGGAAGTCATAGACTTTGTGTTTGACTTCAAAAGGCCGTGCAAGAGAGGGACAACCAGATCAAGATGCTGTCCGAGCAAGTCGAGCAGTACACAACAGAAATGGAAAAGAATGCTGTGCTCATTGAGGACCTGAAGAAACCACTTAAGAAAGATAAAGGTCACGTCAGCGTGCAGCAGCGTAGGTTGGAAGACTTGAGCACTAAGCTCCAGGAGGCTGAAAGAAGAGCTCTGGAGGCTGAGCGTGCCGCCCAATTGGCTGAACATGATGCCAGGGACAAAGACAAAGAGCTTAATGACACCCTCAGTCGAATCCGTCTCTATGAGTCTGTGAGTTTATCCCTATACACTTTCAGTAGTGTAAAATTCACTCCTGTTACAAAGCCTAAATCATTTTTGGATCGCTATAAATGTTTTTGTGCTTAGGACAATTAATTACTCTTATATTCTAAGTGGTGTCTTCAACTTGGTACGGCCACAAAGCATCTTTACAAGATCTTTTTCTTGAATCCAAAAGCAGAAGTTGCCTACAATATGAACATTCCATATAAGCGCAATATTTATTTTTGAATCTATTGAATCCATCTTTGTGACTGTTTCATTTTAGGCATTTATTTCTGATCATATTTAATGAAAATGTGAATAATTTAATAAATAATAATTAATGCATTTAATATTTTATTTAAATATTAATATTTAATATTTATACATTTAAAAGATATTTATGGTTTTATATATATATATATATATATATATATATATATATATATATATATATACACACACACACACACACACACACACACACACATTTAATGAGTAATATAATAAAATCAACATTTTAATTAATTTTTGTTTCAGTGCATATATTAGATATTCGTATTTCTGTTCAAATAATCCATCTTTTAAAATAAAATGAATTATATCAGGTTGCACTTGATTTATTTATTTCATTAAAGATTATTAAAATTATCATCAAAATTCTAGCAATAATGCTTTGGGGTAACTTCTCAAATAGAAAAGTGTTGATGCAACTTCTACAATTTCTGTTGGAAAGTAGCAAGACTTGATCACAAATAATTCAAATGATAAACCTTCAGAAAACAACAAGTGAGTCACTTTAACCTATATAGAAGCTTAGAAATCTAAATAGAAGTTTGGCTTGAAACACGCCACTATCTTTCAGGGGACAGATGGTTTGGAAGCTGCCATCACTGAGATCAAAGAATGTAAAAATCAAATCCGAGTGAGAGACCGGGAAATCGAATCCATGATAAAAGAGATAAACCAGCTGGAGATCAAAATCAACAACCTGCTAGATGAGAATGAAGACCTACGAGAACGCCTTGGTAAGTTTCCTCAATCTGCTTTTATTCTTTCAGGAATCCCATAGAAATGATCCCTACATCTAGACATATTAGATTGTTTTCATATCCCTTGCTGATTTTGCTAAGATAAAAATCTGCTACGACCCTCATTGGGATCATTTTCCCGCACCAGGATTAAATCCAAAGGAAGAACTGGATTTGAGTGAATTCCGCAGATCAAAGGTTTTGAAGCAGAGACAGTACAAAGCAGAGAACCAGGTCCTGCTGAAAGAGGTAAACCTGATTAACGTTGTCTTTATGGCCTGACTTTGGTCTGTTAGCCCTCTTTAATTATGTCTGTGGCCCCTAACGTGACTCTTCGTAGATTGAGCGTCTGGAGGAGGAAAGGCTCGAGCTGAAACAACGCATTCGTGCGCTGGTGAAGAACAAAGGTGAGATCTTATCTCCAGGACGGTGCATATCAGTTACACACTCATGTTCTATTCACATAAACAGATCATTTGGTTGCTTCATTATATGATGAAACCTGACAGCACATTTCCTGACAGGCACATCAGTAGTTAGTAGTTCCCTTCTTGAAGACAATGTTGAAGAAAAGCCCAGCAGATCTTTTAGAGAGAGGCTTATCTCTGGATCCACAGATGAAGAGATGAAACACAAAGTAAGGTTTTTAATGAGTTTTGAACAACATAAAAGCATTAAAGCTAAGCTAACAACCTTTTTTTTTTAGAATGAGCGTCTGCAGAAAGAGCTGAGCAACAAAGAGAAAGAACTTGAGCTCAAGAGAACAGAATCGGCCCAGTTCAAAGCCAGATGTGAGCAGCATCACCGCTTGACCTTTGCACACTTGCAATGTCATGTGGTTTCTGTGACTATAATGTTACTCTCTCTCTCTCTCCTGCAGTGAATGAAATGCTGAATGAGAATAAACAGCTGGAGCAGGGCATGAAGGAGATCCTGCAGGCCATCCAGGACGCTCAGAAGAAAACCTCCACATCCACCGGTGTCAGCATTCCCAGCCTGGAGAGACTTGTCAATGTACACTTACCACTGCTTACTATATAGGAAAAATCACAAAAATAATAAAAAAGATTTTATTATTATCTATTATAAATAATTTCATAATTATACATTATATGAAAACATAATAATAAATATTTTAAATAATTTATAAATAAATAATAAAAACTATAATTATGCGTTAAGTTATAAATTGAAATATAAAGGTATACATTTGAAAGAAAAATAATATATTTAATGTAAAATAAATATTTTGTATTATTTAGTTAGTTATTAAATATAATACTGATACTTTTAATTTATAAATATATAGTAAAAATGCACAATAATGAATTTTTAAATAATAACTAAATTTGTTTTACATTTAAATAGTAATGAAATATTTATTTGGGAAAAAATTATTTAAAAAAAACTATTATAAATTAGTAATAAATGCAATGCAATTAAAATGAACGTTAAATGATAAAACATGTTACATTTAATTGGTAATAATACAATACTTAATTCATAATTTTATAAACATGCCCTTTTTCTAGGGCAAGTTTATAAAAACTACTTAAAAGGCCTAATTGAACTATTGCTTAATCCTGGTTTAATTTAAACCCTGTCTGTGAATCCAAGCCTTAATGTCATAAACTTATACATTTAACGGCCTTGCTGTGGTGAAATGTGTTTAACTGAGCTGAGAGTACAACAATTATCATATTAGTTTAAATTTGAAATTTTATATTAAAATAAAAACATTTAATAAAAACCTTTACAAAATGCATTTAAACTGAGAAAAATTGATGATCATCATTCAAGTGATGATAGGCATTCAAATTCTGTGGAAGTCTGCAGAGCTTTCAATAGTGTTCTGCAAGCACAGATTTTGTGCAGGAATAGTGATTAATCATCCTGATTAATTTGTGATAATGTAACTTGCATTGTGCACTCAATTTATCAACTGTTATTCAGTCTTACATACTTGAATATGAAGTTTGTGGTCCCTAAACCTGCAGCAAAATGAGATTACGATTCCTAAATATCCTGTCACAAAATTTGCGAGCGATCATTTTGTTTATCTTAAGGCTCTGGAGATGAAGTACTCAGAGGGAAAGTTTGATGCAAACCTCCACCTCAGAACACAGGTGGATCAGCTAACCGGCCGCAACGACGAGCTACGGCAAGAGATGAAGGCAGCTAGAGAGGAGGCAGCAAGCACTCTCAATCAGTTAACAAAAGCTAATGAGAAGGTATTTACACACAAAACCTACTCAAGCGTTTACTGAATTTAAAAAATAGATTTTGAATTCACTGTCATCCTTTGTTTTTGTAGATTGCTCGCTTGGAAAGTGAGGTTGAAGCGGTGAGCAAATCAACTGGCACTTCTATCCCTTACAAGTCATTAGCTCTGCCTGAAGAGATGACACCAACTAATGCTGAGGTCATCAGCACTCTCAACGAGTACATGGTACAGCTCCTACAGGTGTGTGTGTGTGTTTGTGTGTGCGTGTCAGTCCGGTTACTGGATCACATCATAAAGAAACCAGATGTAACGTACATAATATTAAGACTCCCAACTCTGGACGTTCAGGAGATCAAAAACAAAGAAGATTCCATTGAGCAGCTCAGTTTGGCTCTGGAAGACTTTAAAAGGAAATATGCAGTGATCCGCCATCAACAAGGACTGCTATACAAGGAGTATCAAAGGTATGCCAAGCCAATATGATTGTTTATATTATATATATAAAATTTGTTTGATTATACATATGTTCAGAGATCAATAAAGCATGATTTTAAATCAGCTCATGTGCTCCGATTTAGCGAGAGGGAGTCTTGGCAGAAAGAGAGAGACTCTTTTGCCGAACTGAAATCCAAACTCGAGGAACAAAGGGAGGTGGACACAGTTAAAATCAAAGAGTACAATGTAAGTCTTGATCATTTACACCCAAAATTAAAATTGTATCTTCATTTACTCACCTGTTACTCAAGCCTGTATAACTATAGCGATTTGCTAACAAACTGTTGTCACTCATTTGAAGCTCCCTCGGAATTTGTCTCATAAAGAATAAAGAATTGAACATTGTGGTGGAAACAAATCAAGTCAATGTCTCATGTCTTCATGTAATATAAAATCAAATAAAACATTAAGTTACTTATGCATCTAGTGCTTCCCATTATCTGTTTGACTCATTCCCAGCACTGGCTTGAGGCTCTTGAAAAGGGCCCGAATGAGATCAGACGGGAGCTGGCCGAGACAGCCCGCAAAATGACGGTTCTCCGGGTGAATGAGAAATGTCTGACACGACGTTATACGACTCTGCTTGAGCTCGAGCAACACTTGAGGAAGGAGAATGGCAAACTGAAGGATGATTTCACTCGAATGGAGGCTGCTGTAACTGAAAGAATCGGCTACCTGCAGAGGTTCAAGGTAGGCCAGTGTATCACTCAAAAAGATGGAAAAGGAAATGATGAATGGTGGAATTTCCAAGGCTTTGTTTGGTATATATTGGTCTTTCGCTATGAGGGATGTGGTCATCATTGCCAATGGCTGTGACTGACCTTTGCTGACGTCTGTAACTTTGCTTCACCTTCAGGAAATGGCAGCCTTTAAAATGGCCACATTGCAGAAATCCCTTGACTATAGTGTTCCTGCATCAGAGCTGGAGAGAGCCAACAAACAGTACACTGAGCTCACCGTCAAGTACAGAAACCTCCTACAGAAAGACAATCACCTTGTTCAGAAGACAACCACACTAGAGCACTTGGAGGTTCATCGCTCGCAAGTTACATTGACCAATGGACCTAAGCAATCTTTGTTTTTCTAACAGTGCTCTCCTTTCCTTTCAGAAGGAGAATGTGTCTTTACTTGAGCGCATTAACTCTATCAATAAAGAGCTTGAGATCAGCAAGGAGAAGCTTCACACTTTGGAGCAGGCTTGGGAAAACATCAGCACGACTGGTAAACATAACTGCTAATAGATACATAAGATACATAAGCAATGTTGGAGCATTGCAAATGATGTCATTGATTTCTGGTGTTCACAGGTGGGGAGAACAGCATGGAGAAGGCAGCTAAAGCCCTGGCCAACAGCGAGATTGTGTCTGTGTCCAGACGCATCACAACACTGGAGATGAAGGAGTTAAATGAAAGGCAAAGGGCCGAACATGCTCAGAAGATGTACGAGCACTTGAGGAACTCCCTTAAACAGGTGGAAGAGCGCAACTTTGAGCTAGAGACCAAGTTTGCTGAGGTGGGTCTGATTTATCTCTTATAACATAGCATCCAGAATATAACAACCATACCTTAGCCTGAACACCACATTTTATTTTTATCTTTTATTATGTTAAACATTTGAATAACCTTTAATTTTAATTTTTAATTAAACTAAAAAAAATTATTTTTGTTTTAAATAAAACATATCAACATTTAATATACTTTATTTATTTGTTTTATTTTATCATTATGAACTATAATAATATTATTTACTTTGCTTTTATATAACACAATTTGAAACACTTTCAAACACTTTAACTCTTTATTGCTGAACATTTAAAAAGCTTTTATTTTTATAAAACAGTGAGTTTAACATTAAAAAAAATATATTATTTTTTTTTTTTTTAAACACAGTATGTTGAACATTTAATAAGCTACTATTTTGTATATATTTCTGTATGTCTGTACAGCTCACAAAATTATACCTGGAGGCCCAGCGGACAGAGCGGGAGCTCAGGGATGAGCTGGCGGACAGTGTTAGCAAAGACATCAACGATGCCGATCGCAAGCGAATCACCGAACTGGAGAAAGCAGATGCAGACCTGCGGATCGAAGCGTCCAAGTAAGTCTGATGACTCCGCCCGTGCATATGTTTGCAATGATAACATATCATAAGAAAAGGTACACAAACAAGTCTTTTAAGAGTTTTGAAACGTTTGCAGATTGCGGGAAGTGTCGGATATCGCTAAAATGCAAGTGTCTGCTCTGGAGGCCAGACAGCAGTCCAGAGAGAAGGAGGTTGAAAGCCTGAGGAGACAGGTGTTGGACTACCAGGTAGGTTTTTCCTAAATGTTTTTTTTATCTGCTTTGCCGCCTCTTGATCACGTCTGTAATTGCACATCTCCTCATCAGGCTCAGTCCGATGAAAAGGCCCTTATCGCCAAACTCCACCAGCACATTGTCGCTCTCCAGTTGAGCGAGACCACAGCCATCAGCCAACTGGAAGCTGCCAAAACACGCCTGCAGAAACGTGAAGCACAGAAGCTCCGAATCGAACAGCAGATGGATGCTCAGCAGCAGGCACTGTGGCATGCGAGGCAGGAGGGTCACCAGCGGGCCAGACATCTCCGCCACACCATCCAGGCTCTCCGCAGACAGTTCTCAGGAGCCCTGCCGCTGGCCCAACAGGAGAAGTTTTCCAACACCATGCTCCAACTGCAAGAGGACAAGGCACGGGCCAGGGAGGAAGCTCAGAAGGCAGAGGAGGAGAGGAGGAAAGCAGAAGGAAAAGCACAAGAACTGGAGCTAAAGCTGAAGGGGTTGGAAGTGCTCATCGCAACACTGAAAGATGCCAAAGGAGCTCAGAAAGTAGGTTGATTGATTACAAATAGAGTTGTAAAATGATTCTTGCAATCATATTTTATTCCTATTAATTTTTTTTTTTATCATTTGTATTTATTTATAATAAATGTTAATAATAAATTATATATTTATAAGATATATATATATATATATATATATATATATATAGTTATAAGATTTAAAAAATCCTTATTTCTTCCTATATTATTAATGGATTTTATTATATTTACTTATAATTCACATGAATTACGTTAGTCGTAGTTACGTTAGGAAATTGTTCCCATAAAAAGTCATTTACAATCTGCTGCAGTGTTTACAGCTTAATATCAACCCCTACAGGTGATTGAGTGGCATAAGAAACTAGAGGAAGTTCGTCTGTTGGAAATGAGGCAGAGCAGAGAGCTTGGTGCCCAGCGGGAAGAGATCAAATACCTCAGGAACATTGTGGCCGAGCAGGAACGCTCCATCAGTGGCCTGGAAGAGGAGCTGGTGCAGCAGAATAACGTCAGTATTGCATTTAAACATTAAACATTGTTTACAGTATACAGAGCATGCTTCATGCATTTTTTGTTATCATTGTATTAGCTTCTCGAGGAGCGGCAACTCATCTGGGATCAGAGAGAGGTGCAATTGGAGCGCCAACTCGACACCTATGAGAAACAGCAGAATGAAGTCCTAAGCACAGCCCAGAAGGTTCCGTTAACACTGACAGTGTTTGTTACTGTACTCTGGTAAGCAGTTTACTTAGCTACAATTTAAATTACACTTAATTTATCCTGTTTGACTTTAGTTTGAGGATGCCACAGGCTCTCTACCGGATCCAAATCAGCCTTTAGCGCACCAGTTAGACTACGCTCTAGGAAAAATCAAAGAGCACATTCGTACCATCCTTGAGACAAAAGCCACCTGCAAAATTCTGGAAGAGGTATTATTTATCCATTAAGTAACTGGAGTAAACTTTGTTTTTATTATTATCTTACAAGGAGTTTCTTTCTCTCTGAGCAGAAGCTGAAGGAAAAAGAAGCTGCTTTGTGGACATCGGAACAAAACGTCTTATCCAGAGACAAAGTGATCAATGAACTGAGGCTTCGCCTACCTGCAGCTGCTGAGAGAGAGAAACTCCTAGCTGACCTGAGCAAACAAGAGGACTCTGACAGCCAGCCCACCCTGAAGGTCGCCCACCAGACCATTAATAACCTACAGGGGCGTCTGGATCAGAAAGAAGAGGTTCTCAAGAAGTACCAGAACCTGTTAGCAAAGGCCCGTCAGGTGCTTATTTACATTTAGTCTTTTAGCAGACACGTTTATACAAAGCCACTTCCAAATGAGGACAATGGAAGCAAACAAAATCAACACGAGCAATGATATGCAAGGGGTATAACAAGTCTCAGCACATGTAGAAAGTTTTTATTTTTATTATTAACAGAATAGAGCAAGCTAGTGTTAGAGACCTTTTTTGCCTTTTTAAATTGTATAATTTAATTGTTAAAAAAAAAAAAACAGGCAAGTTTTTTATTTTTATAAAGAAAAGAATTAGAATAGAGAGTGCTAGAGTTAGAGGGTCAAATAAAGATGGAAGAGATGTGTTTTCAGTCTATTCTTGAAGATGGCTAAGGATTTAGCTGCTCGGAATTGGGTTGGGCTGGTCATTCAATTTCCGATTTTAAAAATAGACTTCATAAATTGGTGATCCAAATTGCACAATAAAACCATATAAAAGCTCATACTGTATATCTTCATTTTATTTTCCCAGGAGCAGGAAGAGATTGCCAAAAGGCATGAGGAAGAGGTCAGGGCCCTGCATCAGAAACTGGACGTCTATATGGACACATCACTGGACCGTTTCAAACAGACCGCTCTGGTACCTCGAGTATTCATTATAAAGCTCAACTTTTTATAGCGTGCCAGAAATGGGTCAAGAAAGAACAAATACATTGCACATATAATATTTATAATGATGTCATAAATCATGACAGATGTTATCTTTATAAGGCTACTCAGTTTTATTCTTCCCTAGGAGCTAATGAAGAAACCCACCATCACTGTACCGACCAATAAGCACTTAGTGCGGTTGGCAGAAATGGAACAGACGGTGGCCGAGCAGGACAATTCGCTCTCCTCACTGACCCACAAGCTGAAGGTCGTCACCACAGAGCTGGACCAACAGAAACAGGTGACTGCAGCACAAGCCATGGAGCAGGCTGCAGAAATAGCCAGGTGAGAAATTAAAACAAGCCCGCTGTTTCAATACTGACCAATATCATGATATTGATTCCTTGTGCCACTTTCATTTCCAAGACTTGAGGAGAGACATGTTGCCCAAACGAAGGGTCTGTCCCAGGAGGCAGAAGAGCTGAGAGCTCAGCTCATTCAGATGGAGAAAGAGCTGCATTACCTCCGCACGGAGCTGGAGGCCCAGAAGGAGGCTAATGTCAGGTCGCCATCCAACACCATGAAGAACCTCATGGAGCGGTTGAAGACTCAGTTGGCCCTGAAGGAGAAACAGCTGAAGGTACCAAACAGTGGACAACTAGAGTAAATGTGCAGTTACAATTAGCTATGATTGGTGCATTTTCACAGGCAATATTCTGTATTTCCAATAGAAGTCTGCACTATTGTGAATATCTCATGACGGCCTTTTTTTTTTTTATTACATTTTACTAAAATGTTGCACCTTAATTGTTCTGGATAGGTTTTTCCACTGTGATATTTGGACGTGACTAAAATGAGAACTCGGTTCCTCATCCGCAGGCTCTCAGTAAGGCTCTCTTGGAGCTTCGTGCAGAGTTGACATCTCAAGCAGAACAGCAGATCATCGCCAATGCTGCTCAGAAGGAAGAGGCCCTCAATGTTCAACAGATTGTCGACAAGCAGACCAAGGAACTAAGGGTATTAAATAAGGAAGAAACTTACATTCTTAGCCTATTTCTAAAACTTTACTTGTCCTTGGTTCCAAATCATTGGTTCTAAACTTTTACAAGTAAAAAAAAAAATTCCATTATCAGTTGTTGTTGATGATAAAGTTATTCTAAAATTAATCTGTCACTTTGTAGAAGCTCATCAAATTGCTTGACCATCCATCCGTCCTTGAAAACAGTGAACAAAATGCAAAGTAAACATTAAAATAAAACAATACAAATAAAAATAAACTTTCTTATATAAGACTAAGAAGGCCACTTGAAAATAAATTGAATGAATAAATTAACGCTTCTTTAAAAATAAAAATGTAATTAAATATATCAGTTTAAAACTCACAAATAAATAGACATTTAAAAGTGTTTCTATATTTGTTTAAATGTAACAATAAAAATACATTACTCATTTCAAAAAGCATTGGTCAGTTGCTCTCAAAAGTGCCATTGATGGGAGCAACCAATGAAATCTTGATTTTTAAAACACCCATAACATGTTAAGAGGACTGAATTTAATCCCAACCCTTAGCAATTATATATCCCTGTGTTCCTCATCAGGCACGTGTAAAGGACCTTAATGAGGAGCTCCAGCTGGCTAAAGATGGCGTACGAGCAGCAAAAGCCAGAGAAAACTCACTGAGGGAGGAGCTGGAGAACTTAAACAAGGATCTGCAGAGGAGCCAGAAAACACAGAACAAGCTGCAGAGTGAAAAAGAGACTCTGGAGGATCAGCTGAATGAGCTGAAGAAGAAGATCCAGAGACTCAGCAGTGGCCTACAGGTTAGACCACATGTGTGTTTTTCATTCCTGTTCACTTATACCGTGAGTGGTTAAGGTCAAGACATTTATGTCTCGCTTTTCTTGAGTAATTCTACCAGTGACTCAAAAGCACTTGGACACCGAGTCAGCGTCCCTTTTTTGTCTGCAAAAGAAGAGCTTCTGCTCTGTGTCTGGTTGAACAGAGCCCTTCTTTGATGACAGTGAATACGTCTAGACACCATTGTGCCGATCCTTCCTCGCTGTTATCAGAGTTTGTGATCACTGGGAAGAAAAAAAAACATTTGTATGGATAATCATGGTTCACTCAGCTTTTTAACAATTACAATGTTTGAGTACAGCTTTATTTAATGTAGCACATTTTAAACTAGTTTACAAAGTTCTTTACTGAAGTCATGTACACTACCATTTAAAACATTATATACTATACACATTTTAAACTATAAATATTGAGGGGAAAAAAAATCAGTTTTTATAAGCAGCACAACTGTTTTCAACATTGATATTAATAATAAATGCTTCTTGAGCAGCAAATCAGCATATTAGAATGATTTCTGCAGGATCTTAGACTAGAGTAATGAATAATAATAATAATATTCATGATATTACTGTTTTTTACTGTATTTTTGATCAAATAAATGCAGCCTTGGTCGGCTTAAGAGACTTTTTTCGAAAACATTGAAAATCTTACATTCATGAAAGGAGATGAAGAAAAGAAAATTGTCAGAGTCTAAATAAAAAGAGTCTAAATAAATAACGATTTCTTTGTTTGTGTTTGTCTGTGCAGTCTCAGGTCGAGAGTGATGGACCCACAGTTGAAGCTCTTCAGAAGAAGATCCGTAAGTTGGAGCAGGAGCTGGACAGGAATAGCATCTCGGAGCCTGCAGACAAGAGGAGCGTCTTGAAGGAGGACAAGGTGAACTAGAATTGCATTTACTACAAGAAAAGTAAGACTAAAGAAGCCTTTACTTAAGTAGTTTGATGTTGGATCTTTATTTGAGCTCTTATTCTTTTACACACACATTTAATTTAGCATTTCGTGATGAAGTCACAGTCTAGCTTGCTTTCAGTCAACGAAATAGTAATCATAATGAAATTATTATGGTTCTCTGATTCGTTTAATCCGATTTATCAACAAAATAACAGTACATATGTGAACTTTTCCTGTTTTTACAGTCCTTCAAAGAGGAAATCTTGAGATGGGAGGAAGGTAAAAAGTGGCAGGCCAGGGTGGAGAAAGTGCGGAGCGTTCTCAAAGAGAAGGAGAAAGAAGTGGAATCTCTGTCTAAACAATTAACAACAATCAAAGAGCTTTACAGCAGGTCTGTGCTAAAAATCTATCCACATAATGGACAGTTTCAAATGATGCATTAAGAGTTTGAACCTTAAAGCTATTATTAAAAGTAAGAACAAAAGTAGACGATTCATCATCATGTTTATGTTGGCTGATGTCTATGAAGGTTGGAGCAGGAGAAGGTGGGTCTCCAGAAGAAACTAAAGGGCAGAGGAGTGTCTGCAGATCAGGTAGTTGGAGCACGGACCCTCGAGGCTGACAGAGAGATTGAGGAGCTACAAAGAAGGAATGCTGAATTGGAGCAGCAAATGAAAGTGATAAAGTGTGTTCTTCCTAGCAATCGTGCCATTGTGCCAATTTGTTAAATTTTTTTCTTTTTTAATACGGTACGTTGGTTTTGTAGGCAGCAGCAGGCTTTGCCCCGTGATGCCGCAATTGAGGATATCACCATCAGGAACCGTTATCTTGAGGAGAGGCTTCACTCCCTGGAGAGTCAACTGTCCAAAGAATCTCCATCCAGACCATCTGTGGGTGTAACACTTTACGTGTCAAACATTTTGCCTTTCAACACTTTTCATGAATTTCACCCCACTAATTTCATTTTTATTTTCATTCTCTCAAACCTCATATATATTATACCTCCTCTATTCAATCACTGATTATGAAGAAAAAACATGTGGCATCACCGCCTAAGCTCAGTTGGTCCTCAAAAGTTGTTCATTCCATGACTTTCGATATTAGTGAAGGTGAAAAAACTCGGTCTTCATTAGTAAATGACACAATCCCTGGAAAGGAAGTAGTCCCTGAAAAGGAAATAGAAGTTACAGAGGATAAAGCAACTCAGACTTCATTTAGAAGCATGAGTGAAGCAAAAGTGAGTCAAGATGAGGAAAAGACTGTAGGATACAGAGAGCTCCAGGAACAAATCAAGGCAGCAAATACTGATAATGTTGGAGAGAGAGTTGCAGATGTAGAACCAGAAGATCTGTTCAATGACAACAAAAGTGAACAGGAAGAAGACAACAAAAAAGAGGTTGAGAAAGATATAGAGGAACCAGATGAGATTCAAGGAGGACAAGAGGAAGATATAGTAGTGGCTGAACGTGCACAGGAAGAAATGAATACTAATGGAGATGCAGAAGAACTAGATTCTGGACTGACATATCAAGAGATCACAGATAACCCTCTTGAAGAAGATCAGCTGGAAAATGAAAATGCAAATGCAGAAGAAAGCAGGACTCAGACAGAGCCAGGGATATTAAAACAGGACAGAGATGAGGAGCAAGAACCTGAAGAACAACATATCGAGTCTTTGAAATCTGACGGTGATCCAAGCCAAAAGGTGAAAACATCTGAAGGATCTAAAGAGCTTGAAGAAGAAGAAGAAGCAGCACTCGGCACAGTTGATGCCAAACTATTGCCTGAAGAACCAACAATAGACAAGATCACGTCCTTCATCGCTGAGGAAGACGTAGACCATATTTTAAATGAGAATGTAAAATGTTCCCTCACTAAGGAGTTGAACACAGGTGTTATTAAAACTCAACTTGATGTCTTGGACATTCTTGGATCTGTAGAATCAGAGGTCATCAGCTTTAATGACAAAGAACAGAGAATGAAAAGCAAAGTGAAAACTCGAAAGGTACTTAACACATAGGAGCTTCCACTGAAGCACTAACACAAAGCCTCCAGTTCTCCACCCTGTAGCTTAGTTGGCTTTGAGCTCGTGACCTCACCTTTTCCGGATCCGGAGCGTCTGCTTGTTGTTCCATAGCAAGTGTCTTTGTGTCGCACCCTCTCCATCCTCTATTTCACGAGTTCACACTTACATATAATTAACTGAATATTATAATGCGTATTTGGCGTGCTGTCCGGGGAAGGGGCTCCGAGCTCGGGAATGGCCCGAACCTAGAGTACCCCCCCGTATATGAAAGTGTAAAGTGAACTCTAGTGGAGGAGAAGGGGTGGAGGGGGGATGCTGATAAACCGTCAATAGAGACAGGTAGGCTGATTCAGCTGTATTTATACCCTAAGGTTGATTATCTTGAGTGGTTCCACCTGTGCTAATTAGGTTAAGTATCTGACGTGCTTCTCCCGAACCTTGTTATGAAACTACATTAAAATGTGTTTATTGTCTGGGTGTTACTTAGCTGCATGTTGTCTACAGCATCAACATCTCTTTGTTGTTTCAGCAGACGTCTGGCCGTGGTTCTGGTACGCCATCTCAAAGAGAACATGAGCTCCAAAAAGAAAACCTCAAGTTGTCCACACAGATCCTGGAGCTTCGATTCCAACTGGAGCAAGCAAACAAGGACCTACCTCGATTAAAAGTACCATAAAAGTGAAATAATTAATAACATGATCAAAACCATTTGAAAAACTGTTCAACTTACTTTACTCTCCCTGTGATGAAAGGATCAGGTGTCTGACCTCAAAGAGATGTGCAGTGTTTTGAAGAAGGAGAAAGCTGAAGTGGAGAAGAGGCTCAGCTATGTTCGTGGGGTAGGTTGCAGCATCTCGAAGATCTTAAAACACCGATCCTCTGATCTCCTTCCCTGATTTCTTTTGCTCCTCTCATGCAGTCTGGGCGCAGTGGGAAAACCGTACCTGAACTGGAGAAGACCATCGCACTGATGAAGAAGGTAGTGGAGAAAGTACAGAGAGAGAATGAGAGCTTAAAGAAGACATCAGAGGCCAATGTGCAGGAGCAGCTTGCTACACTGGAACAAGACCATGAGAAACTTAAGGTACATTTTGTGAAGTTGTTGGATGACACACTACCATCCACAAGTTTGGGCTTTAATGTGTTTAAAATAAGTCTTTTAAGCCTGCATTTGATCAAAAAAACAGTAATACTGTGGAAAAAATAATGTTTTTTTTTTAATCAATATATTCATTCTACTGTGTTTTTTTAATGATTCTTTGATGATTAGAAACTTCAAAAGAACAGCATTTATTTGAAATATAAATATTTCTTAACATTATAAATGTCTTTACTGTCACTATTGATTAATGCATCTACTGAATAATCTTTAAGTAAAAAAAAAAAAAGACAAAGCAAAACAAAGAACATTTATTAAAGACCACCAGCAAGTTGCAACTGTATAATTTGTAAGTGTGGCGAGTGGGGCGGGGCCGAGAGGCGTGGGAACGAGGAGTGAGGCCAGGTTTAGTGATTGGAAATGAGCTACACCTGCGCCCCACCGCCGGTATCGAGTCCCACGTAGGAGATGGAAGGATATAAAACTGGAGCGACTATAGTGAAGGACGAGAGAGGACCAGGCCTGGGACATTATTTTATGTTTTTGCTTTTAATTTATGCGCACCAGTCGTCCGTGAGGGGCTGGTGCGCTGTTTTGTGTTTATTTTTGAATTATTAAAATGTTTTGATTGTGCGCCGGTTCCCGCCTCCTTCTTCCCGATGATTATGGAGTTTTTATCATTACAGTAAGATTGTGATATTGTTTTAAGAATGTCATGTGACAATAGTTATTTTTAACTCTTTATTATAATGTGTATCTTTTTGTTACAGTCAGAAAATGAAAAGCTGAAACGAAAACAAGAGGAACAGTTAAAAGCAAGACTTGAGTCAAAAACCAAGGGCATTGAGAAAATCATGATGGAAAATGAACGCTTACGTAAAGATATTAAAAAGGTGTTGTTGTTTTTTCTCATTACCTTGGTGTCAGTAAAACATGATCTTAATATATCATGCTACAGTATGTTTTGTGGCAAATTGCAGGAAGCAGAAGCTGCAGAAAAGCTGAGGGTTGCAAAAGCCAGCCTTGAAGTAGCCAATGAGAAACTAAAGGCAGAGCTTGAGGAGACCAGTGAGAGGCTCTTATTAGCACAGTCGAAGGGGCCGTCTCTAGAGGGGGCAGACAGCAAGACCTGGAAATCTTCAGTTGTGTCCAGGTATTACATTCACTTAAACACTTAATCAGTTTTGTCATCATGTACGTTTTTATTATCATTCATTTCTCCCTTCACAGGTTATTTGAAAACAAGATGAAAGGTCTTGAGAGTGAAATCACTAAGAAAAACTCCAGCATTTCCGAGCTGAAGGTACAGTTGAAAGAGGCGAACGAGAAACAGCAGGCCACACAACACACTGTCAGCCAGCTAAAGGAACAAGTGAGATACCGATTCTTCTTCAGCTATTCACTAAAAACCATATTCAGCCATTACTAAAACCTGTTTGATATCATTTTGAGCCAATTTTAGAACATTGGTTTTCATTAATAACGTGCTAGCAACAAGGCACATGTTTCTGCTTGAGTTTGTGTTCGGAGCGACTTGAAAGTCTGGTAGTGTGTGTGACACTCAAGTCTTTTTTTCTCTTCAACAAATTTATATAGTTGGCAGATGTGTTTTCAAATCTGTTCCAGTTTGAAAAGTCACGTACTGTATTCCAGGCTTAACAATGCTCCTTTTCCCAGAGATTCTAATAACCTAATATGTACTAACAGGTGGAACTGCTTAAAAACATCCCTTTGGAAGCCACCACAGATGAAGGCCTTGCCAGAGAGTATCAGTCCCAGAGGTGAAGCGCGGAAATACCCATAGACTACAAAGCACAAAAAATGACTCAAAACTAATTCTTTGACACATATTTTCCAATTAGACTGGCCACTAAACAACTTGAGAGGGAAAAAGCTCAACTTCTTCGCCAGATTCAATGGTACGATGAGCAGTTTGGAACCAGCAAAGCAGGACCAGGTAAGATCACCACTGATGAATTCAAGAATCTTTGCTACATGAGACATTTAATCATCTACCGGTTCCTTTTGTAGGATACAGAGAGCTCCAGGAACAAATCAAGGCAGCAAATACTGAAAAAAAGAAGTTACAGGTATCCCTGAAGAAAAACAAATATCTAAAGAATCTGCGGTTTTTAAATCTCAAGTCACATTATTATAAATGCTTTCATTTTAGGATGAAGTGAAAAAGCTGACCAGAGAGCTGGAAAACTTTGACCCGACATTTTTCGAGGAACTTGAGGATCTTAAGTACAATTACAATCTGGAGGTGAAGAAGAACATCATCCTGGAGGAGCAGCTGAAGAAGCTGTCGGATCAGTTTGGCGTAGCAGTTCCCATCGACGTGTCTATCAGCTAACACACATCAGATCGTTTGTCAGGTCATTCGGTTTTATTGTTACTGCTCAGTTAGAGCCTAATATGTACAATGTTAATGTGCTTTATATTCAAGTACCATTAAGCTACAATGTTTCATAAGTAGGTTGTGTTTTTGTAAAATATTATAACATATGAAGTTAGGTTTTAAAACAGTTGTGATTTATGACCTCACGAGCAAGAACTGAAACTGAAAGGGTGTATTATCTATCAATCACTGCCTCATTTTTGAGACTCTTTAGTTGTAATAAATGGCGATCAATGTCAATTTCCATTTATTTATATACATATTGCTGAACCATCCTCTGAAAACTATTTAAACTAGAAAAATTAAATAGTTATAATAAAATAAAATAAAAAAAACACTTCCACTCTAAAAGAAAAGAAATAGTACTAAATATAAAGCTATCACAGCATTCGCATACATCATATATCGAAGTGCATATATGAGCAAATTGTCGATGGGAAATCACAACATGCAGTTTTGACCAGTATTAAGTCATGGCAAAGGTTAAAATCAGATCTATCAGGAATGATTGGTAGTTTCATTTTTTGGGATCAGGTTTCAAACTGAATGTCCTGTATGCAGCTGAAGAGTTTTCCGTTTATGCTGGAAAACGATTTGAACAAGTCCTTCTCGGAGGCATCTGGATCAGATTCTTCATCTACGTGGACAAGCACAGCTCTGGTGTTCAGGAAGCTGTCACCGACAGGCCATTTCAAACCAAGGTGATGGCGGTGTATCTGAAGAGTTCAAATGAATTGATCTGAAGAAAATGTGGATAACTGCAGCAGAAGAGTGACGGTTAAAAGTATGAACCCTTTATTTACCTTGATCAGTGTCCCATCATCACAGTGCCAAACGATTCCCTCCACTCGCCCCTCTTGGCATTCCTGAAACCAGGAATACAGCTGCTGGAAATCCACTGGAGGAGGGTTCCGGATGCGCAGGACCCCGTGGGGCACCAGAACATGGACTGGATACTTCTTACTTCCCAAACCTACGGAATCACAGAGTTACTTCCTAAACTAACTGTCACTTCCTTAACACCTAAACTAGCAATCAAAGGGGTTTTATTTTGCAAGAAATTATCACTTTGAATGACATTAACAATATTATCAAAGTAAAAAAAAATCTATTTCAAATAAGTGCTGTCTTTTGAAATTAGAAATTAAAAACAATGGTTTCAACAGAATGAATTCTGAAGAATCATGTGACACTAAAGACTGGAGTAATGACTGCTGAAAATTCAGCATTATCACAGGAATTATTGACATTTTTAAATATATTCAAGTAGAATTTTTTTTTTTAATTAAATAACATTTCACAATATTAAATTGTTTTACTGTTTTTGAGCAAGTAAGCAGCCTTGGTGAGCTGAAGAGCTTTTTTCAAAAAAAATAATAAAACCGTAAATTATATTTACCATATGGATTTCCATTAACGTTGGTTCCGATCAGCTCAAGGGTTTGCTCCATGAGGTCTACTAGAGGAATGCTGACAATTTCGAACAACCCTTCATCCTCCCCACGTGTCTTCAGGACAAGGGCAACACCAGAATCATAGTTGACCACAGATGCGTGCCAGCAGTACTGCTTGTTGGTATGATTCACCGGAACCCAACCTTCATGACAGATATATCTATGCCATCAGCAGACTTCATTTTCAGTCAGTACAGTATAACCTGTGACCGGAAGATCAGGAATAAGAGTGCGTCCCAGAGACACCTCCCTACCTGGAATGTGGCCATGTTCGTCCGGCACTGGATGGCCATTCTCATGCTGGACTCTGTGAGCAGCGATCCAGGATTCTGGCACTTCTCGGAAATCTTCGTCTACGTTCCACACAAATCCTGTTATTTAGTAGAGAATCAAAAAATATCCGATGTTTAGAACTTTCATTATCATTCACTGCTTTGTAACAGTTTCTTGTTAGTCCAAGAAATAACATAAATCATACAAAAAGATTCATTTTGGACCAAAATACCTTTACAGGTCTTTCGTGAATACTGATACTTCTTGAATCTCTTATCTGCCTGCTTGGTGGGTTTCCGATCCAGACGAGCCCAGAGATATGGTTCCCCTTAAAAACAATCAATAATAATAATAATAAAATGTATAAAGATCCTAGTTTTGGATATGGAAATAACTGGCTTGAATATTGACCAGTGATTTTCACATGTGTTTATATATATATATATATATATATATATATTATATATATATATATATATATATATATATATATATATGTATATATATATATATATATATATATATATATATAATTTTGTATCACTTTTTTTTCAGCATTGATTTTGATCTGGAGCAGCAATCAGCATATTATAATGATTTCTAAAGGATAATGTGACCGGTTTGCCAGGAATAAATTACATATTAAAGTACCGGTTTTAGTGTATTTTTGATCAAATACCTTGGTGATCATTATAAACTTATTTCAAAGAAACTTTAAAAAATCCTTATCAACACATTAATGTATACCCACAGATTATACCTTTGTAGGTAGTGACATAGCAGCATGTCCCATCAATCTTCTCAGTTGCTACTGCACAGTGGATATCTGCTTCAAGAGCAGCAGGGTTCACATTCTCAGTGGCCACCACCTGGAACTGCTGCAGAATGAGTGAAGTCTTTTAGTAATCAATTCAGTCTAATAAATATACGTTGCATGATGCATTTTTACCCGTGCATTTTTATTCATCTATTTTTTTGTATGTTTTATGTTATTGTATGGCATTTTTTAGAACAGCCCTGTTGCTTTTAAATGGGTTTTATAAATATAGTTGCCTCGATATGAATATTGTTTCCCAATGCAATGCACTGATTAAAAACATGAATTTAAAATAATGAAGTTGACCGTAGACATGAGCCATATTGTAATATAATGCAATCCTAATGCATTTATGGGTTTTGATCATGAGAGTAACATGAACCCAAAAATGTTTTATTTTACCCACCTGACAGTCGCGTTTTCTGGATGGTTCGTTTCTCACTTCTGTCAGGAAAACACATGGGATCTTCTGCTGCACTGAACACAGGCGCCGCATTATCTCTGCTGTTAATCAGCTTATTACGGGGTTTT
This sequence comes from Carassius auratus, assembly GCF_003368295.1. Lineage (NCBI taxonomy): Eukaryota > Metazoa > Chordata > Actinopteri > Cypriniformes > Cyprinidae > Carassius > Carassius auratus. Next base: position 5,331,747 of record NC_039292.1, on the reverse strand, counting down.
GTTGCTTTACAGATTAAATATGGACTGACGACATCAACACATTTTCAGTTCAGCCATTCACATATTCCTCTCTCTCGTTCTGTAGTCTGTTATGTTAAGATGATCTTTGTCGCCATCTGTTGGAACGGAGAATGAAGTTTTGTTGTTGTTGTTGTTTAGAAAAACTTACTCTCGCGGAGAAAAAAATATATTACGACTTTATTCTATATTTTTGTAAAGTTTATTTAACATTTTCACACATAAATAAACTAATAGTGCTTTAAGTACTATTCTTTAATTTTCATGGAGCGGGCCTCATGTCAAATTAAATAAAATCAAGTTTATTTGTATAGCGCTTTTTACAATACAAATCATTACAAAGCAACTTTACAGAAAATTATGTTTCTGCAATTTTTAGTAGTAGCTTATGGTGGTGACTGTCAGTTTGTGCACAAGATCAAATCACTCCGTAATCACTGAATCAATGATAATGAACTTAAAATGTACTCTCTTGCAGGGCATTCAATATGTATTTATGTTTCTTTGTCATCTGAATAGATTTGGAGAAATGTTGTGTTAAATCACTTGCTAATAACTGAATCCTTTCGGATTATGGATTTATATTATAGACCAAAGACAACGGTTTAACTTAAAATGTCTTAAGGACAGATTTGTTTCTTACAAACACGCAGCTTGTCAATTCACAAGTCATTAATTGACGGACTGGAGCTGTGAGAGTTACTTGTGGATTATTGTGATGTTTGTATCAGCTGTTTGGACTCTCATTGTGACGGCAGCCACTGGTAAACAAGCGATGTAATGCTAAAATTAAATAAAATATTTTCCGATGAAGAAACAAACTCACTGACATCTTGGACGCCCTGAGGGTTAAGCAAATTATTAAATTAAATTAAAAATTATAATCATCACTGAGTTAATAATTTCTACTGTGGCATTGAAAATTTACTTTTTTCTTTACATCATGCTCCATCATCAGTAAAATTCAGAACATCAGACAAATAGTTCAGCTGACTGTCAAAAGTCCAATTCAGCTGAATAGAAAGAATCACTATGACCAATATTAATGAGAATCTGAAAAGTATAAAATTATCAAACCTAATCACATAACAATGCTATAAAAAAATTTATTTCCTCCAATAGTATAATCATAAATAAATCATGAGAAGACAGTGTATGTATAAAGGATTTAATGCCAACAACTTTAATAGCATCATATGCATTAATGACTTCACGTTTTAAATTACAGAGGCAGAATTATATGTTGTCATGCCCTTTAAAAGCACTCAATTAAGCCTTTTAAGTAAATATATACACATGCCTTTACCATTTTGGTATTATAGTTTTTCCATTTAGTACCATGTAACCTGTTCTATGCCAAATAACACCTGATCCAGGCACGCAATAAGCCTTTCAAAGTACAGTAAAGTGAGAAGTTTCATAGGTAACAACCAGACATGACCTGAGGTAGGTCTCTATAAAGCAAAAGTCAATAAGTGAACACACTATGAACTCTATTTTCCAGATGTTGCCAGACTCTATTTGATTTCTCCATCAGGTTTCATGCTGAAGGGCTCCAGGCGCTCGCTCTCGGGCAGAAGGTTGTTGAGACGCTCCATCAATGGTATCGTCTGGTCAATGCCCATCTGGATGCGTCTCAGGATCATTGACATTTCATTGACCTTCTGGATCTGCTCGGCGTACTTGGCATATCGCTTTTGCCTTTCCTGCATTATGCTGAATAATGCCTCCACTGACAGATCCATCTGACAAAAAACAGGTTAGCATTCACAGCTGGCTTGTCGGAACAGAAAAATTCATTAGAAATTAAGGCAAATACCTCTTTGATCCTCTTGACCAGAGCATTCTGGTCAAAGGCAACAGCTTCCGCACATTGGTGTAGATGATCCTGATACCGGACACACAGCTGCAGCACCTGTGCCGAATCCAGCTTTTCTAAGCAGACAGTGCTGGGGGAGGTTTGCCCACTAAGAACACCTGAGAGATGACACATTGTGATTCATATCATTATGAACTTATTGATAACAAGAGTCCACATTTTATTATTCGTTTTATATCAGATTTTTTAAATTATGATTCTATGGAAGTGTATTTTACTACAAAATAAAGGTAATTGCAACTTTTTCTCTTTTTTTTCCACAGAATTTTCCACAGCATATTTATATCTCACAAAAAAAATAAATTAATACAAATCTGAATTTGTGAAATAAACACAGAATTGCAAGATATAAACTCGCAACCGGGAGGGAAAAGTTAGAATTGTAAGATGAGCAAATTTAAAATTGCAAGATGTAAACTCAGGATTCGGAGGCGGAAAAAGTAGGTATTACGTAATGTAAACTCACAATGCAAAGAAAAAGTCAAAATTGTGAAACTGACATTTAAAAAGATGAGAATTTGTTTCATAGCAGCAATTTATTGGATGGGATGTGCACTACAAATAATGCGTTAAGTGAAGTTTTGTTAGAGCATTAACTGAAAACACCATAGACTAAAAGATTGATTTCAGGATTATCGGTGTCGGTTCATCTAAATGAAGATCGGTTAAAATTATGTATTTTTTATTTTTTAACCCAGATCCATTATAAACCATTTATTAACCTACAAAACCTAAACGAATAGATAGGCATTTGGACCGCTACTTACCTTTGAGAAGAGGCTGAAAGGTGGGAATTTCCTGTAGCTTTATTACATCTGGATCATTATGGATATTCCGTGATGACTGAGTTCCTTGGGCAACAACTACTATGTCATCCATTTTAGCTCTATGCTTGGCTGGAGAGGGAACAACTGAAACAACGAGACAGAACTTGCTAACAAACATGGTAGAATATATACAACACAAGTAACACCTCCATTGTAACAGATATATGTCTATAATAAAAAATTTAAAACGTTTATTTGATGCTGATGTCGATTCCATGAGGAACATATTTAATATCAAGAATAAACATAGCATGAGCAAGCAAGAATCGCGTTCCTAATATAATGTTGAATACCTGAAGCGCTGAAGTCTGAATGTTTATGTTCAGCATCTCCACTCTGTTCAGCACCCATGATGCACTCAGTCTATGCATTCAACACAAGCGCTGAAGCCAAACAAATGACACATTATAATTTAGATATCATAACATATATACATTTTGTATGACATTCTACATTATAAAACAAAGATTATACATCTAATAAATAGGTACGATACAAATCTGGTTCTTGAAATTTGATGAAATACACGCGCATAACCACGGAATCCTTAACTTTACCTCAATGTTATTTTCAGCTGTTTAAATGGGGCGATTTCATTCGTCTGGTTGTTTAGTTGAATGAACCGCTTGCTAAAGTTTTACATAGTAGCTTACGTAATTCAAAGACGTTGCGAGATGTTAAACCACAATATTGGTTGCGGATAACCTTCGCAAATTATATTTATTAGCAAATACGGTTACAATCATTACAGGAACAAATGAAACATCCGGTCTGACTGCATGTGACGCGTGGTGATGACGTCACGGGTTTGTTTACATGTGACATTCGGGCCAGTTTTATGAGATTTTATCGTTTCCTTTATATTTTTAATTTACAACTAAAAAAAAATGTACACTCTATATTAAGAAACAGAGAGAGATAGAGAGGAAACAGAAAATAAATTAAGAAAAATAGTAACAAAAAATGAATTAAGTGTGTTTTAGATCACACATATTTTAGTGTATATAAAAAAAGTATATTTAATCTATACACAAAGTATATATATATATACAAATTGTGTCCACTGTATATAATGGAGTATCGGTCTATTCAACTTTTTTTTAAAGGAGAGAGAGAGAGAGAGGCACAGGTTTATTATAATTATTCATTCTAAAACGGTGATTCAAACTGTTCATCTTCTACGTTTAATAAATGGTACATTTTGAATCAGATATTTGTCTGCGTACATTTAATTTGTTTATTTTGAATATTCCTGTGGTGTGAACTGCATGAATTATACATTTAAAAGAGCCAGCCTTGTACCTTAAAAAGTACCTTCGGTTTTGGGTAGTAATTTTAAACTTATGAATGTGTACATTTAGTTAAACAGACAAATGTTTATAAACAATACTATTATGAATATTGTAATGATGTTCTATATTCCATATATGGAAGAAAAACAGCATTTTTTCTTCTTCTATAGTTTTATCTGTTTATTTATTCAGTTTGATATTGTCTCCACTACCACTGTCCCTCCCTTTGTTTGTTTTTTTCGACAGGATATGTTATAAACATATTCATATTCCAATTGTTAACGTAATTCCTAAAAAAAAAATAATAATAACTCAGCATCTTTCTCAAATAAATTAAAAGCAAATTATTTTCCAAAAATCTCATCCGTTTCTCAAAGGGGCAAGTACAATAGACACAACATGCGATTGAGAACCACCCCTTACTGAGATCATCAGCCATGTCGATGACTCGCAAGAAACCCTATTTGATTGGCCACTCCTTGTGTCAATCGTTCCTCCGTGAGATGTAACCGCTATTCTGACTGGCCACAACAAGTGCACCTTTTTATCCAGAGAACCTATTGGTGGAAAATATAGGTTAGTGGTACGACAGTCACACGAAGGAAAGAAAAGTAGGTCAGAGACTGATTCCGTTTATGTCACAGTTCCTCACGGACCGAGCGTCAAATAACCGAGACGAACTGTGATGTTAAGCTATTCCTCCGGTAAGTGAGACGATTTGACGTTTTACCATTAGGTCTAAGTATCGCGTATTGCTTGTCGATGTATTATCTGCGTTTTTTGACCGCGCGCATATTGATATCAGTAGGAGGGGCGTCGGTGACATTTCTCAGGTTGAATACCTTAACACCAATGCAGCTGCCACCACAACAAAAACATAATGTAGTGATTTAGTTAGAAAGTTAGAAGTCATAGCAGAGTGTAGCCACAAACCCACACCCAACATCGATGTGAAGCTAATGGTCTGCGTCCCCTTTAAGATGGTGTACTTGAGACTCTTTTGTGGATGGTCAGTCACTTCAAAAGGTAACGTTTCGTACGTTTACATTAAGATAAATCGAATGTGTACGCCTTCTAAATTGGGGCTGGGTCTAAAATCCTTTCTGACCTGTTTACCTAGACAGGATTTTCTGGGAGGACCCATAGGCTCTTTCGAGTGATGCTTTCTAGGTAACGTTAGGCAGCTCACTATGGTTTGCGTCAGGGCTACAGTGGCGTCATTGTGCTTCCGATTGCGGTTTCTCTATGTCCGTTTGTTGCCATTTTAAAGAGAGTGTTTTCAGATAATAGATTAAGGGCGTAAGGTTAGTCACCATTCAGATGTGCCTTTTAAAACCAGAATGCGCCTGAGGACTGTATGGTGCCCAAATTCCATATCTGACATTTTAAACATAGAATAGCTAAGATTATTCTGTATTACTAGGCAACGATACAAATCCAAGCAAATTTGTGACACTGACCAGAAGTCACTTTTGCAAAAGGTCAGATGTTCTTGCTTTCACCGAAGTACACAATGTTCTTTGCATCATTCTTAGATCATGCTGGATATTATGACGAAAATTTCAGCTCATCTTTTGACTTATTTTTTATGATGACAATATGATGAGAAACTTTAAATTAAAAGCCAAATGCATTCATTACAAAAAGAAAAAAAGAAAAGAAAAAAAAAAAACACTTTATATGCAAGACAGGGCTAGCTGTCATATTTTTACTTTAGTGAATTTCTTAGCATGGATTTATATATCAAAGGGAAAATCAGTATAAGGCATAAACCTTAAACTCTGGACCACAAAAGCATTTGAACGTTTCTTCCATGTAAAAAGAATACAGTTCATTTAACATATGTTGCCCATTTGTGAGAACATGCCCCAGTAGTGCAGCTTATTTTGGCACACTTTATTATTAATACAGTGCAACAGATATTAATTTATTTTAATTATGAATATTTATAATAAATTAAATTAATTTACAATTTATTTGATTTAAATTTCTGTTTTTTTAATTATCTAAATGTGAAATTCATTTATTTTGGATCATTATTAAAAAAATGTTTTATTAAATTTAATTGTTAACAGAGTATTAATAAATAATTGTTGTTGTTAATACAATATTAATAAATGTTTAATATTTAAGATTCTAATATTGAAAAATTTAATTATTACATATTAATTACCATTGAACACCAAATAGCACCTACTGAATGTAAAACATTTGAAATGCATGTGACAACTTGGTCCAGCTTTGCATTTGTGAAAAATATTATACCTTTAAGGACAGTCTGCTTTCAGTCATGACAAGTCTAACAAGTTAGGGGAAAGTACGTCTTCCATATTGTAAGATGGGTGTGTGGTGTTCATTTAAAGTAACAGCATTCCTACAGTACAGCATCAAGCCCTCATCATTAGGGCGTTCATCTGCACTTACTTCCAGAATTAATTGTTTTTCCTTTAACCACATCTGGGCTTTCTTCCGTTCATCCACGTGTAATGTTTCTCCTGAATTTGTCTGTAACAACTTGAAGGGGGCTCTTAATTATAATGAGTAATACAGGTATAATATTTAAATGTGACATTGTAATCCAGTTGCCATGGAGGGAGGTTTAATTTGCATATTTGGCTTTCACCATACTGAAATCGTCTTGAATTCAAATAAACTGAGATGACCTACTTTGATATATTTTGCTTGACGCTTTCTTCCTCTTTTTTTTTTTTTTCTTTATCTTTGGCAGTCAGTTTAGTCTAGCCCACGCATTCAAGAATAGATCATTTGGAGATGGGTGGTGAAGTTCACCGATTCCTTTGTGTGTATGTGAGTGTTTGTGGGTGTATGGGAGATGTTTTCTTTTTTAATTTTTTGGTAGAAATGAAGGAAGCTTAAGTTACCCATTTACTTGAAGGAATAGTTCACCCAAAAAAGAAAATACTGTCATCATTTGTTTCAGTCCAAACCTTTTTGACTTTCTGTTTTTTGTGGAATATATCAGTGATTTTTTTTCTCTCAATACCTCCTTGGCTGCTGTTAAATTTTATTGATCTTTTATGTACTACTATTTAAACGTCTTTTATTGGCAGTTTATTCAATGTTTGTTTTAACCATTTATTTAAAAACCGTATTTAAAAAATGTACTGTTTTAAGCAGTGAATGGCCTATATCAAAATAACATTTTTACCAAATTTTTCAGAGAGGGTAATTTTTTCACAACTTGTTCCATATGATGCGATTGCTGTATATAGATCCAGCCAGGTTCCAGGTGATCCATCCAGGTTTAGGACACTTCATGGCACAGAATCTGCCCTCCTTAAGTTTAAGGTTGCCCTTTTTTAACAATTTTATTGGCAGTTGACCCTGGATATTTAAAGGATAGATCTTTTTCAGCTTGTGTTGGTAATTTGTGTTCTGCATTGGTTAAATTAAACAGTGGTGTGCCACAGGGTTCTATTCTTGGACCTATTTTATTTTCATCACATTTGTGCCTATTGGCCTAATTTTTTTATAAATTCAATATTTTCTTTAATGCAAATGCAATATTTGATCTGTACACTGATGATGCCCAGCTATATATCCCAATTGATCCATCCTCCAGTTTATCTTCATCCTTTGATGCACTTGTAGGTGAGGCTTAGGTCAGGTTACACAAGTGATTTTCTTCATCTTAATACCAAAAAGTCTAATTGTGTTGTCTTTGGACCACCTTCTGCCACTAAGGAAATTATAAGCAGGCTGTGTTATAAGATCAATTTAAGAATTTGTGTGTTGTCGTGGATTCCGCTTTGGCTCTTGATACACAGGTCATTAGCGTTGTCAAGGCTGGGTTCTCCCAACTCCGAATGATTTCTAAATTGAAACCAATTCTCTCCTTTAAAGACCTGGAAGCTGTCATTCATGCATTTGTATCATCACACATTGATTACTGTAATTCTTTATATATTCTCTGGGTCAATTATCCCGGGCTTCTGAATTATACAAAGAAGAGAGAGAGCGTGTAACCCAGTTGCCTGTAAAATTTAGGTTTGAGTTAAAGATTCTGTTGTTGGAAAGCACTTTGATTAATGGCATTTATTTTAAACATGCTATAGGAACAAAATTTGTATTGTATTGTACAATGAAATCCAATGGGGTCCATTTGGTCAAAATTGGTTTACAGACAAAATTAAGACAGCTTTTTTCTATCATAGTGGATGTCGAATGCAAAATTCACTTTTACATGGTGTTTGCATATAGCCACCTTACAATGATAAAAATTTGTTCTCTTAATCCCCCCAAAACCTAAAATGTCTCAGTTATCAAGCTGTTTTCATTTTCTCAGGCCACGCAATGTCTATATAACCTTTATAATGTCTCATAACCTCAAACACAATGTCAATGTGAAACTGAACTGTAGAGTTTGTTGTCAATGGAAACCCGTTTGGTTATGAATGCAGATTTATTTTTGTCCACAGGAACTTGTCACAGGTGGAAGGAAATTCATTGAACAGCTGCTAGACTGAATCTGTGTGGTGAGCATCTTGTATTCTCTATACACACATTGTTTTAATGTAGCATATTATAGCCATTTTAAAGAATTGTTTTGTTAATTTTTTTTTTTTGCCCATGTTGCTCTTAAGATGATCTAATGGCAGACCAAAGAATGGACATCTCTTCCACAATGAATGAGTTCATGTCCCAGAGTTCTGCAGATCTCATCAGCAGTTCCATTGGCACTACGGGCATGGACTACAACCGCAAGAGGAAGGGCAGCACCACCGAATACCAGTGCGTGAGCTCCTTATACTATAGTGTACACAGCATTTTCCCTTTCGGTTTTCGGCCAAGTCCATCCAGAATTTTCCATTGCACCCCTAGTGTTTTTTTATTATTTACTTGCAAGTTAGACAATTAAAAAAAAAAAAAAAATGTCATTTTATGTATTGTAATATAATAACAATTTTAATGTTGTCAGATGAAAAGTGGCATGTTTGCAGGTCACGCGTCTATTTCTTTCTCCAAAATATCTGAAACACAATGTTTTCTTCACTTATTATCTTATACTAATATTCTTTAACTAATACATAAATTATGCTTTTGTTATTCATGTTAATTATTTATGTCTGTTTATAATTATATTATTTATAATCATTTAAAATAAGACATTTCTGTTTGAAATATTTTAATTGACCATGTGTATATTTCATGTTTTGTTTTACAGGATTGATGGCTTTTCGTTTGAGTGAGTAGAAATGTTTCCTAATATATTTCACAAATTTCCCCTTCTAATAAGATCACTGAAAATATTTATTTTATTTACATCGCTGTGGTTTTTCTTTTGATTTTCACAGTGATAGTATGGACATAGATAAAGATAAGGCAATGGGAAGGTAAATTAATGTGAATTACATGCTGTTAACTTTAAATACCAAAAGAGATTGATAAATGAATGATTAATAAATAAATATTTTTTTAAATCCAGGGATGAGCACCAGGGCCGGATTAAAAACGCCAGGTAAGGTGCAGATTAGACTTTTCTCTGCTTCAGAGGTTACATACAGTATATATTATAATGTAAGAGAGCTGTGTTGCTTGTATGTTTTCAGCTGTTGTTTATTTTTTAGGGAGGCTCACAGTCAGATAGAGAAGAGACGCAGGGATAAAATGAACAGCTTTATAGATGAGTTGGCTTCGCTAGTCCCCACTTGTAATGCCATGTCTCGCAAGTTGGACAAACTTACTGTACTGCGCATGGCCGTCCAACACATGAAAACATTACGAGGTGAGAGCTTTCTACCACAGAACCGGCCAGAATACATCATTATGAGTCGAAAACCAAACTTTTTCCACATTGATTTATGCTTGGCTCTTCTCTTTCTCTCTTTTTCTTGTAGGGGCCAGCAACCCATACACAGAAGCCAACTATAAGCCAGCATTCTTGTCGGATGATGAATTAAAGCACTTGATTTTAAGGGTGGGTTTAAAATATCAACTGGAAGATGTATCGTGTGGAAAACTTTTAGGATTTGTTTGAAAACACTTCTTCCCTCTTTCTCCGCAGGCTGCCGATGGCTTCCTCTTTGTAGTTGGCTGCGATCGTGGAAAGATTCTCTTCGTTTCGGAGTCTGTTTATAAAATTCTCAATTACACTCAGGTATATTTTCTCGACTGTGATCTCCATGCTTTGATACAGGAAAGTTTTTTTACTTTAATGCCAACTGTTGTTTTGAACCTTCAGAATGATCTGATTGGCCAGAGTTTGTTCGACTACTTGCATCCAAAAGACATTGCCAAAGTGAAAGAGCAGCTGTCGTCCTCAGACACGGCTCCACGGGAACGACTCATCGATGCCAAAAGTAAAAATTGTTTTAATACGTGTTAGCAGTCATTTTACTCCCATTTTAGCATAAGGCACTTGGACTGATGTTGGGTTCTCTCTGAAGCTGGTCTACCAGTGAAGACAGACATCACTCCCGGCCCCTCCAGACTGTGTTCAGGGGCCCGACGGTCTTTCTTTTGTAGAATGAAATGCAACCGTCCATCTGTCAAGATGGAGGACAAGGACTTCCCCTCAACTTGCTCCAAAAAGAAAGGTATCAGCAGCTTTGCAGGTAGTTTGCACGGGTTAAAAGACTTCTGAATAGAGAGAAAAAAAGTAGAAAAAACTAGATATTTTAAATAAATGAAAAAGGGTATAAAATGATTAATTGTTTGTTTGTGTACGTGTCTATATCTGTGTGGGTGTGTGTGTGTGTGTGTGTGTGCGCCTATATATATATATATATATATATATATATATATATATATATATATATATATAAGCAAAAAATCTTATATATGTCTATATCTTATATATATCTAATCTATAAATAAAAATGTTTGATTTTTTTATTATATTATATAAAAAGTAAATATTTACAAATTATTTATTTTTCAAATGTTCTATAATTTTATATATATATATATATATATATATATATATATATATATATATATCTAATTATAGAACATTTGAAAAATAAATAATTGTAAATATTTACTTTTTATATAATATAATAAAAAATCATATATTATAATTATTTAATATTTAAAAAAACTATATATATATATATATATATATATATATATATATATATATATATATATATATATATATATATATATATAACATTTGAAAAATAAATAATTTGTAAATATTTACTTTATATATAATATAATAAAAAATCATATATTATAATTATTTAATATTTAAAAAAACTATATATATATATATATATATATATATATATATATATATATATATATATATATATATATATATATATATATATATATATATATATATATATATATATATATATATATAAACTTTTAAAATAAAATTTAAATATAAGTATTTCTTAAAAATTATTAGTTATAAATGAATCAGTAGATACATTTATATCGAATATTTGCTGTTTTTCCATGATTTTGTGTTCTCAAATGGATGTTTTGCTTCAGAAGGCTGATGGATAAATCTCTCCCTCTCTCTACAGCAGATCGCAAGAGTTTCTGTACCATCCATAGCACTGGCTACCTAAAAAGCTGGCCGCCCACCAAGATGGGTTTGGACGAGGATAACGAACCTGATAATGAGGGCTGCAACCTCAGCTGTCTAGTGGCCATTGGTCGCCTACATCCGCACATCATCCCCCAGCCCATGAACTGCGACATCCGCGTTAAACCCACAGAATACGTCTCCCGCCACGCGATCGATGGCAAGTTTGTTTTCGTCGACCAGAGGTGAGAAGGTGCTTTTAGATCCATCTGGCATTATCCAGTTCCCGAATGTTTTCTAGATCTTTCATATTACATCATAAGTTTTTATTAGTGGCTCAAAAGGCCACTAATAATGTCTGGGGTGAGCAGATCTGATTACTCGCTAAAATGAGATTTTAATTGTCAGGGACCTCAAGGGTCTACAAGTATTGATTTCAGTTCATGTCGGTGTATTAGCATCTCATTTAATCCATTAGTTTATCACCGCAATTCATTGTTTCCATTTAGGGCGACAGCCATCCTGGCGTACTTGCCCCAGGAGCTTCTAGGAACGTCATTTTATGAGTATTTTCACCAGGATGATATCGGTCACCTCGCCGAGTGCCACAGACAAGGTTTCTGTTTTATTGGCTTGATCACCTAATTCTTACCATTTGTAAATGAGAGTTTAAAAAGTGCTTGACTCTTATAATGCCAGTCAATATCACGTTTGTAATAAATGATAATTTGGTGTTTTATTTCAGTGTTACAGATGAGAGAAAAGATTCATACGAACTGTTATAAATTCAAGATTAAAGACGGCTCTTTCATCACTCTGAGGAGCCGCTGGTTCAGCTTCATGAACCCCTGGACCAAAGAGGTGGAATATATAGTCTCCACAAACACTGTGGTTTCGTAAGTGTCACATCATATTATATTTGTGAATGTTTGCTTTTTGAATCAGGCTGAGGAAACCACCACAGGCACAATGACGTAATTCATGATCTAATAAATGTGCCTTTCATACACTACTTAAAAACTCAAAACTAAGCACATTTACTTGTTTTAAAAAAAAAGGCCTTTTAAAGCACCATTTATGAAGACAGTATGAAGATAAAAATGTTTTCGAAAGAACATTTATTTATAAATAAAATATTATAAAACATGATTGTGAGTATTATTAATATAAATATAACAATAGTTATACAAACAATCCAATGTATATTAAATAATATACTATAATATATAATATCTTTATTATACAAATAGTAGAAATATTAATAGAAATACACACATTAATAATCCATTTATATGTATGTGTATGTTTTAATCAGTTTATTGTAATACATTATTATTAATAATAATATTACAAATACTATTATTTAATACAACATTTTTAATATACTATTATTTATTTATTATCACTATTAATTATAGAGAATATTTTTATTATAGTAAATAGATTATAATAAGAAATTGAATAATATACAAATTTATTAAAGTGTTATGTAATAGTATTAGTAAAATAATAAATTTTTATTTATACTATTAATACTATATTTTGTAAATGATGTGTATTAATAATGATGATGGTGATGATTATATTATTTTTCTTTATTAAACTGTTTTAAGTTTTATATAAAACATGTTTATTATTATTATTAACAATAAGAGAATAAGTTCAGATCCTGCCAGTTTTTTACTCTGCAGTGTCTCTGGTGTTTTTAGATTAATTCCATTCTAATGCAGAGTGAGATGCTGATGATGCTGATTGTGTGGAATGGGGTTGTTTCAGGGGCAGTATGCTGGAAGGAGCAGACCCTAGTTATTCCCAGTCAGCCTCGTCCCCTCAAAGCATGGACAGCGTTTTTACATCAGGAGACGGTGAGAACGCTTTCCAGCTGACAAGTTTCTCTTATAGATCTCTTTTTTACATTTATCTGTGTATGTTTCGGACAGGTGGGGGGAAACGTCCTCTTCAGACGGTTCCTGGTATTCCAGGAGGGACTAGAGCGGGAGCTGGCAAGATTGGACGCATGATAGCCGAGGAAGTGATGGAGATTCAGAGGTACATGCAGCATACAGCAAATTAAGGTTGCACTGCAACATTGTTCACAAAAATGATATGTGATTCTATAATGATGTCCTGCCCCCAGGATCCGAGGCTCCTCCCCTTCTAGCTGTGGCTCCAGTCCTTTAAATATCACGGCCACGCCCCCACCAGACACCTGCTCTCCAGGGGGAAAGAAGGTGAGACTCTTTGACCACATTTACACCTACAGTTAAAAAAAGAAAACTTGCTGAAAATGTATCCTCAGGCTATCCGAGATGCAGATGCAGTTTTGTTTATCAAAACATATTTGGAGAAATTTATCATTACATCACTGGTTTAACAGTGAATCCTTTGCAGTGAATGGGTGCCATCAGAATGAGAGTCCAAACAGCTGATAGAAACATCACACAATAATACACAAACCATAAATTAATGTCTTGTGAAGTGAAAAGCTGTGTCTGTAGAAAATCCATTGAGGTTTCTCATCTTGGCAAAAATACCAGTCATTAATCCAAAATGAACACAGAAATTAGCAGCAAATTTACATTTTTCCTTTTGGGCAAAACACTCCAGGTGCACTCCAGGGTAAGATTTAACTTCTTTTTTTTTTTTTTTGCATAGATTTCCAGAACAGAAATCTGAACATTGGATAAAGCCAGGTTCAGAATTATTCAAAATTTTGAAATACTGTCAACAGTTTTCATGTTTTTAGAAATAAAATGTTTTATGTATAAAATATGGCAACAAACCCCCCTGTAAAATCCTCCTGAATAAAACTGTAATGTTTGGCATAAGCAAGTGCTTTTAAAGGATGTTTTCTCAAAATTTACAGATCCGAATAGATAACGTGCAATGAAATAAACATTTAAACATGTATTTTTTTAATTTCTTCTTTAATTGCTCTGAAACAGTTTGATATGGAAAAAAACTAATGGCCTAAAATTTATAATGTATGATGCATGAAACATGATTCTTTTACATTATAGTTTTGTTGTTCTGTAACATTTTCATCTTTTAGATTCAAAATGGTGGAACTCCAGATCTGCCTTCAGCAGGAATCGTGCCTGGACCCGATTCGATAGGATACCCTTATTCAAATAACTCCTTAATGAGTGAGTACACTGAATCAATCTCACGCAAGTGAATCGCGTGTGGTGTTCTCTAGCAAGTGCACTAAATGTATCTCCGCCTGCAGGTGACAACTCCCATCTCAGTATTGACATCATGGAAGAGCCCGGATCCAGCAGCCCCAGTAACGACGAGGCAGCCATGGCCGTCATCATGAGCCTTCTAGAAGCTGACGCTGGCCTCGGCGGTCCTGTGGATTTCAGCGACCTTCCCTGGCCTTTGTGAAACCACAGCGGACTCCCATCAGGATGCTCTTCAGGTCCAAGCCTAAACAGGTCTAACTGAAGGTCACCGCAGCTGCTCGGCACAGCAGAGTCTCCTGGACAGGAAGTGCACCGCAGAGGTGTGCGGAGGCTAACATGCTGTGGCCATTACACACAGCACCTCCTACTCAAAGCACACTGAACGGTTGAGCTGCATACTTCTTTCCAACCGCCTCCTGCTGAAAGGAGATCTGTGCATTTCCCATGATTACTCCTGACCTGCCTGGTTCGCTGTAAATATGGACCTGGATTATTCCTGTGGTTCCCGTCAGCAAACATGGATATCTTTCTATACATATATAAATAAAAATCATTTTGTTTGTGTTTTAATGTTTTTACACTACAAAGGTTGTTGAAATGTTAAATATTCTATATGCAGATTGTAACTAATATTGTAATAATAATGTAAGATTTCTTCATGCAAGATATATATGGTAAAAGTGTAACGTATCAGCAGTGGATATTTTTAAAATAAAAAACTTGTCTTTAACATTTACGGATCCCCCCCACACCCCGATTTTTTTGCACTTTGCTGCTATTTATTAACATATGATTTGTTCTTATCTTGATAAATAATAGATATGCTGGCTGCCACAGATTATCAGTCTTTTGGAGAATTGCTAGAGATAATTCCTCATAGAGCTCTGCTCATGGCTGCTTCAGCTGAGGTCTCTTTTCCTGGCTTTTGATTGGTCCGTGGCTGAGATATTTTTGTTCTATGTTGCCATCCAGTGGTAAAATCTGTGGAAATTAAATATGTTTTCAGAGAAAGGAGACTATAGTTTGACAGTTGAGATATTAAAAATCATTTAGGACCATTGTGAATTATTTTGAAAGCCAATATCATTTTATTATCTTAATTCTAACAATTTAATTAGCGTGACAAAAAGTTAGATGGGATTTTTTTTTAAAGGGGAGTATCAAATTAGATTTTTGAGCACCAAATCAGCATATTAGAATGATTTCTGAAGGATCATGCAGCACTCATGACTGGAATAATGATGCTGAAAATTCAGGTTTTCCATCACAGAAATTAAATTAAATTTTAAAGTAGATTATAGTAAGAATTTTTAACTTTGTAGTTTTTAATCAAAGAAATGCAGCTTTGAAGACTAGAAAAGACTTTTTAAAAAACATAAAAAAAACATCCCAATTTTTTGAATTGTAATGTATATAGATGTTTATGTATATGTTTTCAGGCATATCACAAAATAATTTAAATTTTAACAATTTTTGCATTGTGACATTTTCATGACGATACAATGGTAACAGAAAATGTTCTTAATTGTTTAAACAAAAATGCGTATTAAAAATAGTCAACTTTTATCCAAAATTCTATTTTTGTTTTTAGGAGAAATTAAAATAATTTCAATATTTAGAACCAAATCTAATAAACCAAGCATGCTGATTTGATCGTGTTTATTAAAATAACATTTCTCAAGTGGTACACAAGCCTCTCTTGATGCCCCTCACTGCAGCTACAAATAACATCAAAATGAAAAGTACGGTAAAATAACGTGACATCATTTCAGTACTCATTCATAGGCCATGCATCACAGTGAAGCTCCGCAGGTGCTCCGTTACGCCCCGTCCACGTCAAAACCAGAAGAGATTCTCACTTCATCACGTGATCTCACTCGCTCGCAGGGGGCTCCAGTGGGTTGTGCTCCTTTTTATTGCTAAGTTAAACAGCACCACAACATAGTACAGTCACTTCAGATACTAATCAAAGGAGTGATTATCAACTTTGAGTGTCTAATAAAAAAAAAACTCCTTTGGTTGAGTTCCATGTGGGAAAGAAAGGCAAAGTGTCCATAGGTCATGTGCTGCCTCAGCGATCGTCTTTGACACTCTTAAGGCAGGAGAGGACTTGAAAGGCAATGTGGTCTTGGCAGCAGGACTTGGCTGGCCTCTCTCTGCAGTGCTCCAGTGGTGACGAGTGTGTGTGTGTGTGTGTTTGAGTCAAATGGCTGGGGATGAGGCATCGGGATCAGGGTCATACTGGTGGCTGGGCTGGGGGAGGCTGGGGAGGATGTCTAGTTCGTCCACCTGAGGCCCGGGGTGCATCTCCACCAGCTGGTCATGAGGGATGTCCGCGGCAGCTGCGGCCAGGTTGGTGATCGACTTGCTTTTCACGCACTGGAAGTCCACGTGTCGGCTTTTGCCTTCCTCTTTCTCCCATGACATACGGATGAAGGGCCGCTGGACATAGTTGTAAATGACCTCAGGACGTCCACCAGGTCGCTTCTTTACTTTCTCTTTGTAGGTTGGGTAACCTAGGGACAAACATAGGCACAGCATTAGCAAGAATGCAAATTAAAGGGATAGTTAACATTATCTAAAAAAAAATGATCTAATTATGTACCCTCATGTTGTTCAAAACCTGTAAGTTTTTATTGTATGTGGAATATAATGGAAGATATTTTGAAGAATGTTGGTAACCAAACATTTTGATTCCCATTTACACACTGTGGAAGTCAATGGAAACCGAAACTTTCTGGTTACCAACATTATTTAGAATATTTCTATTATGAAACATTTTATGGTTGATTAGCAGCCAATTGAAAGCCATCTTATCCACATCCTGTTACACAGTCTCTTACCTTCAATGCCTAATCGTATTTTCTTCAGTCCTCTCTCCTTCAGAACCGACTTGGCCACGTCTCGGTTTTCAATATATTTGAAGAAGCGGTATAGTTTTGTGCTGTATATGACTGTGTGACACAAACACAAAACCATTATGACCTTGATTCATACTACTACATTCCATACAAACCTACAATGATCTTTGATACATCCAGACTTTTCTAGCTAAAAACTAAAATCTTGCTTATGTTAGTGTGTAAACAGTAAACTGACTCTGTGAGTATTCCTCTCCCATCTGCGGTGGATACTCCTCATCCCAGTCCACCACATCGTCGTCAGTCAGCACCACCACGTGACACTCCCTCTCTCCGCTCTGAGCGCTGGCCACCATCAGGGGCAGCACCATCTCCTCCAGATAGCACTCGAACTGCCGCCGGGCACCATCATTAGACAGCTCATGCATGAGTGCACCTGCAGTCGACATGTTCCAGAGAGTTATTCAAATCAGCTCATTATGATTCAACAGCTGACTCACTGATTCTATCCAGCCATAGAATGACATATACGCTACTTTAAATTGAAAAAAGCAATTAGAACGTAAACCGGTCATGCTAACAGCATCCAGTGACCCATATCTGGCAATCACATCCGATACGCCACTGACCTACTTCTGCTCTCTCGCATCTACCGTCCTCAGACTTCCAAAACGCGCGGAATACCATCCAGTTCCGCCGTTGGCTTGACAATCAGACCATTTTCCGACACAAAAAGACAAATGCGTTTAGTGCACTTGTCATGTTGATGAATACTCACTGAGGTCTCTGCACTTGATGGTGCTGCAGTCGAAGGCGATGCAAAGGTAGTCACATGCCTCTCTCAGCTCCGGGATGGATATCCCATCAGGGCAACGGATTATCCCCGATTTGTAGTAATCCTGCCGGTTAAAAGGGAGACGCAGAGGAAAAACAAACAGGCAGCCATTACTGAAGCAGCACTTACTCCAAAGAGAAGCAAATGGCTCCGATGCCAGAAAGACACACGCACACACACCCCCTGCTTTTCCCACTCTTCACACACACTGATCCATTTATAGCCAGCCAAACGCTGAAAGAGCTGAACATACGGACAGCACGAAGATGCTCAACAAAACACTTCACACACACACAAAAAAAAGAGAAAGCTGTTATTTCTGTAGTGCTGTCCTGATTATTCCACTGGGCTGAGCCTCACGCTAGAAGCTTAACCCTTTCAATGTCAAAGAGACAGGCTTGTAACGAATGCCAAAGTTGTCCAAATAGTTGATAAATGTTAAAATAATTGTAGGCCTACATACAAAAATACAGTTTTATTTACGATCATTTTTATAATTACAAATGATAAAAAAGTATCAATACATTATTCATAAATTGCATTTTAAAACACCATGAATGCAATCTTTCAGATGCACTAAAATCTTGAAAATTTCATGAAAATAGCATTATGTGGGGAAATGGCAGCAAAGCAAAAACATACGTTCAAAGTATTTGCAATATTACATCTTTGAATTGATCTACTTTAAAAGAATTGCAACTACAATTATTTAAACACAGCTTTTTCAACTAATTTTGTTCATCTTCACCAAAAATGATCAGATGGATCATACATATATGATCCCCAACTCAATCCCAGCAGCTGAGTCATCTTCAAGAACCACTCACTATTCTATAATTCTATTCTTAAAAAAAATCGAACTACCTTTCTAATCTTTTTGTATTCGATTTTCTTTTCATTTATTATGCGATTGCGTGTGCGTGTATAAACACCTCTAACACTAGTTTGCTCTACTCTTTTTTTTTTATTCTATCCGTCTTGTTTTTATTTATTACGTGTACTGTGTTAACCTAACTGAGACTTGTTATAGTCCTTATATACATCATTGCTGTTTTTGTTGTTTTTGATTGCTTCCACTGTCCTCATTTGTAAGTCGCTTAAGATAAAAGCTCCTGTTAAATTAATAAAATGTAAAAAAAAAAAAAATTATATATATATATATATATATATATATATATGATCCATCTGATCATTTGTGGTGAAGATGAACAAATTATTCTAAAGACAATGACAAAAATGTGTAAATTGGTACATTCATACCCTAAAAGTCCTGAAACTTTATCCAAAGCATTAATCATCCAGGATCAGAACAATCCATTTTATTAAATTTTAATTGATTTCAAGGTGAGTAAAGCCATAAAACAGTAACAAAAATACTAAACATGCTGGCACTGACTCTGAAGATAAAAAAAGGAAACCAAAGAAGCCAGACAGCAGGGAAAACTTTCTGCAGAGTTGCCATTTTTATATGCGAAATACATCTGCAGTGAGTTTTAATAAAACAGACGCTTTGTGCTGAAGTCATGTGAATTTTGATACTGCAGTCTAATCCGGCACTTAATCAATATACAGTACACAAGGCTAAAGAGATATTCAAAACCTCAATAAAGCTTTTAAAGCATAGTGCACTCACCAAAATGGCTCTGAACACGGTGGAGCTGATTCCCTCAGCAACCTCATACTCTCCCTTTTCATTAGGACGCGTGAAGTTGTGTTCCCGTCCAGATCCGAACATCCTTCAAGACAAACCCACCAGTTATTTATTACAACACTGACACAATATGACAAAGCGAATGATTGTTTTGAATCAATAATGAGCAGAGGTGACCGAGGTTTATCCCACCTGCCGAGCATGGTGTTGGGTTGGGCAGTGAAGATAGATGGGTCGACCACAAAACGTGTGTGGTCTACAATCAGAGTGATTCTTTCGGCAGTCCTCAGACTGCGAGCGCCCTCCTTAACATTTTCACACATGTAGATCATGTCGGAGCTGTGGGTTTTACTTTGAGGGCTGCCATAGAACAGGCTGGAGGTGCATGCTTTCTGAGGCCTGGGACTCGTGGAGCGCGACGAGCAGTCTGAGGAATCAACATGGGAGTTAGACAGGAGTCAAACAACACAAGTGAAGCGTTCCAGTACTGACTTGAGCATCAATAAAGATGAAAGCCATCAGTGTACATAAATGGTTATTCAATAAACTCATTTTAGTGACAGTTGGTAAAGACCCTCAAGATTAAATAAAAAAAAAATTAAAAAAAAATTACATTTTATGTAGACTACTGTTGAAAAAAAATGATATTTTTGAAAGATATGAATTTTTATTCAGCAACGCTGCATTCAATTTAACAAATGCATTTCATTTAAATAATTTAGAACTTTCTGTTCTTCAAAGAATCTTAAAAAAAAATTATCAGTTTCAACAACAAAAAATTAACTGTAATAATAACTTTTACGTGAGCAGCAAATCATCATATCGGAATGATTTATAAAGGATAGTGACTCTAAAGACTGGAGTAATGATGCTGAAAATGCAGCTTTGCCATGACCGAGATAAACTGCATTCAGAAACACACATAATTGTTATTTTAAAATATTTCACTTTATTGTTTTGATCAAGTAAATGCAGCCTTTATGAGCACAAGGTACTTTTTTCAAAACCATTAAAAACGATCTGACTGACCACATTAACAGTCTACAAAAAATGTAGTAGTAGGTAGTAAATGAATGTTAAATAATAATATAAATACAACTAATGAATATGTGAGATTTTTTTTTAAATGGTACAGAAGAACATCCCAAGGCTCACCGCTGAGGTGCTGGCGTATGGGTGAGGTGACGTTCCTGATGCAGGGGGTCAGCTGTCCTTCGCCTCTGTCGTGTGAAGAATCCCTAGAGCGATCCCCAGAGCGCCGTCTCTCCCTGGGGTGGTCCAGGGGTCCTCCTCCGCTGGCTCCGTGCAGGCTCATTTTCACCAGCTCACCTTCCAGCTGAGCTCCACGCGGCTGACCACTGCCGGGAAAAGCCAACACACAGTCAGACACACACGTGAACATTCGACTGGGGAGGGAGGGCTTGTTCGAGCGCATCTCCGCAACGTGATGCATACAATAAACTTGGATGAACTCCGGGCCCTAAAAGAGATGCTGAGTGCAGGAAGTGTGATGACAGCAAAGTGCGATTTCTCACTGTTCCCTGAAAACCTGCTGCTTGAAACAAAAGGACAGCAGCGCAGGTTCACTTCCAGCGAAGCCTCATCTGTCAACAAACCACTGCATTGACCCGTGTAATCACAGATGATTCATTCCCGTTAGTATTTCTTTTATTCACCTCACGAGCTGTGCTTTTATTGAGTTTTCATTTTAACCCAATTCTTTTAAAGTGACGGCCTATATAAAAAATTCAGTACTTCCTATAATTTCATTTAGAAACCCAGGACAAAAAAAAAAACTAAAGAATCTAATAATAAAAATTCACAAAACTAGCCCTGGTCTCTCCTATCATTATTATAAGTACCAAACTGTTAGTTTTAGATTTAATTAACTATAACAACCCTTATAGTAATAATAATAAATATATAAAGCTATTAAACACTAATGAATCTTTTATAAACCCAGACATCATTTAAAGCCTCCAGACTGCCTATGCCCAGACTAGGTGCTGTTCATGTTTTCTTGCATTAATACTCATTGCCCTGGAGGCTGAAACAGGATCATTACAAGACAGACGACCTTGAAGCAAGGAGACTGGAGTGCAGTACAGACTAAAGCAGAAAACACAGTTAAAAAGACAGTCTTTGTGGTCTTTGAACAGAGCCGATATGACTCTTTCTTCCCTTGCACTGAAGAAACATAAAGGGTCCATCGAAGCATGCACGAGCAGAATATTCTGTTTGAATAAATGATGAATAGGCTGGAAATAGGGGCTGTTTTATCCCGGCGAAAGTGCTGCCTAATATGGACCCCTCGATTTATTCCGACTCTCATAACTGCACCAGCCAAAAGCTTTGTGACCCCATTAACCAACCAGAGCGTGACCAGAGCCCACGGCACTGCCATACTCAACAGCAGCTACAAGTTCAATAAGTTCTGCTGCATCTGTTTTGCTGTGAGTTTTCCCACTGATGCAGAACAAACATTCAACAATCAATAGCCTAGTTTCTCACTGATAAATCAATCAAATTCAGTCTGTTTTATTACGCAATTTAAAGTGTGGTCACATCAGACTTTGAGCATGCATATATAATTTTTAATCATGAACCTGAAACACTGCAAACCAAAAGTTTTTCGGGAATTTCCACATCGGAGTTAACCAATATTTAACGTCGCACAGCAAATCCTAAAACTTCTTTGTGAGTAGATGTGTTTCCATGAATATGAACAGAAATAGACTGGAGGGAAAAGTCTGCTGTGACCTTTACAGTCGCTATCAGACATAGATCGGTCATTTTACAGATACAAACAAACACTTGACTTTTTAAACTAGAAATTTACAACAGATGGCACCAGGTGGTGGGTCTCTAAGGAGTTATTACACACCGTGTGTTAAAATAGGAAACAAAGGTATTTACTTTACACACTAAGTAATTTGTTTTGTTTGCATAATTATTGATAAGCATTTATTCTCAAATAAAAAAATAAAACAAGGCTTATGATTAACGGTTCACAAAACAAAGCATAAACAATATAATTTAATAAATTAAGTAATATAATGGTTTCAATAATATTAAGAATAACAGTCATTATTACTATTATTATTATAGTGTCAATTAAAGCATTAGAATGATAATAATTATAAAATATTAATAATACTAATATTGGAACATTATAACAATATATATAAAAAATACTCTTAAGGTTATTTCATGGTGTAAAACATAAATAAATAATTAAAATAAAAACTCAAAATACAAAGTAGTACATAAAAATAATATAACGACTGTAATAACATTAAGAATAATAGTTATTATTATTACCATAATAAACTATAAACCCTATTGTTTTTATTGCTATACTCATAATATTATTTGTGTAAAACAGAATAATTTAAATAAAACAACTCATGCTATAATCCAATGTAGTATATTTTGTGATTAGGTAAAACGATAAATGGTTAAAATAATGGTTTTGGATAATAAGTCACTTAAAATACACCAAAACCATCCATTTCAGTTGAAATAAAAATAAAAAATAAACTATGCAAACCATTGTCCTAACACTTCTCAGCAGCTTCCTCAGTCTTTCTATCTGATTGATATTTTATCTGCCAAGATCCCAGGCAGTAATGCAATGGTGAAACCTGAACTTCAGCTGCACCCTTTAAGTACCATCTGAGCAGTCTAATGATTCCCCAAGCAGCTCTGGCAGAAATTAATTCAGTACACAGGACAGGCTAACTCAGCCTCTGAGTACTGTGCCATGTGAAGATCATTTCAAAGACCCACTTCCAATCATATGCATGATTCCTATATAATTAGGAGTCAAGATCACGTTTTGCTTCTCTATTGCATCAGCCAGAAATGTGGCAGGCAGAAGTAGCCCACAACGAATTGAAATGATAGCAAGTCTGTGGTGTCTCAAGACCCTTAGGGGACAAGGGTCTTCTTGAAATGACAAGCCGATTGAAGATCTGTCCTTCTGCATGTCAATCAACACGAATATTTTTTAAGACAAAAAGACCAGCATTTTTAACTTGACTTTTGTTCCATGTAACTGTAAGGGAGCAAAATCCATTCGTGTTACTTACAGAAAAAGTAGCATCAATAATTCAGTACACTGCTGACACCACTCCTCTAATGTTAAACAGCAAGACAGCAGATATGCGTTCAAATGACGCATTCAACTCATTTCTAAACGATAGAATATTTAATTAAACAACTGCAACGGAAATAGTATCTATAAATAAAACTTAGTTCGCATTTTCCTATATCCTCCGGACTTTCTAAACCAAAAAAGGGGTATTTTTTAAGAGTTATTCACATAGTGAAGCGCGTGTACGTACCCGCCTCTCTTTAAAACAAAGCAGCAGGGCAGCAGCTGATGAATGAACGCACAAAGAACGCGCGCTGCTTCGCACAACAAGGGCTTGCCAGACGACTTAACATCCTCGGGCATTACTTTCCAACTTCAGCATAATGCGAGAAATCCGGCGTAACTTCTTGGCTGCGAACACAGCCTCCAAATGCTGCTGTTTGAGAAGAAAGGACGCCCTCAGGTAGCATAGTAACCTGACGGAGAGGCACGCGCGTGCATGAATGGCTGCTCGTTTTCTCCGACCGCTACTGTGGCACGCGGAGGCTGCATCGATGACGTAGGCCGACCCGTAAAACATCTCCTGATACTGTAGATTCTCTCATGCACGATAACACAATAGGCTGATGAAAGAGACGGCGGGATGCGAGTCATGCGGATGGAACACGAACTCAGTGAACCTCTCTGCACCTGCACGAGGTTTAAAAGCCTTATACAAGACTTCTTGGAATGACCTTCTTGTCTGAATATAGTACAAAGTTAATTGAAAGGTGAATAAAACGTGGGTGTTGTCCTTTTACCTATCGTAGACAATAAAAATGTGTGCTTGTGACGAAATAATTAAATAAAAATACAATGAAAACTGTACTTTATTCTTATTATTTTACTCTTACTTTCATTCATAAAAGCTTTTATGGCCATTGTTTCAGACTACATCCCTACAAGCTTTATTACTCAGTGGCCACAGTGCATTTAATGGATTGTACTGTTGTTTAATAGCATGCTGATAATGTTCAGCTGACGAAAATCTTTCTGAAAATAACTTTCAGTAGGCAAAAACAGTTTGTATAATTATAAATACAGTATGTTTATCTATCACAGCCTGGTTTTTATCCACTTTAAATTCAGCGTGGCTTCTAATCTACTAAGGTCTAGCTGTTTAGCACCTGCTGTACACCCGGTCACTGAACATTTGCTTGTATTGTAACAAAGGCATTTCTGCAATGCCATTGCAAATTGACATTGATAAACACTGATATCACTAAGATAACCATATCAAACAGTGCTGAACAACAAAACATTACTGGTTACAGTTAATCGCTTCTTTATGTACACCATCACAAGTTAAGTAACTTAAGTAAATGTATATACTGTAAACAACATGTAACATCTTCCAGTTATGTAATCTTCCATCATAATGCGAAGATCCCGATATAAATACATATACTACAAACTGAAACAATCAGCATGATGCACAAAAACAATATTAAGTGGACTAGGTAATGACACACATTTCATGAATTGATTCAGTTTCATTTCACATGCTCTTAATCGATTAGATTTCAATTCAATGCAGCAGTAACTTGAAGTAATCATTTTCCGTAAGGCTTTATCCGTCTCTCACATCATTCTGGAGGAATTTTGGCCCACTTTACAACGTTGCTCAGGTTTATTGAGGTTTGTGGGCATTTGTTTATGTGCATCCCTCACCACAGCATTTCAGTCAGGATGAGGTCTGGACTTTGACTGGACTGCTGCAACCCCTTGATTCTTTTCTTGAGCTGTCCTGTTGTAAATTTGCTGGTGTGCTTGGGATCATTGTCCTGTTGCATGACCCAGTTATGGTCCAACTTTAGCTTCGGATGGATGGCCTCAAATTTGACTCTAGAATGCTTTGGTATACAGAGGAGTTCATGGTCGATTCAATGACTGTGAGGTGCCCAGTTCCTGTGGCTACAAGACGAGCACAAAATCATCAGCCCTCACCAGCATGTGTGACTTTTGCTATGAGGTGCTTGTGCTGATATATTCTTTAGGTTTTCACCAAACATGACACTTTGCAATATGGTGCGCAGAAGATTCTTGGAATAGAAAATTCCATATATTAACTATATAAACATGGAAGTCGTGGCCTTATGGTTAGAGTTGGAATCATAACCCAAAGGTTGCAGGTTCGAGTCTCGTACAGGGAGGGATTAAGGGTGGGGTGAGTGAATGTAAAGCATTCTCTCCCACCTTCAATACCATGACTGAGGTGTCCTTGAGCAAAGCACCGAAACCCCAAATGCTCCCAGAGCGCCACAGCAAAAAAAAGAAAAAAAAAGAAAAAAAGAAAACTGACTGCCCACTGCTTTGGGTGTGTGTTCACTGTTGTGTGTGCACTTGGGATGGGATAAATGCAGTGCACTAATTCCGAGTATGGGTCACCATACTTGGCAACGTCACTTTCACTCTAAATAATGGATTTAGCATTTGGAGTGAACCACAATGAAGTTAACTGTAGAAGAAACATGCCTGTGACAGGGAATTTCGGTTATTATCCAGTCTTACCTTAAGTGTCTGCAGAGTCTCCTAGATGGACATGCTGTCTGTTGATCCCAATCTGAATGGCTGTCATAGGAGATGGAATGTCCTGCCATCTCAAGGAAGTTAATATAACTGGACCTTTACACCTTCAGATCTCATAATCTAACAAAGCAAAAAGAATTGAAACAATGCGTTTCATTCTATCTGTTGCCAAAATTTCCTATGATAATTTTTATTAATTTCTTCTGTCCAAAAGCATTTTTAAGTGCACATTTATTTTATTGCATCATTACAATAAAACAAAACTTGCATGAAAATTCAACTGTGGTTGGATTTAAATTTAACTATAGATAAACACATTTTGTACAATCAGAATTTGGAAACAACCCTTAAAAAAATCCTAATGGCATAAATTAAGAATCCTCTAAAATGAAACTATTTTACTGTATAAAGAGAAATTCCTACAGGACTTTTGGATATGGATTTGATTACTAGAGCCCTAACGTTACTGGATATTGCAAGTTTACAAGAACTCTACTTGTACTGGAATGTTTTTTCTTGTTGAAAATCAAAATAGGACCGCTTAATTTTATTTTTTTTACTATTCTATATAGAAATTATATATTTTTATTATCATTCTTTAAGGAAAAAAAAAATACAATTTACTAAATACTCAACTCACCATGCTGGTATAGCCTTCAGATTGCAGGAGTTGGTGCATCAGCCTATCAGTTCACATCAGAGTTGGTTCACAGTTCACATGGTGAGTTCCTTTTATAGCTCTGTGTCCATTGATGAGCCGCCTTCATTATTAGTGATGATGTCACCCTGTGCCTTGATGAAGAATGCGCGTGACATCACCTCTACAACACCACCAATAAATCACACCTTGTAACCTTAACTTTAAAACCCGCCCCAAATGTGAACTTCTGTGCATTAATTAGTGGTACAATTACCTTAGCCTTAAACTATTATAAAGCAATTAAAATATATATATGTATGTATATATATATATATATATATATATATATATATATATATATATATATATATATATATATATATATATATATATATATATATATATATATGATCCGTCTGGTTCCGATTACTAAAAAATAAATACAAATAAAATAATATGGGAGATAATGTTTATAAGTAAGTTAACGTTAACGTTAGACGTACAATTACACAATTAACGTAGTTTAACTATTTGTTGAGCTAGTAAAAAATGAAGTTTCCAAAAAGCCCTCAAAACTGACCAAGTAACGTACTCCAACCTTGGTAACCTGATTCACTAACTTATTAGTTAGCGTTAAAAATGAGGGCTAAACAAACACAAGACGCTCACCTGTCTCTGCTAAACGCTGAACTTTCTCCTCGAGCTGTACACTTGAAATTTGTGACAGAAGTTACCAGTTAGCATGATTTTACTTTAGATTGTTCTTCAACATTCACGATGAGACACACTGTTGACAGTAATGGGGGATGCTACATGGCTAACCAAGGATACAAGTTATCTAAGCCGAATCTCGCGAGAACACACGGGACGTCGCCATAGAAACCACCTTGCGTTCAATCAAACGCTGTGGGTGAACAAGCTGCTTTTAAGACAGGCTGCCATAAAAAGCCAAAAGCGCGATACAAAAATAGAATACAGCTGGTGTATTTAAATAATAATATTTAAAGTTATTATAACATAAATACAACAAAAACGAAAAAATCAGAAGTATAAATACATGTAAAACCTATGTAAGGTGCGCGATTTGAGACATTTAACACAACAGTGATTTTTAAAAATGTTTATTTTATATTGTCATCATAAATAGAAGACATTGAAAAAAAATACTTTTCTCAACTTTTTTCTTAAGAAACATTTGGTCCGACTGCCTACCCATACTTTTTTCTGGGTTCAGTTAATAGATCTAGTCTATGTTACGATCAAATGTATAAATACATAGAAGAGCTTTGAGCTCTTTCGGTTTA
Organism: Carassius auratus; assembly: GCF_003368295.1. Taxonomy (NCBI): domain Eukaryota; kingdom Metazoa; phylum Chordata; class Actinopteri; order Cypriniformes; family Cyprinidae; genus Carassius; species Carassius auratus. Next base: position 5,303,090 of record NC_039292.1, on the reverse strand, counting down.
GCCACTAAAAAATTATGGAAACTACATAAAAATATAAATAAATTCTTTATAGAAAAGATAAATAAATATTGTTAATATAATTATTAAAGCTGAACAGAATGTCTTAACGTCCCTGAGTAATAAATCACACAAATTCTCTTTTTACGATGGATATATATATATGTATATATATATATATATATATATATATATATGTATATATATGTATATATATATATATATATATATATATATGTATATATATATACATATATATATATATATATATATATATATATATATATATGTATATATATATATATATATATATATATATATATATATATATATATATACATACATATATATATTTTAATTGCTTTATAATAGTTTAAAGAAATAGTCATTTTCTGAAATGACTATTGCATCCATTCAGACAAATAAAAACTTTCCCAGATTTCCTTTAAAACTGTAGGCCTTCAGAAAAAGTACACATTCATAAATTTCAAATAACAGCTGCATATCTTCTCTGTCTGGTGGTAATCCAGCCAAAGAACCTGCTGCACTCACAGGTGTCCAGAGGGGCACCCGGGAAGGTGGACGGCTCTGTCCTACTTTTATGGCACTGGATGACAGAGTAGGTGAGCAAAGTTTTCTAAATGTAGCCCAGGAATGACTGTCATGACACATAGAGTGTGTTTAAGTACCTAAGCAGGTCTGACCCATAGATCTTACCTCGTGTTGTGGTTAAAGTTTCTCTCCATACTAAGGGCTACTGACTTGAGAAAAAATGGGGTATGACGACAGAGAGCAGGCAGTCTGAGGACATATGAGGCAAGAAGCATCCCTTCAGACTGTAAATTATAGAGGACATGACTCATGAGAGATTGTCACCCGGTATCTGTTTTAATGCAATAATCAGCAAAGTGCAAAGCGGTAACCAATACTGCTTATTCTAGAGATGTTCACTGCGTCTTGTGCACTGCACCTGTCCATGAGCTACTGTTTCATCCTCTGGGATTCTGTAAAACAAACTTCACAGGTGGAAAGCAATTAAAAGTGTTACATACCAGATTCGCAAGATTTATGTCTGACAAGGCCCACATGTTGAAGATGTTTGACCCTTTGCAGTACTGTGTATGGGCTGAAGTGGGCATGGCCTGTTTAGATGACACCCACCAAATAAATAAATAGACCTTTGACCCTTGCATGAGATCCGTAGCACAGTCCTAACAATCCTCAGCAGTATTTAGACCCTTTGGAGGCAGGAGGGGGGACATTTCGACTCATTACCTCATGTTTTATCAATGCAGGTCATGTCATCAACAGTGTGTATTACCACTACACATGATTATTCAGGAGAATTCAGGGGGAGAATATCAAGTCACATAAGGACACCCAGTGCAATTATGCCACAAGTGTAAAAGCTGTATACATGTGACAGTGAATTGAATTTACATTAAGTGCCACAATGTGCCTATTTTTAATTTTTCTCAAGGTTTGTTGACTGGTAAAATGTTAATTACACGTGTTGACTTGAATACAACATTTGATGACTAAAATGAATGGCATTATACTGTATATTAATAGCTGGTATCTGACAGCATCTGATGACAGGTGAAACAGCCAAGTAACCAAAAGGGGTATTAGCATTTAATATTGGTTAAGATCTTATAACAGTATTTTATAAAACAATTTGTGTAATGTGATTTTACAGAATTTTTTTTTCTTATGTAGCACATCAAAATCAAATGCAACAGCTTTTTTTTCTTTAATTTTTTGCTTTTATTCATTTTTTTAATTGACATTTAAATGACTGAAAGAATAGAATAGTTCTGAACAGTTCTGGTGTATATTTTTTTATTTACAGCTGTGATGTATAGTATAAATATAGGAAATATCTACATTGAGAGTAGAACAGAGTAGAATAGAAAATAATGAAATGGAATAGAAACAGCTCTGGCAAGTATTTTTGTATTTACAGCTATGATATAAGTAGAAAATATGTACAATGTATTAGAATAGAATAGTATAGTACAGAATAGAATTGAATACAATAGAGACAGTTCTGGCATTGTATTTACAGATGTGATACTGTATAAGTATTAAAAAAAGATTTGAATACAGTAGAAACTGGTCTGGTGATTATTTTTGTATTTACAGCTATGATACATATTATAAACAGAAATTGTGTACAATGTATTAGAACAGAATAGAATACAATAGAATAGAGATTAGATACAGGTATGGCATGTATTTTTTTTTGTATCTACAGCTATGATGCATAGTATACAAACAAACAAATAATGCCGTGTGCTAATGAGTGAAGTATGCAATATAATTCGCTTAACAAATGATAAATAAACCATATAAAAATAAAAATAAATAATACATCATCGTGACAATTTTTACATTTATTCTAATACGATTTGGGAAAGAATTAAATACAAATTTATGTATTTTCTTTTGCGAATAAAACTTGAAGTTGGTGACCTTTTTTCAACTAGTGACGCTGGTTGATTCAGCCTCAAAGAAACTGTTTAAGGAGCGGAAAGACGTTAGTAACACATTAATGCAGGTTCACGTGCGATATTCCCACTGGACCGTAAAAAGAATGGCAGTAAAAATCATTTTAGCTTCTGTTTGCTGACGCGATAGAACACTGAAGCCATTTCTAAGAAAAGCTACAAAAAGCGCCCTTTATGTGAGAAAGGGATTTCTTCAGCAGTGAAAATAGTCGCCTGACAAGCCGAGTGACGCACGGAGGACTTTCTTGAATAGACCTAAGATAGAAAGGTAACGTAGCTCTCCGTCGTCACGGTAACAGCGTGATTTATGGAAAGGCACATTTTTAGTCTTTAGTCTTTTAGTCTTTCTTAGCAGTAACAGTATGTTTTAACGTCGGTTCGTTTTAGAATTTATTTAATAATCTTTTTTTTTTTGGCTGTTCATTAAAAAATGTCGTACAGAGCATGCGCAGTCGGCACTGCACGTGACGGAAGAGGTAATTGGCGCAAAAATGTGAGAGTGTATTTTGTCAATTAGCAAAACAGGTAAGAACATGTAAGTTTTCCTTTTGGTTTAGGGCCAAAACACAAGAATACATTAAATACTTTTAAATGAAATGCACGTCGTTAAACAAGTTTCTTTCTGTAAAAATGTTGCTGTGGTGAATGACGTAGCGATGAACTGTAGCATTCGACTTTAGCTACAATGTCTCTCAACAAATGTAACCATAAGTCCGCTCTCCTCATCACTGTTACATTTTTGTACTGACTTATATATTTAAGCTCTATCTGCCTAAGAGAAAAGGTTAATCTAATTCATGGAAGTTGTTACCCGCTCATTTGAATTAAATTTATTTTATCTCATTAACAGGTGTTATTGGGGAAAAGGAACAGATCATACAGGACATTTCACTCTTGATCCATGTGAGTACTCGCTAACAATCATCCTACAAATTATGGTAGAACCCTCATGTTTTTAAAACAAATTACATAATGGTTTATTGTATTGCACTAGGTAGCTATATTAAACGTGCATTTATATAGCGATAGAGACACGTTATATAAATGTATATATTTATATAGTTTTACATATGCGCATATCTGTTTATATACTGCTGGTAAAAAAAAGGGAAAAAATAGAGTGTTTTAATAATATTTGAAAAAATCACCAATGGTGCTTTTATTTGATCAAAAATACAGTAAAAAATGTAACATTGTGAAATAGTACTACAATTTATAACAACTGTTTCTATTCAAATATCATGTAATTTACTCATGTGATGCAAAGCTGAATTTTCAGCAAAATTACTCTTCATCCTACAGTCTTTATTGTCACATGATCCTTCAGAAATCATTCTAATATGCTGGTGCTCAAGAAGCATTTATTATCAGCATCACTGTTTAAAAAAAACTTATTTGGCAAGAATGCATTCAATTAATCAGAAGTGATTGTAAAGAAATGCAGATTTTTTTGGTGAAGCTTTTTTTATTAATCAAAGAATCATAAGAAGCTATCACAATTACCAGTAAAATATTAAGTAGTGCAGTTGTTTTCAACACTAATAATAAATAATTGGTAATATAACCAATTTTCTTTCTTACTCTTTGATTTTGTAGAAGAAATGGCTTCTCTCCCAGCAATGAAGAATATCCCCAGTGTTGAAAATGCCTTTAAAGCATCCAAGAAACACAAAAACAAGAAAAGGAAAAAGGAAAAAAAGGATAAGAGCAAAAAGTGTGTGCCTGACTTTTTGTTGCATGATGGCTGCCATGAGCCAGTGTTTACACAAATGCAAGACACCAAGAAAAGAAAAAAGCCAAAGAAGAAAACAAAACCGAAGGAAGACTTTCAGAAACCTAAATTAAATAAACAGCTTAAACAACCGGAAGATATGCACCAAATTCAGCCTGTTATCTACATCTCCCCTGATCAGGAGACACCATATTCAACCGAGAAGGATTGTTATACAAGCGTGAAACCCAAAAAGAGAGTAATTTTCAACTTGCCACCTGAGCTGAGCCAAGCTGCAAAGACAAATGATGAAGAATTCAGAAAGATGGGCCAAAGCAAGCAGTTTGTTGGTGAAAGCAGCTTGGAATCCAACACAGCTGAAGAAATGAACAGCCAAGATCTGTTTATTACACAGAAATCATTCCTGGATCCATATTTGGAGATCTCCAGCACCTCAAGCTGCAGTCAGGCCACTACCGTGAAGGAACCAGAGAGTCGCTCATGTAGGTTGACAGCTGAAGCAACAACTCAAACCGAAAACTTCTTTACCTTACCAGCAATCTCCACCTCTCTCAGATTTCAGGAGCAGAACGCGTCCAAAACTCCAGAGGAACCGGTAGACCTGAGCCTGCCGAACAGAACAAGACGAATGCACGGCCCAAAACAATCTGCTGTAGATTCTGCAAAACCAACCAAGCTTAAGATATCAGACACGTCGAGTGAAGACGGCGATACAGTGCCCAAAGCCAAAGGTGATCTGCTCCAGCTGAAGGTCATCCAGACCCGCTTGAATGAGTCTTTCTTTTTTAAGGTGAAGGGTGAAGATTCACCCAAGCCCATGTGCCCTTTGATGAAGCTCACGGAAAGCGTTGAGAAAAAGATAAAGAAGTGAAATGAGACAAAGCTAAGGTTCACAATGGGAAAAAAAAAATCAGTTCTGTGAACATTCATGAAAAAGACAAACTTTGTTATATGCAGTTTTATTCAGTATTTTACATTGTTCGCTTCAGTGTTTTTCAGTGTTCATAGATATGAATATCCACTGTGTTTACAAGCAGGAATTGTTCACAATAATTTGTACAATTAAAATATTCTGTGGGAAGAAAAATGAAACTGCAGTCTTAATTGTGTCTAAACAGCTTGATACCCATCCACTTCCAAAGGTGAAAGAAAACATAAACGGGAATTGTTACTGGCAACAGCAGGCTGTAGAAACACACACTGCTTGCACTCGTGCAGCCTTGAGGGAAATTGTCATCCATGGCTGCCGAGTAAAACAGTCCAGACAATGATATCAGTGGAACAAGAACAGTCACTGTAGACAAGGAGAAAAACATAGTGGCAGAAAACGAATAATGACAAATTTGCTTTATAAACTCAAGATTCAGAGGGGTTTTCAGTTGCTTTGCTCTTATGGATCATTCTTGCATCTTGTGGGATCATGTTAGGAATGCCATCGATGATGGGATATGCAATACCAAGCTCTTCATTTATTAATTCGTTGCTCCTTTCATCATACCTTGAAGAAAAATCAGAAGCGAATACATGTGTAAGTATGACTGATAATCTAAACATCCCTTTTAAAAAATCTATCACATTAAACAGTTATTGCAAAAACACGGTTAATAATACAGTTATTATAAAAACCATACAATATACACGATATCTCAGAATGTAACTAGCATTTTTTTTTATTATCTTATGTTTTTTACATCTTATGTTATTAGTGTATATAAGTAGTAATAAATTATAAATATGATATTGATTGTATCTATGACATTTGTCAGATGGAAATCCAGTACAGAACACCCCAGTGATCAGCTTGAAATGAAGACGCAGTTTTGTTTTATCCAGCTGTATTTACTGCAACTTAAAACATCCGAGTTAAAGATATAACACCAACGTGTCAGCTACTGTACGTCCCATCATTAGGTAATAATATTATACATGATAATTATACCTCAGAGGTTTTTTGGACAGTGGACACACAAGGAACTCAAGGAGGGACTCGTCAAACGGCTGAGTCTCTCTGTCCTTGACTCCGTCGCTGCGGCTCCGCTGTTGTCCGCGGATCTTCACGGCGCTCACCGGACGCAAGAGTGACAGGACGGTCACAGATCTCTGCACGCTAAACACTCCAGTGGCGAGTGTCCGCAAAGCATGAGACATATCCGAAAAAACCCGTATGGCTAAAAAAACTAAACTTGCTTCAGCCGTTTTTACTGTCTATGGTTTGACAACAGCCAACAGTGAACCGGAAGCATGCAACTTGGTGCGACTGTAAACGTGTCCCCCCAGCGATCTTCCACATTCGTGACATAGTTCCGGTGGCAAATTGTTCTATGGATGAGTTTTGTTTGAAAAGAAAAATAATACAACAAAAGATATTCAATATATCTGGTTTTATCTGGTCTGCACTGGTCAATGTACACTCTTTAGCAAGAAAATGGATGTTGATATTTTATCAATAATCACATTTTGCACAGATCAAAAAATGAATAATAAAATGAAACAGTAAGAAAAATGTGTTAATCTAAACTATTACTAGGCTATTACTAGGCTATTACTACTAATAAAAAATAATGTTTCAGCTAACAGTTAGCCATTGATTTAGGTTTAAGACAGTTTAAAATACTTTTAAAATAATGAAACAGTTTTTCTTTATGCATCACATGTTATTATTAATATTATTAATAATTATATTTTATCTGCATCTATAAATAATAATACGTATAAATAAAAGCGTCAAAATAATAATGACATGTAAATTAATCTAATCCAAGAAGAACAAAAATTGAATTTGATGCAAAATAAAAATAAAAAAAAACAGTGTAATAAGTGAAATTACGTCAAATTAATAAATTAACTGAAGCTAGCCTAATTGAATATTGATTATATCAAGAGAAATCAATAATTATAGAAATAACGTGTTGGTTCCAAGGAATCATAGAGAGTGGAATGCATTTTAGCAATTGAAATATATTTATTAAATATGATGATGACATATTATGCCTCCTTAAACTAAAAAAATATTGAAAGCAGTGTGTGGCGCACTTGCCTAAATAAAAATAAAAGTCCAAATCCAGCCGTAGTAACTGAAGAGATTATTCATGAACAGCAGATGGCGCTAGTGAACTGTATGTTAAAAAAAAAAAAGGCTTTTGCCTTTAAAGTTCTTTTTTAGTGAAACGGGCTGAGATGTATAGGCAGAAGCTCCCAGGAGTGGAGAAAAAATAAACAGTTATATTTTATTATAAAGAAAATATCGTTCATATATAGTGATACAAAATATAGTATAAACATAAAGGTTGTATATTAGCCGTTTTACTGGGCCTGTGTTCTTGAGTGGCTCTCAGAAACCTCATTCAAACAGACTTGAGCAAAAAGTCAAGCATCTGACCAACCTTCTGATTTCCAGAGGTGGCTGCATCCTCCCTAACGCTGCCCTCTTGATTTGAGATCTATTCTTCAATAGTCTTCAAGAGCAGCTCTGGTTATTCCCTCCAGCAGTTTGGTTTTATTCGTTTGGCATGTGTCGTTGAGACAGATCTCTCGCTCAAGGCAGGCGAGGTTTACTCAAGGATATGGAGCTGGCAGCACTGGCCACGCCATGTTTGTGTGTCTCTGTTACCACCAAAAACACCAAAAGGGACACATTCCTCCTGATATACCTACACTGCCAAATTCAAAGCTGTTTCTTGTCAATATTTGTAGTGTTTTGTGCTGATGGAAGAGAAAGAGCTGGGAGGAAGCTCATGAGCGCCACAGACCTCAGTTCACTGACCTGCCAAGCATGTCAAATGAAACAAACCTGCTCCAGGCCAAAGTCAGGACAGACGGCATTATGGGTAGGTGCGCTCTTCGTTTCATTGAACGAATCGATTGCCACAGCCAGGTGAAGTCTGACTATACCCTCTTGCTCTTCTGAAAATGTTTACTTCTGTGCCTGGGATCTTAAGGCTGATCGCTGGGAAAACAGAAAATGAATTGAAAACGAACTGAATTTGAAGCTGAAAATGTGTTTTACTTGATTAAGAAATCAAGGAGTAGACAGCTCATGAATTATGGAATATTCAATGTTTACTATGCATTAAAAATACATTACATTTACTTTAACTTGGTTAACCTTAATTACTGCTGGAATAATGTGTAGATTGCATTAAATGTGTAGATTGCATTAAAAGAGACTAACCTTAATTTAAGCTAATGTCTGTCTAAGCCTAAGGGCTCTTGCCTTCAGCTGTGATTTTTATCTTCATATTAAACTGGGCCGAGAATGTCTACTTGCAGATCTCTGGTGTGGTCTTTTCAGCTAAAACAATTTGTTCTCCATCAGCTGATGGCAATTAGACAATTTTGCTCTTGCCTTCTGTTGCAATTTCCAGCCAGCATCCTTCAGAAATGGTTTCAGAGTTGCTAGTGAATCCATTTAATCAAGCTTGAACTCTTTTCTGCTTCATTATCCACCACAGCAGGGACGCTGAACAACATATGATTGTGTGAACTGTCGTTATTTCCTTTTGTCTCAGTATCCATTAATGCAGATGGTGTCAGTAGAGGAACATATAAATGAACAGCAATATGCTTCTTGAAATGTCTGAGTGAGCCAGTGTGCACCAGATGGGACTGGCTCATTTATTGCCCATGAAAGAGAATTAAAAACCATATGCTTTGTCCTCAATCAATGCAGCAGAATTTAAGGAACCCAAAATCTTGTTGTTTTTAGCATTTGATATTTTAAAGTTATGGAAATGTCTGTTCAATAGGATACATCTTCATTTACATTAAGGATACATGTTAAAACACATTAAACTCAGGCCTATTATTGACAACATTAACATTAAACCCAGTTTTCACCCTCCTGAGGGTGAATTAAAACACAAGTGAGTCCATGATTTTTTTTTTTTTACTAAGTTAGTTATTAGTTTTCTTATATTTTCATGCCATTTTGAACAAAATCTACATTTGCTAATGATCTATAATAATGTTAGCCAATGTTCTTAAAGGGACAGTTCATAAAAAAAAAAAAAAAAAAATTCAGTCATTAACTATTTACCCTCATGTCGATCCAAACCCGCAGGACCTTCATTTATCTTCAGAACACAAAAATAGTAAGGACATCGTTAAAATAGTCCATGTGACATCTGTGGTTCAACCTTACTTTTATAATAATAATAATAATAATTCCTTACAATTTGCGTGACTAACTTTAACCCGCTGCAAAATCTCTGTTAGTAAATATTACGCAATTGTGTGAATTCCTATTGAAAGGATTGTATTTCACTGTAAAAATTAGCCAAATGACAGTAAATGTGACCCTATCTTACAATGTACAAAACACTGCAACAATATTTTCATACAATACCGAAAATGCAGAACCTAATGTAGTGTAAATAATATTATTGTCAAAAAAAAAAATATATATTTCCTGTTCACTATAATAGAGATGAACAAATTTTCTCCATGTGCAGAATTCTAATTGCTTTGCTCCAGTAACGCTTCAAGTATAAGCACTATAGCATAGGGGAGGGCCTTTGGAAAATTATGATAATGTAATAAACGTGGGTTTGGCATCCCAGCCAGTGGGATTATGAGGTTCAGAAGTGCTAACCCAACACTTTTTAGACCTGATAACAAGCTCTCGAAATGCTCTGGGCTTCTCACACTTCTAATACTCTCATCAATGAGAGAGTGAAGCGGGGAAAGTTGTGCATTAATACCTTTGATTAATGATCATTCTCAGAATTTATATTGCTAAATTAATTTTTCTGGTTACTCAGCAGTAAAATACAGCAGGACAGAAAGAGGATTTTTTCACTATCATCATTAAGGCCATGTGCATGGATGTAGTGAACCATAGTCTCTGCAGACTGCAGTCTTATTGTTTTATTGACACTGGCCATCCAGGATAAATGTTACCCACCCCTGTTTTAAAAGAACCAAACTGCGCTCACTCAAATATATTTTCAGGGACCAAGCACTGAGGATGCTAAGCCACCTATTATATCCGTAAGTTTTTTCTTCATCTTCTTCTGCTCTGGGAGTATATGGCAGCCAATAGAAGCGCTTGTGGGAAAGTTATGAATTTTGGCACACAATCAGAGGACAGTCTCAATATTAACCATAGCAAGTCTCTATCTCAGACTCTCTAGCGCCACCACGAAGCCAAATTTGCACTCATGTTTCTGCTAATAACTTTTGAACTGTAAGGTCTAGAAGCAAAATTCTTTTTCAGAATCAGAATCGGAATGAGCTTAATTGTTTACACATACGAGGAATTTGTTTTCATGATAGAAACTCCGCAGTGCAACAGAATGAGGAACAGGACAAAAAAAAAAAACACATAATAAAAGAATAAAAAAATAATAATAATTGGTAAGGGATGACAATATACAAATTGACAATTGTATGGCAGATATATTACAAAAAACAGCTATGTATGTACAGGTATAGTATGTGCAAAGTGTAAGTGTACACTAAATATGTGTGTTAGATATATAAATAGTGTAGTTTGTTCCACAGTCATTATCAATTGTTCATTAGATGGATTGCTTGAGGGAAGAAACTGTTCCTGTGTCTGGTCGTTCTGGTGCTCAGATGGCAACAGTTCAAAGAGGGAGTGTGCTGGATGTGTGGGGTCCAGAATGATTTTACTGGCCCTTTTGTTCACTCTGGATAAGTACAGTTTCTTGAATAAAAGGGAGGGTTGTACCTATGATTCTCTCAGCAGTCCGGACTACCCTCTGTAGTCTTCTGAGGTCAGATTTAGAAGCTGAGCTGAACAAAACAGTTACTGAAGTGCAGAGGACGGATTTAATGATGGTGGACTAGAACTGTTTCAGCAGCTCCTGAGGCTGGTTGAACTTCCTCAGCTGGTGAAGGAAGTACAACCTCTGTTGGGCCTTTATCACGATGGAGTCATTGTGAATGTCCCACTTCAGGTCCTGAGAGATAGTGGTGCCCAGGAACCTGAATGACTCCACTGCAGTCACAGTACTGTTCATGATGAGAAGGGGGGTTTCTCCTGAAGAAGTCCACTATCATCTCCACTCTTTTGAGCGTGTCCAGCTCCAGGTTGTTAAGATGCACCAGACAGCCAGCTCTTTAACCTCCTGTGTGTAAGCAGACCCGTCACCTTCCTGAATGAGGCCGATGAGTGTGGTGTCATCTGCAAACTTCAGGAGCTTGACAGAAGGGTCCTTAGATGTGCAATCGTTGGTGTACAGGGAGAAGAGCAGTGGGGAGAGAACACAGCCCTGTGGAGCTCCGGTGCTGATTGTACGGGTGCTGGATGTGTATTTTCCCAGCCTCACTAGCTGCTGCCTGTCTGTCAGGAAGCTGTTGATCCACTGACAGATGGAAGTGGGCACAGAGAGCTGAGTTAGTTTGGGCAGGAGGAGGTTTGGGATGATTGTGTTTAAGGCCGAGCAAAGTCCACAAACAGGATCCTCACATAAGTCCCCACAGACGTAGTCATGAAGTGATTTTTCCCCCTCTGTATCCTTTGCTCATGCTGAGTTGAATGCAAAATATAAATTTCTACAGTAAAGATTTTTTGCAATTTTTAATGTGTGAAAAACTGACTTTTTCAAACTCGTTCTAGACGGTTTGTCTGATTTTCATCAAAATTGTCTCAGATCATCTTCAGACAATGCTGGCAAATAGTTATCAAAAGCTTTTTGATATACCAAAGCGTTTTCGTAAACCAAATTTGACGAAATTCACAAATTCAGAGATTTTGGCTTGTGAAGTTAGAGAATGCGCTGTTATCTCTGCCTAGTGGAAACTTTTTTGGGCTTCTGATTGGCCAACATGGCTTTACAGTTGAGATTATATCGCCACCTGTTGGCTAGGCATGCTTTTGACAGTGTTTTGTTGCATGCTTTTGCATTTTCATGTAGACAGAGATTAAAAAAAAAAACAAAAAAAAACTGAAGAATGGAAAACTCTGTTTATGAAAATACTCATGCATGTGTGGACATGTCCTAAGGAAGGTAGCTCTCCAGGAACAGGGTTGGAGAACCCAGGTCTTTACGGAGTAATTAAGGGCAGCACCTTAGCTCTTCATTTTACCTCTGTTGTGTTTGGCCTCTTAATTGCTGCTTGCAGCTATATTTCAACAATATTGTCTTCTGTTTCCACTCTAGACCAAGAAGCTCTTATAAACGAGGAAAACTGTACAGGTTTTCTGACAGATCATGAAGTTAAGAAATTGAAAGAATATGAGAAATTGTTTCATGTGATCAGTTTCAGTTTGGACGTGTTTTATCGTTTTGTTTTTTTAAATCAATTCAAACTATTTCAAGGATGTAGGTATATTGGGACTTCCTGACAAATGCACTGTAAAACTAATTTAGATTTCCCATCTCAGGGGATGTAGCTTTTGCAAGAGATTGTCAAGATGATGTATAGAGGTTTCGATTGTTTAAATAGCGTAAAAACACTTCAGTTATTCAGTTATATATGTAACAACCTCCAGTTCTGTATTTGGGGTTCCAACCTTTCTGTTTTTTCCTATTTTTTCTTTCTTTTAGGAAACAGAAATGACAGAACTGTTGTTCATTGTTAAAGTATTGTGCGAGTGTTTGAGAGATTTGAGGGATTTGGATAGCTCAGAGCTCTGTGGAGATGTCAAGTGTTGCTGACTTTGATGAAAATGATATTGTCCCACAGGAGATGATAAGACAGAAAATAAAAGATTTTGCCAAAAGCAGAAATGAATTTGACTGAACTGAGAATGTGAAGCTTTAATTTCTGTGAATGTCAGAGCTCTCTTCATATGGATAGAGAAACTGTATGAACAGAGAATTCTGCTTGAACTGAATTATTTTTGACCACAACATTTATTATTTTTTAATTTCCATACTTTGATGAAATCCCTGTTTCAACCAGCTTTAGATGGCCTCCATGCTGGTTAGACTTGTGTTTTGATGGACTAAACCAGCTCGTTTCAGTTAAAAGTTTTTATTATTTTTTTTAGAAATTTACATTTATAAAATATTTTTGTCCACATCAAGTAATCACAATCATCATTCACAAACCTGAAAGAAATAAAAAATAAATTTGTGCTACACAGTAGCAAAACTACTAAATGCTTAAATACACAAGAGCCAATCATACAGCAGAACATTTAAAGAGACAGTACACTGAAAATAATGGCAATTTTAATTTTGAGGTGAACTTTACCTTTTAAGCACCTGTGTCTCTGAACCAGCCATCTCTTTTGGCCAAAGTAAAATGTTTGACACTTATTCCTTGTGCTCTTTGAGATCCGACACAAGACATGATGTTTACAGTGTTACATAACAATAGAACAGCACTCTTCCCTCCAGTTGATGACACAACAATGTGTGTAAGGGACACTGTATTTCAGTCCACTACATATCCAGTGATACGTCCCATAAGACATCATGCCTATAGAACTATCCCAGGCAATATGTTGGTAATTGTCCATTTTTGACTGCTGCACTGTTGAAGGGCGAGCTGATATCCATGATCTACTTCTGTACTTTCCACCAATTCCAAACAACGCTTTGACTTCCTATTCTCAATGGAGCCTCCCTGCAAGACACAGTACACATCAAAGTGAGTGAAAATGGCACAAAATCGTTCCAGGACCAATACGGATATTGATTTGCATGATTCTCCTCCGAAAAAGAGGTAATATATGATTCATGAATCTTAAAATCTTTTCGTCCTTCTAATTCCAAATAAGTGAGAAATTAAAAACGACATTTACACCTCAAGAAACATACTACTTCTATTCAGTTGAAGTGGTTGCTTATGAAGAAGGTCCTCCAGGATTCACAGTCTTACACAGTGTTTTTAAGGAGGCTCCGGAGACAGCTGAAACATGAAAGAGGAGTCCGCGGGCGAAGTGTCGCCCTCGTCCAATCACCTGCCACCGCATGAAATCCAAGGTGTATAAAATGCCGAATGTCTTGCTATACTGGCTAAATCATATTATTGAAGATGCACAGTTGGAATATTTGTATTACTTTTATGGCACTTTTCATTTTTTATGGCTGCAATATTAGCATTTGAAAACAAACTGTTATACACAGTTGTTATATTATGGAATAAAATAACTTCATATGGTAGTTTGTGGTGGAAATTTAGAACATTTTGAACAATTTAAATGGTAGAGTATACAATGCATAATTACGTGCATAATGTATAGTGAATCATTTGGAATTCAAACTTACAAAAAATATGCAAAACTTAAACAAAACTCTAGTCTAAACCCTTGTATTAAATTTCCAGCAGTGATCAAGATCACCCCAGAACATTCTAGAATTATGATTCTGTGTTTTGCATCATCAGATTATGTAAAAATATAGTTTGCATCTAGTTAGTTCAATTTTCATCTAGCCATATGTTTATTAAATGCTGAACAAGTGAGTCATTCTACATGCTTCCACTCATTGCGAATGACACGAGTGACTCATGAGGCACATCCTATAATTATGTAAAACAAAATGTAATTTCAAATAAAACAGAAAGATTTCCTCATATGCAAGCCAGTGAATAACCAGCAAGTTGACGACTGTAGATATAAAATAAGAATTAATTTGCAATCCATTCTCCTGAATTTGGGGACAAAAGCACTTCTCAGTCGATTTTACCTTGGATGAATAATTATTCAAGTTACTAAAAGTTCAGGAGAGCTGGTTTTAAGTATCTAATATTTTTTTTATGTCGCCAGGGCCACAGGATTTCTTACATTTAAACGATTTCTGTTTTCCACTAAGTTCTTGTTGGGTTATTGGACAATCTAGTGGATTTTTGTTGTTTATTCGTTCATTTTGTAATGACTTTTAATTGGTTGGGATTATTCAAAGGGTCAATTTGATGTATATAGAGGTTCTCAAAATAATCTTTCCAAATTTGACCATCTTGTATGGCTAGTTCTTGTGGCTTTGTATTGTTTAAACTCTTCCACGTGCCCCAGAACTGACCCTGACCAACTGTGTGTTTTATTATAATAATCTGAGTTTTTGTATCATTTCAGAAAATCTGAGTGCTTTTAGTATAATTCAGAGATGACTGGATCTTTATGTTTTTGATTTGTAATTAATCGTAGCTCTTGTCTTACTGTTTTAGAGTCAGGGTCAAACCACTTTTCAGAAGGTTTTTGTTTAGCTCTGTTTTTGTGGTTATCTGTTGTAGTTTCATGTACATTATAAACAGGTATTATTAAGGCCCCATTAATTATAAAATAGTCTGGCATGCATCGTTGAACAGGCGTCACTGATAGGAACACTGCATCTGCTTCAATTATGGTTTGTTCCAAATCAGCCTCCCTAAAATAATAATATCACTGACAGCTGGTGGTGTTTAACACCCTAAAGAACTCAAATAATATATTTCTGCTGGGTACATATAATAGGTAAGCTTAACGGCAAATTTATTCATGACCTGCCAAGCGGTATCCTGGTTACAGACTGAAAAGCAGACTGTCAACAGACGAAGTGAGTCGATAAAGACTTAATTAAAGCCATTTCTGATGCTCTCCTATGAGTCAAGAGCCAGATCACACTTTCACTGGCTTTGTCATCAATTATTCACCGCACCTAAAAGGCCACAATGGATTTGGCCCAACCTGATCCCATTTTTAAATAACTTGAAGAAAAAAGGTGGCTGACTTTACCCACCGAGCTTGTGTGAGACATTAAACCACATCCCAAGGGTCTGTGTGAGAATTGATATCGTTCATACTCTTACACTTTTGCTGATGGCACGTTTGTTCATCTACTTCGACATCTCTCCCAACGGGGCAGCATTACCCTTTTCTAATAACCTGTTCTGACATTTCCAGCACACTTCAGCTAAACCTTTAAGGTGACACCGCCTGCTATGCCATATATGAATTCACCTGACTTTAATAGAGACTGACATATTACGTGCGAATAAAATCAAGATGTCTACTACAATCCAGAACGGGGCTTGAATTGAATTAAGAGAGCTTTACGACAGACTAACACCTCTTAATTATTAATGCTGGATATCCAGAATGTGTCCAGTGCAGTCACACAAATTTAAGGGAAAGTTTTAAACTAGTACTTTAATGATTCCAGAACTTGTTTCAAAATAGGGAACAATTTTGACATTCGCTTTTAATGAGCTGTGCAGTAAAGTACTTCTGTGTGTAGTGAGGATTGTGTAGAATGTAATGGCCCACTATGGAATAGTGAAGCTCTTAATGGCCAGGGTTATAATAGCTTATTATAACTACAACTAAATGCAAATAAATATTATAATTAATAAAAACATTTTTGTAATTTGAAATCAAATCCGCCGACCACACCATTCTCAAGCCAGCCTCCGCTCACTCTAGCCTTCTGTGTGTGACGCTGTGTTTCGTTGTGAAAGTGAAACTACTTTGTTTGGTCTTCCAAAAGAGGACACAAACAGAATCAGTGATTAAGTTGTATTTACAACAGTTTAGAACAGTTTGACCCAAATATTCAGATTTGTGCAGTGCATTTTATGGAGGACTGTTTTCTGATCTGCCAGCTGTTCTGACACACATACTCTTAAGTAAGTTTTTATATTTTATAAATTTGCCCAATATCCAATATCTAAAAGGGCATTAAGATAGCTTTAATACTTATTGATTTACAGGCATGCAAACTTTGGAGAAAAAAAAACTTTTTTAATGGTCACCATGGCACATAAGGCAAAAATGATTGCTAAAGTCAAAAGATTTTACTAAGAGACCTACCAATCTCTGTGTAAAAATAACATTATGATTCTGCTATCTTAAATAAGTTTTAACCCCCTGTAAATTGGCACTGTATCACAGGTGAAAATTGCCATTTGACCCCTTCATACAAAATAGTGGATTACTCAGTAAATATTCATCAATGATATTTAGTAATTTGCCTATCCTCACTATACATGTTTATCTTTCTTCAGAAAAAATATTAGCAAAATGAACAAAAAATTGAGCGAGGAAAGTTTCTCAAGTTTGATGATTTGACACGGGGTGACCCTATTTAAAAATATTATTTAAACTATATTAATACCTCACTGATACTAAAACAACACTGTTTATGAAACTTTATAAAAAAAAAAAAATAGTCCAGAAACCAAAAACTGACCACTGCAAATACCATCCTTATTTAGATGTAGGGGACCAAAGTTTTGAATACATGATTGATCGTTTCCCATGAAAGTTTACCTGAGTAAAGAGCCAGGAGAGTTTCATTTGCTTGTTGCTGGCGTAGCTGCATTCCAGCAGTCGCGGTCGGCCGTTCACATCCACCAGGCACTTGTTGTCATCGTCGTCGATGGTCGGACTCAAGCCTCCCACATGTAGCTGCTGAGAGCTTGTGTAGTACACATTCTAAAAGAACAGAGGAGAAAAACATGCTTCAATTATATGTGTATAACCTGCTTAAACTTTAGACACAAGAAATGTTTCTTGAGCAGCAAATCAGCACAAATTTATTTTCAATAGTGCAAGGGGTTGTGGGTAATATTAACAAAATAAATATACTGATGCACACTAATTTAGCACCTTCAGAGAACTATTTTTTGAATGATTTGGTAAACTAATCTTAATATTGCTCACAATAAAGTACAAAAAGTATTCAGCCATTATTTTCGTTCATCGCTTTCACTTATTTCCATTTTCATAACTATAACATTTCTGATGCTTTGTGAAGTTAAAAGACCTACTTACAGAAATGATGTAAAATATTTTCTATAATAACAACAACAACAGTAATTATGTAATTTATATACATTTTAAAATGCATTTGATTTGAATCATTAATGCACATTTTGTTGGACCACACTGGGCCACGTCCTAAATCAATGGCACTCATACTTAATCCCACGCCTTACTGAAAAGCAAGCACTTTCAGAAAAAATGCATTTTATACAATATGCCCACATTTGTTTTTTTCATGGTCTGGATGGATTGATATTTCACTTCAGAAGCCTGAGCCTGGAGAAGTGCTAACAGTATTATTGATTAGATAGCTCATGCAGTGCATCACAAAACTGCATACTTCTCTCAGATACATAGATTAAATTGGTTGTATACCGTCCAGACCGATTTTTGGCTATTCAAAATTTGTGTTACACTCAGTTCTGCGATCTTATACAGAGCTAGGCATTCTCCTCTTCTCCTCAGGTCCAAATCAATTCTGATCTCAGGTATCGTTTGGGAGCTACCATGCTTTCCACTGAGATTGATTATGTGTGTCAAGATATTTTGTCTTTTCAGAATACCGTGGTACACCTGAGCCTACAGTAAAATCAAATCAAATTGTTTGACTATGGAATGGCACCAGTGCTAAACTGTTCAAACTTTTTGTGAGGCACCTTGAGAGGCAAATCTCTGTGAACACAAAAGCTGAAGAGGCAGCGAGACACATAAAACAATTAATCATTCATTCACAATGGAAACAATGCACGTCCTTCGGGATCCTTCGATGAGCACTGGAACTGTGACAGGAAGGGATGGAGGGTTAAAATGGGACAGGAAATAATATAAGAAAGAATAAAAATAAGGACTCATTTAGCACTGTTTCAGCTTGAGGAAAAGCCTGCTTTTTCACTTCTTGAGAGATTTATGGCTGTTGTATGGGAACAATGCTCCTCTTGCCCAATGAATGGGAGATACACACTGAAAGAAAGAACGAACATGTCTATGCTCCATTTCTAACATGTGCAAATCCCCGAGCAACTGCTACGGTTAGCTGAGGTATTGTCTAACGGCCCATTAAAGATAAAACAAATCCAGCACCACAAGTACAGAGACGGCGATATATTGCTCACACCCTTATTTAAAGTCTTCTTCCCGTTTGGTATTTTTTCCGTTCTCGTTGGTGTTTATTGGTTGATCTGATGTGGATTTATTTAGCTGTCTCTTGGATATCCTAATTAAAATACCTTGTTGTTGATCTCATTTGTCCTTGTACGTTTGTACCTCACCATCCCTTAACAAACAGATTCTAAAAAGTTTCAAATCAGCAAGAATAGAAACTGAAAACATACGGCATCGCTTGGCACCACTGTGCCGTTTCCAATAAGAAAAGTGGAAGCACACACGAATATGAATTCAGCAGGCATGTATAAGAGACCCAGCTAAGTAGTTAAAATCATGCTGACAGTGCTGTTCTCGGTCTTTCCCTCCCTCTCGCTCTCTCTCATTTATATTTCTCCGTCACATATTCACATTCTACAATTCTTCCTCATCTAAATGAAGCCCCTGTGGTGGTGAAACAACCCTCCCTGGTTGTGTTCGAAGTCATTGATCTTTACTGAAATTCATTATAGTGACTATAGCCCAGTCTAAATCCGAAATCCCCCGGAGAGAGGCAATCCTTTATGTAGAAAGTTCCCTATTTTGACAGTATTTTTAGCAGGATATTGCTTGTTGTGAAACCTGGTTGTGTAATACACTAGGAATAAGGCAAAAAAAAACAAAAAAAAACAGACTGGATTGCCTTGAGCAGCCCAACTATTCAAAAATTCATATTTCGGGCCTCAGCACAAAATAATGAAGAGGTTTTCTGCAATACAGTGACGGTTTAATGGGTTGCAATAAGTTGACAGTGTATAACTGTGAACCACTGAGATCAATTGTGACGGGAAGATGGGAAAGCTCATACAAGCCAAATCTTCATAAAATAGAAAACTTCATAGAGGAAGAAATGTCTTTTAACTCACATTTTCACAATGAATTAAACAACTCAAGTGTGCACAGGCTTTTTTTTTTTTTTTTTTTTTTTTTTTTTACAGAAGATGGGAATAAGGATGAATGATACAGCTATTAAAATTCAATGTTTATATTTTCCAATCTTTTGGTATCTCAGTACTTATGTATTTGCCTTTAAATGGTTTAAAAAACAATTTTTTAAACCAGACAACCGTAGTTGCCCAATAGATTTTAAATCTAAAAGCTACAACTTTTTTGTACTTTTTTTCACTAAACAAACTGAAGGAAGAATCAAACTAAAATGAATATGCCAAATGTAATTAAAACTTTTGTGCAGTGACAAACAGCTTTCAAATTTGTCATTTTGTAAGAAATTCAAACAGTACCGTTTTGTGGCTCTTTACTGTGCCGAGTCAGACACTAACAGTGCTAATACGCTAAGCTAAAGTATTGTCTAACAGCCCATTGAAAATAAGAACTTAAATGTATCTCTATATTAGCACAGACACACACACACACACACATATATATATATATATATATATAGAGAGAGAGAGTTATATATTTAGTTTAGTTTTATACTTAGTTTAAGCAAAATATTTAGCACTTTATTTTACAGTCCTGTTCCTCATGTACATACTATGTACTTATTATAGTAATTACAATAACTATGTAATAACTAGGTATTAACCTTGAACCTACCCCATGTAGTTACCTTGTATTACCAGAACTTTCTTAGATAAATACACTGTAAGTACACTATAAGTACATGTTAGTACACGTACTGTAAAATAAAGTGCAACCAAAATATCTAATATTTAAACATTTAAAAACATATGGATTTTTATAATTTATAAAATAATGATATAACAACACACATGCTCTAAAACACTTGATGGGTGTACAAAGGTGATGCAGGTTCAAGTAAGCTTGTAATGTTTTCTTGTCCTGTTTCACTCATTATTTCCTGTTCTTGATCTCTAGGCCAAAATTAAGTTCTTAAAAATGTTTAATGTCACATGCTGTGTAGATATGGTGAGAAACATGGAAGGAGAGAGCATGAGACACGATAAAGTCAGACATGAGCAGTTATATATGAATGAATTACACATGCTCTGAGGAATGAAAAAGGATGAAAGCCAGAAGGTGCAGTGGACTGGACACTAACCTGAGGCGTCAGGCCGTGGCAGATGTACAGGATGGGAATGTTGTCAGAGTGGGGACCTTGATCCACACACAGATCCGGCCTCAGGCTGTTCCTGAGCTACATGCAAACACACACACACACAAAGATGCAATATATGAACCGGCACATCAGACCCATTTCACACTGCAAATCCGCAGAGGAGAAGATGGATTAAGAACGCAAAAACCATCTTTCTTCCTCTGTCTGCTAATAGCCAATGTGCGTGAAAATGCCCTGGAGCTCAGCTTTGCTTTGTCTTCACCATGGAGCTGTTAATTATGCTATTCCACAAAAGAATACCAATTAGGAAAAGTGCTCTGCTGGCCCTGCATCGTGATAAATGAAGAAACGGCAGGCCTCGAGTAAAAAAAAATATATTTAGTATAAACTCAATATTTTGAGAAACAATATAATCTATTAGATTTGTCTCTAAGTGCTAATAAACTGCAATGAGCTATGTCAAACTAAGTGAATACATTTGATTATGGTATTATATTGTTATGCCTTTAGAATGGATAAATATCTAGATATGGATTTGCAAATTTCATAAAGAAAAATAAGGTAACGGTGTTGACATTTGAAGACCTAATAAGTGAAAACAAAACAAGATAAAATTATAACAAATGAGTGAGACTTGTCTTTGAAGAGCTCACTTCCTGAAAGCAGGATGATGAGAAAGTTTTTTGTTTTTTAATTTATGGAATAGCTAATTACTTTAAAAAGGAGGGTAATAGAGCAGATGCATAATCAACAACTTCCAAGTCTTTTTTTTTTTTTATAAACTCATTCTGTCAACTAAAATCTAAAAACATACACAAACGTTCAAAGGCTATGCTAACCTAGGCTGTTTTTATTTGATTAGAAATATAATATAATAAAATAAGTAATAGTAAAAGTAATGTTTTGAAATGTTATTGCAATTCAAAATAACTGTTTTAGATGTTAATATATTATAAAATGTAATTTATTTCTCTGAATTCCAATGTTGAAAACAATAGTTCTAATAAATATTTTTATGGAAACCATGAAACATTCTTTTAAGGATTCTTTGATGAATAGAAATGGAATCAGTTTTGTATGTGGACCTTAAAGCGAAGAAGTTATTTGACGAAAAGTGGATACTCACTACACCATAAGCGACTGTCTCTGAGTAGGTTCTCATCTCAGAGTAAATATTCTTCAGGAACCAGCTGAAGGGTTTGCAGCGGAGTCTCTCTCTGAGAGCTTTTCTTTCTCTGATATCACCAATATCGATCCCTGAGTCCTGCACACACAGACAAACACCCAGGAGCACATGCAGTCATGAGAACACAAGAATTCAACAGCAAGAACATGATGCTCAGGAATATGATATGAATAAAAGCTCTTATTGAGTCAATGTACATTTATCTTGGTCCTTCATGTTCAGGCCAGTGGTGTAGCAAGTCAGCCTCGGGCTCAAATGCAAAAAATATATATAACGGTCCTGTCTCTGTTTCTATTTTAAGATATTAACATTTTTATTAAACATTTATTAAAAACTACATCATGTCAGTTCTAGGATCAGAACAAAACTATATATGCGCACCTCCATCATTATGACTTTGCATTGTAGATCTATTTCAAAAATAAAAATGAAAATCGCCAACTGATTCGACTCTGGCTTTAGAATTTCAGATGCAATGCTTAGCCCGAGATTATGCCAGTTGCAGTTAGAAATTAATTATTTATTCACAGACTTTTTTAATGCACATTTTTTATTCCTAATAAATTTACCATGAGTTTCTTTTGTAAATATGATTCCATCACATTTGATGTGGATTGCAACTGTACGAGTTACATTCTGGAGACTGTATACCCTGCATACCCAGACTCTACGCTCCTGGTTCAGGCGCTTACAGTGACTTCAGGTGAAGAGATGCTATACTGCGACATTTCAGGGTGTCATGGGAAGAATATGTACAGCTCAAAAGTGAGAGCTCATTTAAAAGCCCTAAAGACTAGCTTAAATAAGTCAAGGTCTTTACATCTCAGCCCATTACATCTTCACTTAAAATGACAAACAGCATGTCTCCTTTAATTTCCATTATATTCATATACTAATGTAGAACTGAAAACCACTCAAGGCTGTGTGTTACAGAAAACATGGTTAAATATGTGTGTTGTTAGGTAAAACAAGTGCATAAATCCCTTTTAACCATGGTTAAAAAACACAGTAGAGGTCAACTTGGCACATTTTTTGTTTTTTGAAAAAACAGTGGCTTTTTTCTTTTCTAAAACAGTGACAGCTGAAATACAATAAAACTAATGTGCAAAGGATAATTAAATTGACTTATGGTTGCCAAGCAATTTAGCATAGCCTACTGATATACAAATACATATCTGACACCTCAAGTGGAAATGCTTCTATTTTGCACCTGTAGAGGAACGTTCCAGGCCATATAAACGTGGCTCTTGAACTCGTCCATCCACACCTCGGCCACTCTCAGAGCGTTCCTGCGGACGTGATTTGCCAGGTCCTCTGTGTAGGGCTTGTGTGTGCGCTCAATATGAGCTATTCTGGAACAGGGCATGACCTCCACGCTTCCACCGCACAGCCATACCTGAGTACACACACATCAATGTCTTGTGTTTTGAATTCTGACAAGGATGCAAACACCCATTGCATCAGGCAGTCTACAAATACATTATATATTTTTTATTACATATAATATATACATTATATTTTAGATATTAGATTATATAGGTGACATGCCAGCGTGCTGCACTTTATTCAGACATTGACACCCAAACACTTTCATCCAGGCCTGGTTAAGTGAAATGTGAAGTGCAACATCTGGCTGAGGCATATGTCAGGGTCATTTCAGTGCAGCTGAACTGAATATTTAAAAGCATCCAGTTTGCCTCAAACTAAAAGCTGGTTTATCACGAGACCCTGGTGGTGTATTTTGTATCTGATTATTTGTATGAATGGGAAAGTGGGGATCGTATTCATTCTGGTCTGCTTGTTTGGCAGGATTTTAACGCTATGACACGTTGAGCGGGATTCAACTGGAAGTGGACAGATGTGTGTTGTTCCTATTTGCCAGGAGAATGATTCATATGCATAATCATTGAAAACAATCCCAATGATCCATGACTGAGCCGTCTGTTCTCCCGAAGCATTAAAAAAATCATTTCTCACATTTGCATACAATACCTGCTGCAGACAGAGATATTCAGTCTGTAATCTGTCACAAAGAAGCAAATTTCACAAGCATGAAATGAGAATCAAACCGCCGTTATATTGTCTCTAAACATCTAAGAAAATCAAATTTACTATATTTTCTACTTTTTATTGTTTTAATTTAAATGTTATGATTTTTTAAAAATAATATTTAATTTATAATGTATACAAAAGATTCTTGTTTCATTCTTAAAACTAATATATATATAATAATAAATAATAAAAACAAGTGGAATTTTTTTTTCATGATATATATTCATAAAAATATGATATTATTATTATTAATATTATTATATGAATAATGTTGCCTAATATTAACTAATATTTGAACAGGCCTAATGTACAATACAATTTAATGCTCCCCTACCTTGCCCAAAGTAATTACCAATAAGCATGTCACAAAAGGGAAGTTACTGACAAAATCAATATTCTTTACCTGGAACCACAACAGACTATAAATAAAACCAAGCTGACATCTGACATGATCAAAGACAGATTTCATTCTCAGTCACTGATAAACAGAGCCCTTTCGAGAGAGCTAAGAATAGAAGAGAACAGATGCATTGACCTTTTATTGAGCATGTCTTTCTAAGTGAAAAATAAATACCGTTAACACATTGTCAATGAGGGTCAGTGCCTCCAGCATGAGTTTAACTGAAAAGGTGTACTTTAAAAAAAACTGTCCATATCTTCAAAACATAACTGCAGTATAGAAGTAATAATAATAATAATTGTTATATTATTATTATTAAAGCATAATAATAATAATAATAATTAATTACATTTATATAGCGCTTTTCTAGGCACTCAAAGCGCTTACATAGTCAGGGGCTATCTCCTCATCCATAATGTATAGTATTTCAAATAAGTTTTACTTTCAAAACAAAAATGCTAATTAACACAAACAGTATCTTACATTAAGTTTGTCCTACACAACTGGCAAATTATTTCATCTGGATTTAAGCAAAAAAATAATAATTTGGATAAAAACATTTTCTATATTAATAACAAATATAATCTCTGAAAACAATACTTAAAAATCAGATGCAAGTTACTTTTCAATTCATTTGATCTTGTTTTAACAAGACAAAATACTGATTAAAATACATTTTTTTGCAGTGATCTAAAAATTTAACTCACATTTAAGACCTGGTCCCTTTGTAAATGATCTTCAGTGCTAACTAACTAAATAAAAAAAACACGACAAAATTATCTGTGCTTTTGATTTGCTTTTGATTTAAATTTTTGTAGCAAAACCTAAACATCTGATACAATTAACTAAAATACAAATAAAATAATTAATTAATATTAGTTTTAGTTTTTTAGGTATATTCACTGCAAACCAAAAAAATAAATACTGATTTATTTAATTTATTTAATAATAATAATATATATATTTTTTAAGTGTAATAAGCATCTCTTGACTAAAAATGCAATCAAATTACAAATAAAATGTATCTTAATATCATGCCTGAACTACAGACCTTCAAAAACCTGCTAGAGAAATCTGGACAAACTTTCAGTTTTTTCCCCTCTATTTTTGGCAATGTCTGCAACATTTCAGGATTGCAACATTTGTGCGATGCTACGTTTGGAGATTCAGGGGCACAAAGGAGCTCAGAACATGAGTGTGTGGAATTAGGGTATAGTGGCACAGCTGTATGAACAGATGTTGAGACCGATTATCTCCACACATTACCAAATCCCACCGCACACATGGTGCCTGCCACTTCCTGAGACATTTTCATTTCCTCTCTTCTAATTGAGGCGCCGAGTGATGAAACCCAGAAAAAAAATCTATGCGTGTAATGGGGAGTTTGATCAGCTTGATATTGTGGAGTGGAGAGATTGTAACTTTGCTAGGCTAAATCACAGCGAGAGTGGCCGTGTGTCTTCTGTGGTGAGCTCCATTCACAGCCTGGGCTTGGATTCTGGCTGCGGAGGCTAATTACAGAACTGCTTGGTCTGATGGGAGTCGGCAGAGGTCTCGATGGGGCTCTGTACATGTGTAATAAGAGAGGTTAGGACCCCGCCAATTTGG
The DNA here is from genome assembly GCF_003368295.1 of Carassius auratus. Classification (NCBI taxonomy): domain Eukaryota; kingdom Metazoa; phylum Chordata; class Actinopteri; order Cypriniformes; family Cyprinidae; genus Carassius; species Carassius auratus. The sequence goes on along the minus strand of NC_039292.1, from coordinate 5,276,767 downwards.
AGCGAGATGTATGTTTGGCAGGTTATCATTAGTGAGCCACAGAGAGTTCTACTTTAATTGTGTGCACTGACACACACACACACACACACACACACACACCGGGGTCTATCTGTAACCAGAGGCTGCAAGCCTCCACATATCCGTCTGCCCTCAAAGAACAACCTGCATAAAGCATCTTTTCATCAAATGAAACAGCATTATTCATTGACACGCGTCTGCTCGTCTACTCAAACTCCAGACATCCTGTCTCCTGCTGCACAACTCTCGTCAGCAGTATGAATTTCTCTCACCCTGATCCCCAGCTCCACATTTTCCCCTCCATAAACTTCCATGCCTTCATCCAGTAGACCGATCTCCTCAAAATACTCCCGATCCACTACAAAGCAACCGATCAGAGCGGGGCTTCTGTTGAGAGAGGTGATACACATGGCAACAATGAAGTCAAATGATTTACTATGTTAACATAGTAGTACTTTTAGGAATTGTGTAAAGTCTAATCCAGTTTCTTGAGTCATCAATTAACACACAGGACATAAGTTATTAAGAGGGCATCTGTCAGGGTTCAAAACTATGACTAAAATAGTTGAAAGTGCAGAAAGTAGCTACACATTTGTAAGAATAACTTACGGCATTTACTTTACATTGTATATACTGCCTATATATGTTTGCATTTCATTAATATACATGTTCGACGTTTTCACTACATTAACGTTTCAAAATTTTCTTTTCATTTTTTGTTCTTGAGAAATTATATACAATTTAATCTTGTCTGTTTCAGTCTCAGTCTCTTAAGCCAAGAAAATATTATTTCTTCTCTTCTGAATTTTGTGGTTTCCTAAGATAACATGTCGCGATGTCATCTATATATTAGGCCTCTATTGCCTAAAATCATTTTTGGTTATTGTTTGGCATATAAGATTCATTGTAAGGGAAATTAAACTGTTAATTTTGTATTTTTCAAAAAAATGCATTTAGTGGTTTTTGTAGAGTTGATGGTGGTCGTATCTTGCGTGGTTACCTGATTGGAGCAGTTTGATTCTTCTGCGTCCACCAGGATTTGGGAGGGTTTAGATAGCGGCACCAAAGTTCCCAGTCGAACCCTTGAGCTGAGAGCGGATACTCTTCGATCTCAAATGTGTCATATTTGATGTTGTCGAAGGACGGCGAGACGACCCGGGTTCTGTCTTCTTTGATTCTGTGAAGGATTGGTTCAGCCCTTAGATCAACAGAAACAGAACATGCTTTCAATTCATGGCCAGTAGTTTTTGAATGGATCTTTCTAATTGGTCTCTTGAGGGCTCTGAAAAACCAAAGTTCCATGTTTAATGCAGTTCCTCCCAAGCCACTACAAGTGAAATGTGATTTCACACTTGATTATTTAAGCGGATCGTAGTTTTCAATTTGGTGGGCAATGACTTCTCAGAACCAAACGATCTAAAACTTTAAAAGACCATCTCGAAAGTTGTGAAGACAGGCATTAGCGCTGCATTTGAACACGGAAAGTAGCCTCAGGCTAGCTAAAACCTGTGCTATCCACCCAAGAGAAACTTCCAAATGTATCTATTAACTGACAGAACGCAGCATACATTTCAAGCAGGAATAAGCTGAAATGCATAAGAAACACTTGGACTCCATCCAAGCCCTTTAGAGGTGTGTTTTTTCGACATGTTGCACATAGAATAATTAACAGGTATCTAGTTTGACAGCTGCACCTAGCACAGTAATTGCAGTAGACAGGCACTTCTGCTCATATTCCTGCCCTAACACCCACAGGGAAGAACAGACATTTCCATCCACATGCACTGTAGGTCTCCTACATTTGAACAGTTACACTGGCTTAACATGTGATTTGTTAGGCAAGCAGGTATTTGAATTTCCTTTGTATTGGGGTCAAAAGTGCAATAAAGGTAAAAGATACAACAATCAATACAAACAATGAGCAAAAACACTATTACGCAGAAGGCCTGTTTACAGCAAATCTGAATTCTCAACATGTAAAAGGCAGCACAACTCGACTTTGAATGAAATGATGCATGTCTACGAGCTTCTCTGCAGTAATAGTTGTTTTCTTTGGAGGTTAGATCGATTTTCTATTTGTATGAAAGCCAAACGGAGAATGGCACTTTCAGAAAACGCTGCAAATAGTTGTGTTGGAAAACTTCATGAATATTTTGCATTCCCATGCTGTTTAGTCAAATCAAACAGACAACAGGACACACAAACGAGATTTCTTCAGAACCTTGGGTCTCATTCATGAAACACATGTGAGTCATTCTGTGCAAATATTTACATATACAGTACTGTCTTGTTCAATTCAATGTGCTAGTTTACATAAGAATGGTTTTACGAACATGACTATGAAAATTGTAGAGTCACACTGAAGGCATCAAGGGCTATTTGAGCAAGAAGGAGAGTGATGGGGTGCTGCGCCAGATGACCTGGCCTCCACAGTCACCGGACCTGAACCCAATCCAGATGGTTTAGGGGTGAGCTGGACCGCAGACAGAAGGCAAAAGGGCCAACAAGTGCTAAGCATCTCTCGGGGAACTCCTTCAAGACTGTTGGAAGACCATTTCAGGTGACTACCTGTTGAAGCTCATCAAGAGAAAGCCAAGAGTGTGCAAAGCAGTAATCAAAGCAAAAGGTGGCTACTTTGAAGAACCTAGAATATGACATTTTTTCAGTTGATTCACACTTTTTTGTTATGTATATAATTCCACATGTGTTAGTTTATAGTTTTGATGCCTTCAGTGTGACTCTACAATTTTCATAGTCATAAAAATAAAGAAAACTCTTTTAATGAGAAGGTGTGTCTAAACTTTTGGTCTGAACTGTGTACACACACACACACACACACACACACACACACACACTTTAAGTATATATTTATGTTTATAAATAGTTTTTTATATACTATAAACTCTAAATCATATATATAAGTACTGACAGCAAAATGACTTAAAAATCAAGAGTCACTGACCATCCAGCGCTGAACTCCACATGGGCATCAAACAGGGCCACGACAGGAGCGGTCGCAGCTCTCCAGCCGCTGACCCGAGAGCGAATCAAACCCTCCTGCCTGTCATGCCGAACCACTTTAATGAAGTCGGGTCGCTGCTGGTTGGTCTCATCCACAAACCTCTGCAGGTTTTCCGACAGTTCAGCTTTGCGTGAAGTGAAGGAAAGAGGGGGAAAATGGTTGAAAAATAGTCTCCTCATGCAATCAGAAAATTCATACCTCATACCTGCTTTTTACTAAAATCACTCCGTCTTGTGGCCTCTGAGAAAGTTTCAGTAGTCGCCAGAAATTCACATTCAGATTTATTTCTAAAGCACTGAATAAAACAACAAGCATAGTTTGACCATACAAACAGTAACAAACAGACCCTGCTGACACATGTACCTGACTTTGATTACATTCTAATCCAAATCCGTTTATATAGTCTCCCCCTACGACCTCTCAGGGTATTACTGACATGAACTGAAATGCTGCGAACATCAGACACTAATATTTGCCAGCGGTCTGTGATATTTGGAGTCTCTACCGCTGTCTGCTGGTGATTACTCCTCTCCCATCTGTCTCCTGTGCTGTTTGTTTTTATCAGAGAGAGACCCATCATCCTGTCTCACCATGGCAACCAGATGGTGTGACGTGGGGCCACTGTCAATCTGTGGGAGAATGAAACCTCTGCACCTCACGTTAACCACCCTGCCCCCTTACCATATCCCACACACGCCGAGTAAAAGGTCACTGTAGCATAACCACTGAGAAGTCATTATTCTGGAAAAAAGGAAATACTCTAGAGGTGACTGGGGGTAAATAAAAGCTTTTGCTTTCTGAATGGCCGGAGATGAAGCCACCTCAGTAGTGTACTTCACAGCACAGACACAGAGCCAGCAATAATCTTCCGAAAATAGCCATTCTTAAGCCAACAGTTTACACAGGGGTTTACAATCATTTTGATGTCTAGGACCAACTGATTTGTTTATCCCCTAGCAGGGACACAATTTAAAGGCAGTTTTATATTATATTCCAGTGGATACATCCCTATTTATAGTGTGTGGAAAATAATTGCACTATATTTAAATATCTGTCTTTAGTTGCTTTTGTGTTTTTATAAAACTGATTAAATTAAATTACCAATCTTTAAAATATTTATTTGTTTTTAGTCTAAGTTGAACGAAATAATATCTTCAAAACCTCATTTAAAACATTTCATTTATTATTTTGACCTTAAGTTTTATTTTTACTTATTTATATATTATATATGAATTATATTTAATATAATGAATTATTATTTTATTATAATTACATCTTTAAAATATTATCAAAAATTTTGTATATCTTTAAAATGTATATATATTTTCATATATTTTTTACCTTTTCTTGAAAATGTTCTGTAATTCAATTCAGTTGTCTCTGTGATGCAATTAATTCGCTTGATTAAACAGATTCCTTCTAAACTACATTGTTTGTGAGAGAAGTTACTAGCGTCTAATGCCAAAGCATAAAACATTTAGTTGTGCATACAGGATACATGTACATCTGCTGCCCATAATCCCCTAGTGTTATCATGTTACAGACCTCAAATATTCTTTCCACATCAGTCCACATACATATGCATTATTCATCTGAATCTGTCATACAAGAATCAATCCCCTCTGAAGGTATGCCCCGAGCAAATCAAGCAAGCAGCGCTGGGGCAAAATCAAGCCCTCACCATTGTTGCTGTTGTCATCCACAAGGATAATCTCCTTGAGCAGGTGGGAGGGCGTCCAATGGATCACTGAATGAATGGAACGCAGGATGACCGACAGCGCCTCATTCACAAAGATGAAGATGATGCTGACTTGTGGTAGACTGGAGGGGTACGAGATGTTTCTGCACCTGCAGACGGTAAAAAACAACAGCACATAAATACAGACTTGAAAGAGAAGCCTTTCTAAGATTAAATATCTAAAAATATCTCTTTTCTTAAGTTTTGCCTTTAATCGCATTAATAATATTTGTGGCTGGACTTTAGTTTCAGTTTGAAGAGTCTAAAAGGAGGTGTTTATGTGTTTTATATTTCATAAAAATGAAAGTGGAAGACTGTTTTGATTTCAGATAACAATTACACATCTGGAGGCATTTAATTCCAGTTTGACACTTTGAAAGATGATGTCTGTGCCAACTTTATTATTGATCTGTCTCGTACAAATCCATATCCATATTTCTATTGCAATGTACAGTTTGTGTTGTTATATTAAATAAAAAGTTGAATTATGAATTATAATTCCATTTTCTCCCATAACTGCATGATACAAAATATATAGAATATTTATTGTTTGAATTTAATTGTGCCCAGGAAAGTATTTAATAACCAAAAAAAGACTGATAATTTATGCGGAAATTCTTATCTTCTTCCAAGTGATTCCCTTTGTTCTCTATGACCATGAGGTTAAAGGAAAGGTTAAAGGAAAGTTGATGTTTCTAGAAGAACAGAGGCTGTGTATGTATATGCTAATAGGAGGGAGAGAGGAGAAGGTGGAGAGCAGTGAGTGATTGTTTCACCCGTCGGGCCTGAGGTCAGGGATGGCTCTGTCAAGAGAGAGTCTGTCGCTAAGGTAGCTGTTGTAACCGTAGTACTGGAACTTCTTCAGGGCCACCTTGCGGCTCTCTGGGCCGAGGTCATGACCCCAGTGTGCAAAAAGCATGTCTGAGAGGGACTGGTCAGCTGTGTCGTCCCAATCTTTCAATGGTTTCTCTGAAAGTTCAGATGAAAAGAACAGTGTTAGCAGTGTTAGTGTTGGCTCAAGGACTTCTGGGTAAGCATGGCCATTTTCACTCAAGTTGAGTTAGTGAAATCAAATAATGTAGAAAATTATTATAATTTATAAACAATATTATAATAACAGTAATAAGTAATAATAATATTTATCACTGTTATTATTGCTTCAATATGATTGTTATTTAACAAAAACAATAATAATTATATTATTATATTATTATTATTATTACTATTGTTGTTTTTGTTAAATAACAATAACAATATTAAAAGCAATAATAAAAACAGTGGTAATTATTATTAATATTACTCATAAACATTTAAATTATTATTGTTATACTTTATTATTTTAAAAAATCATTATTATTTATTATTTATAAGTATTATTGTTATTAATAAATAGTAAAAATATATTTAATAACAGCCATTTAAAAATATAAACAATACATATTAATTAGGGATGCACGATATTGGATTTTGGCCGATATTCGATATGCCGATATTTTCTAAATAATTTTGGCCGATGCCGATACCGATATCGATATATATACAAATATATACTGATATATTTACAAATATATACTGATATATTTAAACTTTAATTTTACTGAAGAGAAATCCATGTATCTCTTCTGTACTGATTCTACCATAAATTTATTATTTTACAAATGTAGACAGACATTCACATCTGAAAAACAGGTCAATTATTTCACTTGGAGAATATCGGTTTGGCTCATCGGCAGAAATATTCATATCGGCCGATACCGATAATGGTCATTTTTAGCTTTTATCGGCCGATACCGATGTTGTGCCGATATTATCGTGCATCCCTAATATTAATCTGATAATTGTTATTACTTAAATAAAGTTTAAATAACAAAAAAACGTAGTATTAACAATAAACATGTATAATTAAATTAATATTTTATAATTACATTTTTATGAAATACCAACAATAAAAACAGTAGTAATAATAATAATACATATGATAAATATATGCAATATGTAAATACAAAAACAAATATTATTTACTAAATACTAACATAAAACAATTTTGTTCAATTTTCCCTTACACTAATTTGAGGTACAACACAATGAAATTTTTTACATTTTTAATATGATACAATATGATAACATTGTGGGTTTTGACCATATATAAAGGTAATTCAATATTTTAGGGACATGTACCATGGCCATACCACATATTTTAAAGTACTTGGGTCTACTGTGTATGTACCGCAGAATATGAATATGGCATTGTTCAATACTATGGTATTATGGTATAGCGCCATAGTACTTCACATCAAGTCAGCGATACATTCAAGTCCTGAGTATAGCTTATCTTTTTCTCCTAAACTCTCCATCAAGCTTCCTAGGCAGCAAATATCTACCTTCTACTCCATCAAATTCAAATACTAAGAAATTATGACAGGTTGCAGAACTATGAATGCTGAGTTTACAGGCATAACAGAGGGAAAGTGCCCTGGCAGTGCTCAAAGAATGATGAAAGACTAATGCACGCAATTAAGGAGTGCTAATTAACAGCAGAGGTTATTTAATTACAGCCACTGCAAAGAGCTGGCCCGCGGAGAATAATTCATCTTTGCCACTGTAGACGCTGACAATTTGAAACCAATTTCAGACCAGGTGACACTGCTTCTATGAACTATAAATACCTTTTAAAGGGCTGTCATGCAAACATACAAAAAAAAAGAAGCCGGTTTCAGGCTACTAGCCCTTCAAATGCACATCCAAAATCACTGAATTAAAAAATAATAATAATAATCTTTGATGCTATTCTTTAAAATGTTATTTGTAGCTTACTTTGATTTTTCAATTATTCCCAAACTACATGAGCAATCTAAAATTAGGATTTTGGAACTGTTGCTCAAATTAGCTAAACTAAAGATTAGTCATAAGGCTTGAAAAATCACATTCACAGTAAAACAGAGCTTAGCCTCATTCCAGCTCTATTCAGCAGAGTAGCCTACATTCAAACTGAGCCATTGAGAAAACAGGCCAGAATGTTTTACTGGCTAGAAATCAAACGGCAAGACAAATAACAGTACTTAGGGTCCAAAAACCCTCCATTTTGGTGTTTAGAAGTTCAATTCACCATTAAATTCAGGTAGTCTCAATATGACCACACTTACATGCAAATAGATACTCTAAATAGGTGTCCTCTATGCTGTTGTGCTCCAAATGGCTTCAGATTCAGATGATAATCTAAGCTGCTTCACTGACACTGTTGTTTTGTATCGAGATAAGAAAAGAGGAGAGATAACTGCAGAAACTGACAGAGCAGTGTAAGTAGTTTAAAAGATGGATCTTCCCGTCATATGCTATGAACACAAAGAAGAATATGTATGGTTTGTTATATCACCTACTGTGTGTAGCTACTGCTTTCCAGAAGAGAATGACAGGCTGGAAATGAATGTGGCTCTCGGTATGACTAGAACTCAGCATTTACACTGATGATAATTAAACTGCATACAGAAGTGCTAAGCAACAGGCTAAACATTTCAAAGTAACGGACTGAACATGCTAAAATGAACTTTCATTCATTTTCATTAATTAACTTCAATTTTCTTTAAATTGTCACACTCGCTGACATTTTGTTTACATTTATGTGTGGAATATAAAAATAAGCTAAATAATATCTTTACATGTTATTTTTGGCTGCCTATGTTGGTCCGGACACTCTTTTTGATCTCTGACAGCTTTTTGTCTTTGGTCAAATAAAGTTTATAATAATAAAACTTTATAGGTTCCAATGCGCAATCATTATTGTCCGAAATTGTACATTATAACATAATAGACCAAACCCAACTAGTAAAAAGCCCCTTTACTTGCCTTTAAAATGAACACCATTATCATTATTTTTGAATGAATAAATACTTTTTCCATCATAAGGCAATTTGCACCCTTTAGACTTAAATAAATCTTTTTAAATGAATATATATTTTTCATCATCATGCACTTTGCACCTATCAATAAAATATAAATAAAAATATCTAAAATAAATATATAATACATCAAATAATGATATATAATATATGAAGAATAATTATACAAAATAGCAACTTTTAAGGGATTCACAAATTTGCACCACTTCCAACCTTTTTCTTTTCAATGCAATAACCATTTTATCATCCTAAATATGATAAAAGTCTCCTAAAAGCATTAGGCAAAGCAAAATAAAAAATAATGATTAATAAAAATATAAATTCTTAAGAAAAAGAAAAAGAACAGCAAGGGCTTTAATTACCAAATAGACCAAATTGTAAGACCACATAAAATAATTATAGAATACATTACAACAATTCTGCACAACAGCACGTTTAAAAGACATTCACATCTTTGCACTAAAACCTCCTGCAGTGACAAAACGACAATTATCTTGCAACTGTTTTTTAATGCAATAACCATTTCCAAACTACTTTGTAAATCTGTGTGGAAGCAGTATGAAAAAAAGATCAATACAAATATTTCTTCCTGGTAAAGAGCTAGAATGGCCTTTACTCACCAATTAAAATGAACTCCACAAAAAAGTACAACCTTATGTCACAAGGTTGTTCAAAATCAATGAATATAATCCTGTGCTCAGTACAGCTGAAGTATATAGTCTACTTAGAGCCACGACTAAGTTCTCACTTCGATGTAAATCACTTTTAAATCCCTGTAATTTAAGCTCTAAGTACTGAAGTTATCATCATCAAAAAATAAACATTCAAAGCTTTAGATTTAATATTGAAAAATTTATTCATAATTTATCTTTACCCCAAAACCTGTGTGGCTTTCATTCTTCTGTGGACACTTGAAGAATAGATACCCTGGCCAGTCTTTTTAATATAATGAAAAAGAATGAGGACTGAGACTGTCAAGCTCTGAAATGACCAAAAAGCTCCATTAAAGCATCATCACAGTGGTTCATAAGACTTGTGCACCATATTCCGGGTCTTTCGAAGTCATATAATAGCTTTGAGAGAATACATTATTTAATATTTTTCCTTTAGTACTCCACAGAAGAAAGAAGGTCACACAGGTTTGGAACAACATGGGAGAACTATACCTTCAAAACACTGTGAAAAGAAAAGATTCATGTTATGAGACAAACATATGGATCCAATCCGAAACAAAGTTGTTTTCCTTTTTTAAAAATGCAAAAGCCTCAGGAGGGTTGCATCACGGCGAGCAATTCTGACCTCGCCTGTAGCATGCCGTCTGCCTGTCAGTGCCAGATCTATGGAGCAAATGTAAAACAAGACACCTAGCATGTAACTAAACTACTAAATTCAGAAAAGCACATGCAAACAGCCTGCAAATGCAAACACATCATGCCGTTCTGACATTTTGGAGAAGCTCTTTGCCACAAATATGGGTTAATGTGAGTGTGCATGTCACATGCGGTTTGTGTGTTCATGTGTATTTGTCTCTGACTCACAGACCCGAGACGACGTTGAAAGCCAAAATATGAGAGCACTCTGATGGCCCTAATAAGTTAACATAGCTGACCTTATGTTTTGCTGTCAAATGTATTCAGACCGATGAGACGACGCAGACAAGACAAGACAGCTCTGCTTCCTGAAGACATACATTCCATTTTAAAACCAGGAAGCCTCAGACATATTTAATAAAAAAATCAATGGAAAAACAATACATGGGTGTTTCTTATATCCCAGGGCTTGGTTTTTATTTAGACTTTATTTTGAAGGTCACATTAAAACTGTCTTAGAAACTTTATTCAATGACTTCATTATTTACTCTTTATTTTAATATGTCTTAAGTATTTTTTTTTTTAACTTGTCCCCGACCCAGATTTTTAACCATACATTTTGAAAATCTATCATTTTTTCAATCTATCATCAGGAGTGAAATAACTCAAGTTTTAAACCACAACAATATATGTATTGTGTGAAATTGATTTAATATTTTTTTTATAACTGAATAAAATAAGTTGAGGTGCAGTACTAAAATGACTAAAACTGAAATAAAATAATGTTTGTGTTTACACCAACAACCACACACTCCAAAGAAATCGAATAAAATAATATGCAGATTCCTGTGCTGTCAAATATGTTCATGCCACTTTCATTATAGTTTTCAAAATAGACCGGCCTTCTTCCCTTCACGGCAATTATATTAAGCACATATGTATGATGAAAGACTTAAAAGCTAATGAGAGTGCTCAGCTAATTTGTGTTTCCAATTAGTTTGTAATTAGTGCTGCCTTTTTCAAAGAGTAACACTGAATCATATGCAATTGCTGATTTCTTATTCTGAAAACCCAATGTCACCGAAATATCTAGTGCTTTCTAAATCCTTACTGAAATATAAGGCTGTGAATACTACATTTTTCTGCCACATAATATAAATTTGACCATAACAGCCAAACAACATTTTATTTATTGATTTTTCTGAGTATAAGACATGAATCCCTTGAAAGTATGAAGGCTACAGGGCAAGTGTCCCAGCCACCGTCATTAAACAATATTGTGACCTTAGGCAGGACAACCCAAGACTATAGAATGGAGAAACAGAAGGTACGTGTCCTGACCGTCTAAACACTCCATCTGCACACATTTCCTTTCCCCACCATCACACTCTGGGCAGCTTATGGAAAAGGACAGCTTGCTGGCAAAGTCAGGAGGTATATTTTATTCAGTTTCTCTGAGAGTGTTTTGCAGCCCTCCAGGGATGGTGACACAGAGAGCAAGTGAGGCTGGATTCGATGACCTGGCTCAGCCTGAAGTCCTGAAGAGAGTGAGGAAAAACGTGATCCGCCGTTCAGGCCGGCCATCTGTCTGACCACGAGAGAGGCAGGAAATGGACCACCGTTGAGCACGTCGATCAGAGGAGACGGATGTAGAATAAGACATTTAGGAAGTTTAGCATTCATTTATTGGGTTTCAATAACTAACAATTGCACATGAATACAGGTGGGGATGGGAACGGTAAAGAATTAAAAAATTCCAGTTCCATATTGCTTCCATTCAAGTTTATTTTAGTACTTTTAAGAAACAAACATTTGAAGGAAAAAAAAATGCATTTTCTTTGTTAAATGAAATCATTTTCATTCAAATGTGGCATAAATGCAATTTTAAAAAAACCCAGTCAGACTCATAATTATTTTAGTAATATTTTGACTCTGTCAAATTTTTTTTACCACAAAATTCCATCTGCAGCAAGCATGTTGAAGACCTAAGTTGCAGTAAATGTCTTCTACAAATATAATGGACAGAAGATTGAAATGAACATACATTACACCAATGAGGCACTGAAAATAACTGACAACAAATGTACCGACATCCAGCTCCTTTAATTAATTGAATCCAAATGCCTATCTCTCAAAACGTCAAGCCTAATCAGATCACATAAAACGGTTGAGAGCACATAGGTGTTATATTCACAACAGTGGAAATGACCAAGCTGCTGAGTGAACCACTCACTGGTGATGAATGCAATTTTGGCTGCCCTTCTCATTAAGAGCTGTTATGTAAGCATCCGCTAGGTTCAAATGTCCTGCCGGCCCACAAGATTACAGCAGATATGACATCTAAGTCGACAGATCCAATCGCCTTTTTTAAGACACATTAAATACCAACTGAAGCTACATGACGCATAAATTAATAGATCAGTCAAAGGTCCTGAATGTCTTGGCAACTCAAAATAATGAATACATTTTTTATTATCTGCTGTGGGATGTATCACACCCTAGAGCATGCTAAGTACCCTACTTGAAAGTCATGTACCATTACATGATGGCAACAAAGTCAGTTTCAATTGGCATGTTACTATGAATATCCCATCTCCACCAATCTGAAGTGTTTTAGATGTTATAAGCGACTGATGCCTTCGAGTTTCCATTGATGTAACCATAACGCAATGGTTTCTGACTTCACAGAGACACGTTTGAAAAAATATGAATACATGAATATGAATCGTACATGTACACCAGAGTGAGCCTTATTCAGTGACAAACAGCTATAACAGAACAAGGCGTCATAATCCATACAGCCCCATTCTATCAGTCCGTGATGATTTACAGTCATTGTCTGACAAAACAAGACCACAGATACTATACAGAGACTTAAAATGAGAAATTCTGTCATTGTTTACTCACCCTCGTGTCATTTCAAACCAGTTTGCCTTACTTTCTTCAGTGGAACACCAAACAAGCTCTTCTTGACACATTCATTGCAGTTACAGAAGAGCGAATCATGAATGAATCATTCTTTGGATTCAGATCTTCTCAATGAATCAGTCTAAATGAATCGTTCAGATATCAGTCTTGTGTTGATTCTTGTGTTGAATTTAACCTGACTCAGTGATCCAGTGGCAGCAGGGGTTCAGGATTTTAGTGAATAATGACCTAAATTTCAGTATGTTTCTCAAATAATTTGTATGCTCCTTTTTTGGTGTTTGAATGCTTCAGATTTGTTTGATTGTAACTGCATGCAAAATTAATCAGCACATTTTTCAGAATTTCTTTGTTTGATCTCCACAGGAGAATTTTTTTTACATAAAATACAATTATTTTATAGTCTACTTAAAAAAATATAAGTTTCAAATTTACATTTTCACTTTTATATATAAAGTTTTAATTTTGGTGGGTTGCCGGCAAGAATGCTGCCAAAGTAAAGCGCGTCAGTGAATGAAATGTCACAGTTTTGTGTATTTTCTCTGAAACTTTTGTAAACCTCTGAATAATGTATGCTTTTAATTTGAATGGAAATCTTACACAGTATTACAGTTAGTTGATCTAAAATTGTGCGATTGTGCATTAACTGTGGTCAACCATGTTGGTGCGCAAATGATCGGTCTGAACTTATTTACCACCACTTATGTGCACTCCTAAATCTGATAGTTCTGCACAAAATTTTAGCCATAATTTTCAACATAATAATGTAACAACCACAATGTGAAAACAGCATTGGGGGCCAAAACATGTTCATGCATTACAGTATATTACTGTAGAAATTTAACACTGTCTGTGACAAACGCTAGTTTATAGTATCAGGTACATTAGCCTCTCTAACTGGAGTGCGCTAGCAACCCTTCAAAGTCAAGCTGAAAGCTGCCAAACAGCACACTGCTGGGAATCCATGCTACCCTGCAGAGTGTGAAATGGAGGCAGGTCTCACAATTATCAGCTCTTCTGGGTAACTTAAACAGTGTGAGTCATTTGAGTCACTGACAATACCACTTCATGCTAGTTTGGCACGTTAGCTACAGGCAAACTGCTGCTAGGTTAACACTATGTAAATGTACGTATTTGAAATGTTCTTTCTTCCCAGAGGTTTTTCACTTAAATGGAATACAGCCAATTACGCATGAAGCAGAAATTACTTTAAAAGTTATTGTTGGTAATAATTTGGTGAGCCTGTTGGTAAATGCAGGCCATGATATGCACCACACAGATAGATGACCATCTATCTAAACATTTCCTCACCAATTCACAGAGCTTGTGAATAAACGTAATAATCTTAACAGGACGTTAAGACACTGTAGGGAAGTCTGCTATTCTGAATGGATTCCACACCCTGTCACGGACAATTATTCTTTCTCTATAGCAAAAAGACAATTTCTTTGGGCGATTTTTTTAATATGTCTTGCTATTAATCCATGACATTGAGCAGTGAATTATTCAAATGAATAAAGCAGAGTGCTAAAAGGAATGAATGCTATGCAGAATTGTAGTTTTCAAATGCTCAAGGTTGTAAGACTAAATGACATAAGACTAAATGTTCATAAGAGAATTTCTTTGTATATGTTCCACAAAGCAAATAAGACTAGGATTTTTTTTTAAGTCTAAAAACTAAACTCAAAGAGTCATGAAGTTCATTATAGTAATAATAATTATAATTGATGTTAGTAATACTTATTAATAACACTAATAATACTACCACTAATAATAATCTAACTGAACCTTGAAATAAACAAAACAATCGTGTTAGCAGTCCTCTGTCCTCGACACCAGTTTTACAAAAGGCAACAAAAGTTTATTTTCTTTCTATTAGATTTCCTGTCACGCTGAAAACATTCTCAGACTTGTATTAAAACTGTACAAATTTAAAAGACAACAACAAAGATGCACAAAGAAACCGAGGACTTGCTTTGAAATCGAGCTGGTTAATGCACGGCCTTTGTTCGCTTGGACGGCCGTGGGCTGTGCTAGTAACTGCATTAGCAGGTGACCTAGAAGTCGGCAGGATGTTCCATGCCACTGAATGTTTATGTGATTGTGCACACAAGTGCATGGGCAGCCCCGGACGGTCACGCTTATCATCAGAACACAATTAGCAGCAGGATACATGGCAGTGAATGTCCCTCAGGTGATATAATGCATTATTATGTGTGGGCTCCAATTCGGAAATCTGCATCTGAACTAGTAACAGGCTTTACGTAAAGGCAAGAGTATGTGTGTGTGTGTGTGTGTGTGTGTTTTCTAACAAGAAAAAGGCACTTTTGTTGATTTCCTTGCAAAATGAATTGCTTTGGCCTCATAAATCAAACGTTACAGCTCATTACCTGTAATTTCTACATGCAAAACACAATCCTGTACAAAAGATCATCATTATAGCCTCATCCTGCCACTTCTGACAAACAAAAAAGCACTTAAATCACAGTCAAGATCCTTTAGAAATCACTTTTGTGACCTTCAAATAAGGAAGCAGAAAACACATGGTGCATTCAAAGGCAAACAAATGCTAAAATAAACCACACAAAGAGAATCATAATAATATGATATTTAATTTTCTTAAATAGTCTTAAGGTTTAATATTCTCATAAAATTATTAGGACTGTAAATTGGTTAAAAATGTTATTAAATGCATAATCAAAACATTTATATTTACAGTATATGTTTACAGTACATACATAGATCATTTTTTTCTCCAGTACTGTGTCCTATGATTACTTGGAATCATGGAGCGACTTGATTTTATTCATTTTTTTAAGTGAGACTGAAATAAGACATCAATTACATGCTCTCCCTCCGTCATGTCAGTTCATTAACAGGTGGCCTAATGCACAGTGAGCCCAGCACATTACACTAAAAAAAAATAAAGAAATAAAACCAATCACAACTCCACCATCTGTGCTTCTGCAGAGCTACTTATTTATTTAAATAAAAACGTGTTACATAAATGCAAGATCAGAGAGCAAAATTTGACAGAAAAATCATTCCTAGGGGCCATGTTTACAAAGAGTCTACCAAATACTGGCTTATAATAAATTGTCCAGTCAAAACATGACACATACAACTGATCAGAACTCAAATGCATTTCATTTACAGCACTTTTATTGTGGCTTATTTTGTCCCCACCACTTTATGAAATAGCTTGCTAGCTAATAAGGAGGAACATTTGTTGAGCAAGAGTCATATTTAATACATGAAAATGTATATTTAGATTCATACACTTGTCCACTAACCTATAATAACAATCAAAAAGATGAATTTATCAAACTGAATAAGTCACAAGTCCTTTAAAATTGAATGCAGGATGTGGTTTGATAGTTGAGTTCAAATTAAATTCATACGGTGGGTAGTTCCCATCTATAATCCGACTGGGACAAATCTGAAGCTGTGAAATCGCCATATACTGTACAAACATGACAACTATTTTTATGTTTGCAAATGACATGCCATTACAACTTTTCTTTATGCATCAAACACAATGGCTCTCTAGCTTTCGCAGCATGATAACAAGAGACTGTTCCACTGATCTGTTTTCTGCTTCTGTTCAGGAGGCATTATTGTCCTGATGCACACAATCGTCAGGATGCTGTGTGGCGCATATGTGATTAGAGATTTAAGATGCAGCTCCCTGCTGTGGGCGATACACTCTTGCACTCTCTAACCAGTGCAAAGGTTAATAAAGTCACAGAGAGACATTTGAATCGAGTCCCTCAGGGGTGCCTGCCGGGCGAGCCTCGGTCCGGTCTGCATGAAATCCTCACGGGTCAGTGTGTGAGATGTCCAGCTATGACAGACAGTCGCCACAGTTTGTTTTCTGCTCTGTGACGGACCTGAAGGCTCTTTCATTGTTTTAGTTAAGGTTCATTTGCTAGTATTGCAAATGTTTGCCCTTTTTTATTATGTACTTAAATAATATCTCAAAGCATATACCAAAATAATGTAAGATTCCAGTCCAATCCAATCCAACCAAACATTGTAGCCTTCATATTTCATGGAAGGAAATGGACACAAATTTTATGCCGTTTTTATATTTTATTTATGGCTTTTACAGCATAGGCCAGAGAGAACAGGAGAGCAAGGAACCTCTCGAACCTCAGATATGACAGCCACTGCTGCACTTTAGCTATTTTAATAAAAAGTTAATTAATATGAACAGAATATACTGAAACATTTTGAGTGTAAAATGTTATTATAATAACAGGTATAATATAATAACTAATGTTGTTATTAAAAATACTCGATTCAAACGGCCAGTCGCAGCACTGGTTTTCAAAATTTTTAGCATAATGACTCTTTTCTTATAATTATCAGTTACCTAGAGTGAATTAATTTTATTTGATTGTGCAAGCAATAGCCAGCCTCAATTGAGATTTAACATGCTACAGGTTCTCAGGAATATTCAAGGGATGTCACTCATTGAAGCAAGGACATCTCAACCGCACACACTATTTTGGTCTCGCTCGGTTAGTCAAGGGCAATTGACTCCTTTTTTAACCTTGGGTCATTGGCTCAGTGAGTGTTTCCTGCATCGCTATTCAGGAGAAGCACCAGGCGACTGTTTACTTGGCACACAACTACGAATATACAGGTCTAAGTGCCATCTAATGTGTGAATGAATCACTCAAGGTTATTCTTTCTAATGAATCAGTTTGAATCAAACAGAAAACATCGGACTGAATCAGACAAGTGACCTCACTATATGTTTGTATCACCATCTGTTGTCAGATTTCAGCAGAATCAATCAAAACAATACAAATTATGCTGTCATTCATCCCAACCTCCTTCCTCTGAACGTGTCTGACTGGACGGCGCAATAAAGCTGAAAACGTTTCAAGCTCTGAGGATTACCGAAGCTTGCGCTTGATTACGGGCTGCTCTCCGGACGACAGACATCAGTGAGACGGGCTGATAAATCAGTGCAGCTGGATGCACCCTAAGTGGAGCCCAATGACAGAGGGGGAGAAAGTGTCTATCAGGAGCTGACCTCATGATGACACACGCATACAGGAGCTTAAATCATATAAAACTTTCTCCCAGATTTTAATTTTAACCCTAATCCTGACACCAAACACCACTTTTGGGCATTTTGCAGGCTCAGCTTCCTGTCGAGCAAACTTCAGCTCCAAATATGTTGCTTTGGGAAATTACTGTAAATATTGCATTTAGTGTTGCTTTAAATCTAATAAAATATCAAAATGCTGGATTAATTGTAATTTATTGATCAGTATTGTATATTTCATTGTGCATGTTTATTTCTTTTGTACACTTAATATTTTACATTTAGATTACATTTGCCATCATTTACCACTCTTTTTAAAGCTCATCTTTAAAATACTAATTGACTAACACTTAAATTTTAACCTTTAGCAAATCTCTCAAAAATCAATTTTTCTTACTGTACATTATAACTGTAATGCTTAAACTCACTTGTATGCATTTTAAAATTATAATATCAGCCTTATCGCATTGGATAAAATTGTCTGTTGAATGAATAATGCATAATGCAATCCACCATAACATGAAAATAATGTTTGGCTTAAAGGGGTTGTGAAATGCTCGTTAATCTTGAGTACCTATAGAGTAGTACTGCATCCTTCATAACTCCAAAAAGTCTTTAGTTTTATTATATTCATAAGAGAAAGATAGTCTGTATCGATTTTTCCCGGAAAAACACGACCGGCTGGAGGCGTGACCTGTGGGCGGAGCTAAAGAACAAGGCGTCAAACTGGGCCTTGTTTGTAAAACAAGCATCTTCGAAATGCAGGGAACAAACACAAACACTTGCACAACTCCGTTGATGCTCTGTAAAAATAAACTCCATCCACTGGTCCCTTAATGCTGGTTTTTTTTTGGTAATCTGTGCAGGGTTGTCTTGCCCTGGCAACCAAAAACACACTTCTTTGTGCAGCGTGTTACACTAACAGTGTAAAAAACTCAGTATGCATGAAATAGCATTTCACCCCCCTTTTAAAGTCACAATGCATTGGAAGTAAAGACAGAGCTTTTCTTCTGTATTCTGACATATTGTACATCACAATAACAGATTATGGAAAAAGAAATGTCGGGTGGGACTTGGTTCAATTCATCGTTGTTTCACTGGAAGATTGTGTTATGACATTTTGATAAAAACAGTTTTTTTTTTATTAGACAATTGGAATGGATGAATTGTTTACAATAAGATAATGGAGGATGCGACAACTTATTAGAAATTTAATAATTTTACCTTTTGAAAGTTTTGTGTATAGATAACAACATTGTCACGGAACTGCGAAAATGAATACAATTTTTTTGAAAAATAAATAAAAAATAAAAAGTTTTATTATGCACTCCAATAATCTTATTTACAACTTTGAAAAATCTATTTTTACAGTGATAGGGTGTGTTTACATTTCAGTTACTGCTTCCCCTGTATAGGGCTTAGCCTTATAAAAAAAAAAAGGTTTCTTCATAGAAAGACTGCAGTAAATAAACTGCTGGTACTACTTCATTTTAACTGTCTAGATTTAGCATGCCTTGCCACCGCAGAGACAGCTCATTTAATTAGCAAAATCTGATGAGTGTCTAAGCAATTACCCACCTTTAATTAACTACAACACATTTTAAATCCCAATTAAGACAGTTTGAGAAAAATCACAGACTGAAGAAGCAACTTCCAAATGTGCATTGTGACCTCCATGTTATATATCCGCCTCCCAGTCTACTCTTGCCCTCTGGCGTTTCTCCTTCATTTCCCATCAGCAAGTGAAGCGTGACGTTAAAACGAGCCCTTGTGAATCCTATCCTATAATGAGAGAACCGTGGACAAAAACACCTTTGATAATGATAGCAATCTTGGGTGGAATTTAACAGAGGCGGTACAAAAGAGCAACACATGCCTGTAGGGTGTGCGCACAAAAACATCCAGCGTTTATTGTCAGGCAGGCGCACCGTAATGAGACAGACAGTCCAAAAATTATCAGGGTAACACTCAGCTCAAAAGTGTGACTCATGAACTTATGAACTTGTGAACAGGGCATGGAAAAGAAAAGATAATAGTACAAAGGCTGGATTTTTATAGCACTCAGGCATCCTGCTGATCTCCAGTGCATAGCTGTGTGAAACAGGAAGAGAACCTGTGAGTTATTCTCCCTCGGTACAACACTGCTGTTCTCTTTAGATGTACAGAAAACTCCGCACAGCAATCACCCATAGGCATGTGAATACAAGACTCCACTGTACGCTCTATACACTGAATCCAGTAAGGGGCCGTGCTATCGAAGGCTTCAAAAAGGAGGGAAGCATGTAAAAGCACTTTTTTAAAGGAGAAAATCTGTGTAATGGATTTTAATGTGTTAAAAATGTGTAAAATTGATCTGTACTACATTTTTAAAAAAATGAAGAATTAAAAAGCACAACTTGGATCATCTCCTAGCATGTTATTAGTCATCCTCACAAATAGCCCTGCCTTTATCTCACACAATTGGCTGAGTCAATGTTGCTGTTGTCAGGCTGTTTGAGGAATTCAAACAAACAGAACAATGTTTTTATAATGCCATAGCAAAAGCCCGTTGAAGGGAAGTCAGTTCATTTGGCAGCCACATATGAAAGGCCTCTGGGCAGCTTTTTAGGTCAGGTAATACTGAAATCTCTAAAACACAACACTCCCATTTGAATACCATGTAAAATGAAGCTACCCATAAATGCTTAAATAACATTAAAAAGTGTTTATTTCAGATTGGTCAAGCCGATGTGAATGTGCAATCTCTAAAATGTCTAATTTAAATAAAGTTACTAACTTTTCACTATTTACTCTTAAAATCTAAATACTGTATATATACAAAATCCATTTGGGTGATTCTAATACAAAGGCAGCCCAGTCAACCGCCACTTAAATGCAGAAGAATTACAGGACATTTCCAAGATCTGGCCTGGAGTGCAAAGTGCAGGATGCTGCAGGCAATGTCAAAACCTCTAATATCAAGTTGTTCTGCCTCCAGAGTACTTTTAAAAATGATAAGCAAGCTACAATGTACTTTTTTGCTGATACTCTTGGGTACCTTAGGGTATTAAAGTTACCATGAAATCAAAACTGACAACTGACCCTTCGCCAGGAGTTTGATTGACAGGTGATCTGACCAGTTATAACACCGAATCTACCATTTTGTCTGACAAACAAACCAGATAGGAGACTAGATTAACACTGGTGGACTTGAACTTGAAAAATGGCGTGTACTACTGACATCTTTCTGCAGATGAAACAAGATAGCTTCTAACATTCATTCGTGGTTATTTTGTCTTATAACTAGTAAAGAGGAAGAGATGATCAGTTCACTTGCTGCTTTAACTGAGGTGCTACAGTGATCTGTCATGCCACATTAAAAGAGCCTCACAACGGTATTTATTGTTTACATTTCTTTTTAAGAAATGACCAAATTTGAAAGCTGAGACTGTTTTATACCAAAAGTAACCTGCTCTATCTTGTCTGTTGGCATGTTGTTTCCATTTTGCTAAGCAAAGTATTTTTCAATGTGTGAGAACATGATGTATGGCGTGAGAGCACCATGGCTTGTCGGACATAGCAACAGAAACTAAGGGGGGCTGTCTATGCGAAGGTTCAGATCTTATTTATAGAATATAGCAAAGTTTATTATTAATGCACATTTATCTTTGCACATCATTATTTGTTTTAAATTCACATTCAACATTCCAAACCATTCCTAATGGACAAAATCAAGACCAAGTACTTTTTTTTGTGTTCAATAAACCATTTCAATTGTATATATTTCACAATAGGGAAAGGAAAAACCAGGAATTTTCTTTTTTTTTTTACTGTGGAAAAAAATAACTGTCTGGAACGACATGAGGGTGAGGTGGCAGAATTTTAATTTTGGGTGAACTATCCCTTTAAAAGAAGGAACGCTCTGCTAACTTAACTTCAAACTTATTTTATGTGCTACATATATACTACAAAGAAATAGACTTGTTTTCCTTGCTTCCTCTCCAGCATCTTACACTCCTCCACATTTAAAATGGCACAACACCATCCCTAGACATCACAAGCAAAGCACAATAAAGATGGCATTTCCACAGTGACCTTCCGCTAACCAAAGTTCACATTTGCTAATTGAAACTGGGTTACAAGGGAAGAACAAGCTAAATTTATTTCCCTCTGTAACACTGTTGCTCGTGTCAATGCAAAACTGGATCTCCGGTCTCAGTCTCTGCCAATTACAATGTAATCAGACAGTTCAGATGGGCATGAAAACCGGACTCTTCACTCTTAATGGATTTTGAAGAAATGAGACTCTCTGTCAGGAGCCACAGACTCAGTTATCGTAAAACTGAAGGAGACTACAAGCAAATCAGAGGAGCCTTGATTATTTCTTTCACTGATGTCTTTGACTTATCTTCTGAAACAGAGGAGCAGTTTATATGTGAATCTGGGTTTTGAATACCTATATGAAAGGTGTACTTTCACTTCCCAAAGTAAGTAAACTAATAAAATATTCTATCAAGTGTTTTATTTTGATAGATTTTTTAATAGAATTTATGTATTTGAATGTTAATTAATAATTAGCTTTTCTTCAATACACAAACCCCAGTTTGGGAAACTAGAGTAAGTCTAAACAGTTTGACAATCTAAATAAAATACTAAAGAGCACATTAAATAGAGATGTAAACTTAAATAAAATGTATCTTTCCCCTCAATAAGTGCTTTTTACAGAAGAACAGGCAGTTCTTCAATCTTCTGAAATCTCAAAATGAACTGTGACTAATTTAATATATCAATACTTTCAGTTTCAGTAAATAAAAAAGTCTGAAAACAAATTTCTCTCAATTTTCCCTCAGAAAGGTAATACTTGTTTTTGAATATTGCTGCACAATAAAATAGTGAGTCTTCAAATGGAAATGCAAAAACAATAGCTGTTTTCAAACAGGTTTCTCGGATTATTCCCTCCCTCTTCCATTGGTCAGCCAAACAGTAGTCCCACCCCAAACTCATGCTATTGGCTGAGCCAAAACTACTGTTGTCAGACCATTCAGAAAGCTCAAACAAATAGCACAATGTTTTAACAGCATGAAAAAAGCCACAATATTTACACTTGCTTGGTAAAATCAAACAAATGGCTGTGATTTTTCTCTGTATGGTATATACAAGAAAAAAGAAAAGAAAAAAGAAAAAAAAGAAAAGACATTTCAAGTTAGGAAGGCATCACTATGTGAAATCTTTTTTTGAAACAGTATATAATGTAGCATGATACACTCGATTGCTTAAGTGCCTCATTGTGTATGTGTACTGGGTATATTTTGATTGACATTTATGGCTTCACTATGACTGCACTGAGCAAAAAGCAAGCTTTAAGACCTTGAGCTCAGCACAGGAGCTGTACTTATGGTACAGGCCAACATATCCCATAAATCCATCCAAATGCTTCTCAACAAGATTAACGCATGCATCAATCCTTTGCAGAAATACAATTCCTCACACAAAGCCTGTTAGGGCATAAATGGGGGGTTATTTTGAAGACAGCACCCCCTTATTTCATTCCAAGGCCATATTTTTTAACACCACTGAAACAGATTGACATCAACAGTACACTAATGATGATTAATCATCCAGGATCAGAAGCTGTTCAAACTCTTGCAGGTTATCATCATCACTCCCAGCTGTCCTGTTTGAGTCCTGCAAAGCAATATGATGACACAGGCCAAGGGACTGATGTTTATGCAAGGTCTTTGCCAAGTGCTAAATTTATGCCCCCATTTTAGCTTCAATAAACCTGAGTTTACACTGCACCATCTGAACATAGAAATCTGTTCGTAGCTGAATACAGTCCAGACAGACAGAGGTGCTGTAACATTATGATTGGTCTTCAATTCATCTTTATGTATAAATATAAACAGAGCTATAAAAAGAGGCTCTTTAACATCAGCATCTGAAGTGCAAAGCCCCTTTAAACCAGTATTGATCTTCGTATCTGCTGCAAGTAGGAGTGTGATATACAGCAACTGTAAAACGAGAACATGCAATTAATATAAATCATGCTGTCATGTCAAAACATCATTACCTTGTATGTGCTGGTTAACAACACTCTCCAGCCTGTCCAGTCTCTCTATAATCTTAAGCGTTTCCCCTCTGTTGTCATCATCAAACTTTTTCTCGCGCGTCCTTCCTGCAACTTTGACGTTGCCGTTATTAGACACATAATTGGTGATCCATCCGACGTAGAGCAGACACAAAATATTGGTCATGCCGCTTAAAATCACGCACGTGGACACCAAAGTTTTGGTTCTCCTCGTGCATGCCATCGCAACATTTCCACGTGCGCAGCGCGCGCAGAAACAGGTACAAATCCTCTACGCGTTTGGCGGCGGTTCTGCTCTCATACAGCCGGGCGGAATGATCTCCCCTGTAACGTTTCGGCTTTGAGTCTCCAACACAACTTGTGTGACAGGGAGCTGCAGCTGTTCGGATCCGTGCGGATCTCTCTCGTGCTTGTCCGCACTGTTTGACAGCGGGTTTACAGCTCTGCAGCTCGCGCGCTGCTTGCTTGACGGCGTCACAGAGGCAGAGGGACGCGCGTGGCGCGCTGCTGTTGACAGCCAATGAAGTTCAGCAGCAGTAATGGTTAAGGCCATGTGGTTTTACATCGGATGTCAAATGGGGAACACCAAATTGTTTACTGTACAAAAATGTCATTGGCCAAACATAGAAATATATTGATTTTATGCTAATTTGTAATAGCTTATTCTGGTTATAAGCAACAGTTAATGGGAAATGTTTTCTCCTTGCTTTTAAAAACGGTAACTATGATAACTATGAATAAATATGCATGAATATTTATGTTCATATTTTCTTCCACTTTAACAAGTTTAACACATTAGTCCAGCCTCTGTAGGCCAGACTTGACTGCAATAATGTTTGTTGAGGTTCCCAATAGCCGTCTCTTTTATGTCCCCTTAAACAGTCAGATTGTAACTCAAATGAAAGCATACAATGAAAACGCCCTTCAAAGATGATTCTCATCAGCCTCCCCACTCCATTCAGGACTTTCAGGGCGATCAAGCAAGGAGAAAAAAAGCATCAGAGAAACATGATGTTAACAGATGAATTCTAGAACAAACTACCCTGAGGCGCTGGCTTTGATCTTTGTCTTTGGCATGCCAGTTTACTCTTTCACCTGTTTAGTTTATCCAAATGTACACAGAGACACCAGCAGGTCTGCCGTGGCATGAAATATGAATGGACACTGAAATATTAAAGGACAGAGAATTTCTCTGTAGAGACCAAGGCCTGTAATTACTTCAAAAAATGTAGGGAATCTAAAGAGCAAAGGTATATGATTGACTGATCTTAAAAGAGAAAATGTAACAGATCGTTTTAGATTTAATAAGGGTCTGGTAAAAAAAAAAAAAGGTGAGAACTTACAGTATGACTTCTTGCAATGAAAGTCTGTGTCTTCTGGGAAATGTGAAGACATTGAGACTTTATCTACAATATCCTGCTCCACCTGCTGAAATCGGATTGCTTTAGAGAGCACCTACATTTTTTGATTTGCTATGTAGTGTTGCTTTACACAAAAAAAATATTTCTACATCCTTAAAACCAGATAAATGTACTCTGCGCCATCGACACATCCAGCTGTGACTTCCCATGGCAATGTGTTTAAGCATGGAGCCAATGACTCAGCTATGTATAAGATCAATGAGACAGAACACACTCCGTTCTGTCTGCCACAGCCCCCACTGCAGTGAGATATTATTGGGCTGTAATTTAAACTGAGAGGTCTAGGGTATATCGGCTATGTAACAGAAGGAAGGAGACGCTGCCTGGAATATCAATAGCAATGGTGGGTCTCGGCCCAGAAGAGCAATGTGAAATTTCCTTAATCAGAATCTGTAGTTCTGATGCAGAGCATGCAATGGTGAATTAATCTGATTGCTTTTCAAGGGAACATAGTTGACCTACTTGGTGAAAGTTGAAACGTGTGAAGGATTATGGTTATGCAAATCCACATATACCACGGTTTGCTTAGCAGGTAAATCCACCGTGTTTTTATTTCTTCTTTTTTTTTCTGTGCTAAAACAAATTTTACACTTACTTTTGAATAATATTATTACAGAATAGAAATATTGCACCAGTGTTGGCAACCAACTAATTAAACTGCTTTCTTTCAGTTGCCAGCAGTTACTGAAAAGAGTTGTTTTCAGAACAGTGTCACTTTTCCAGGAAGTATTGGTATAATTGGTTTGAATCAAATCTGTTTGAATCTGTTTTTTTGAAAGTACATTACGGAGGATTGCTCGGTTTTATTTTTCAACCACAGATGGCAATAGAGAACCCAGGATTCTGTACTGCACTTTCAAAGTTGTGATGAAATGGTAGAAATGAAAAGTAGAGGCAGATCTTTCTTCCTTGTTATGGGTACATCCAGTCTCAGTGACATGACGTGGTCAAGTACGGTAACCCATACTCGGATTTAGTGCTCTCCACTAGCTGTACTGTAGTTTAAAAATAAAAATTCTGTCATCAGTTGACGGTAGTCATTGACTTCCATATTTATTTTTGTAATTCTTTGTTTAGTTTTTTTACATACTATGGAAGTTTGGTTACCAACATTCTTCAAAATATTTTCTTTTGTGCTCAGCAGAAAAATGAAACTCATACAGGTTTGAAACTACTTGAGAGTGAGTAAATGATGACCCAATTTTCATTTTTGGCTGAACTATTCCTTTAAATAATGAGTAGCTTGGCGAGTTAAACCTTTAAAGAAGCTTCTAAAAAAACTGCATTGCATTAGAAGTCATTTAGATAGTAGAAGGGACTTGGGATTGCAAATGTGGGCTTCACATTGCAAAATCAATTGAGAATACTAATGTTGGGTCATACTGTCCTGCGGAGAGATTTTTAGTAGTCAGATCAATTAAGCTATGGTCAGATCAATTCAAAAGCGACTGAGCTAATTTAACAGTGAAAGATTGTCCATTCCCCAATAACAGAGGGAATGCCTGCTCAATTTCTGCAAGAACAAGACATGCTTCTGTTAATAATGTTCACCTGAAATTATGTACAATACAGTGAGACTGTCAACATAAAGTTTAATTTATGAACCTCATTACTTCTATTACAGATGCAAAATTGCTCATGTAACATTAAGCGAAATGTTAGACTTGTGCAAGTCTGCATTCTCTGATGACAATCTGTGTGCTTAGTTTGTATTCATGCTTCTGTCAGGGAATGTTAGAAGTTCCTGCCTGAGAGAATTTTATTTCCTCAGAATCGATTAAACGGAGAGTCCAACTTTCATCCCCATTCATACGGACTGATTACATTGTCAACTAGAAGCACAGCATGCTTTGTGATCGGCCATGCTTTATAATGTCATGTTCTCTATCAGGGTTCCCATGGTCATTGAAATCCTGGGAATAATGAAGGAATTTTATCATTTTGATTTCCAGGCCTGTATAGCTACTGACAATTTAAAAATCCCATAAAAATGCAAGTGTACAATCACTTTCAATGAAATATCTTCTGAATAGTTTATACTTTTGTTTCTTTTATGTACTTTTTCAATGGTTAATAAAGAAATTCAGGCAAAGATTATTGCAGATTTTTAAGTTAATTTGGTTCAAAGCCTACCCAAAAACAGAGCGGATACATTCTTTGAGGAACTCAATAAAATGTCCACTTCATGCTAATTTACTGCATGAAAAGTGTACAGGAGAGCTAATGTGTTTAATCAAAACAAGGCCAAATGTTGGGACTAAAATAAAAAAGGGTAAAATGCATTGAACAGAAAATTATGTTCTTAAAACACTGGCACTATTACTGCAAATGAGTCAGTAGATCATAACATAATCTCATAAACACAAATTGGATATTTAAAGGCTCTTTTCCTCTTAAATCATGCATCACTAATCTTAAGCGAAGGGACATTTTTGCATTCATTTCCAAAATGCTTTTCTTATTAGTTTTCTTCAGATATTATAATGCAGAAAGCAACAAATAGCTAAATGCCCACCACCGACCCCAAACACATCCACCAAATACATCCAGCATTATTTATTCAAACCTCAAAGCCACTGTTATTATATATTGAATTATGTTGCATAATGGTTAAATCACATATTACTCTGTATGTAAATGAGGCTGCAAGTTTGCCCAGTGATTATGTAATGATGACACTGCAATTTCATATACTCTATTTATACATAAACAGTTTTCTGTGAAAGCATGTGCAAAACCGCAAATGAGACTAAATAGAAACACTCAGAAAGCACTTTAAAAACCATGTTAACATTTGATTAAAAATTCAGAAGCATTTTAGAATCATACCCTGTGCCAGCTGGAAGATTTTACTGGGTCCTTTCGGTGCCTCGCCTTGTAATATGTTGCAGAACCATACGTAAATGTACCCCAAGACTCCTGACATCTATACATCTGACACTGTAGCTCTTATTTGTGAGTTTATGAGAGATTCAAATTCTTGACTGAATCATACTTTTGAGTCCAATCTTTTCAATCAGTTGATTCAGTTATGAAACCACTTTGGGCTTCATTTCCCAAAAGCCTAAGTAGATTTTATAAACTACTGTTGTCACCAATGATCTCTATGTTTAAAGTGCTTTTTGGAAAATATGAATGATATGTTTATGAAAGTCAGACTTGTAACCTGAAGGTTGCAGGTTTGCGTCTCAGGTCCCAACTGCTCCCCGGGTTCTGCAGGATATGGCTGCCCAATTCTCTGAGTGTGTGTTCACAGTGTGTGTGTGTGTGTGTGTGTGTGTGTTCACTTGGATGGGTTACATGCAGAGCACAAATTCTGAGTATGGGTCACTCACCATACTTGGCCATACGTTACTTCACTTTCATTTTCTACCCTGGGGTCTCTCAGAATGGAGTTCCATCATATTCTGCAATGCTTTGACTTCACAGTTTATTTGCTTCAAGCTCTATAATTTGTTTTATAAATTACAATGGTAAACATCATATGAACAATTTCATCCATAATTGAGAAACAACATTCTGGCCATCCACAGAGATATAAGGCAGAAGAATTTCTACATTAAGAGTCTGAAGCATGACAGAACTTGGCTTCTTGCTTATGTACTATGAAAACAGCTTCTTGTATGGTTGTGATTATTATATATGCCCCTTGTGAGGTGTAATGTAGTCATGTAAGATACATTTAAATCATGACGGCTTGCTTATTCTTACAGGGCAAAACCTTTACCCCTTGGAGGAGAATAATGTCCAGTCTCATCCTCTCCATGTAATTGTTACTGCTTGAAACAAAATGCTCCTTCTACAATTTACCATATGACCCTTTCACACTTCTTTGCCCCCTATACTGTCATATCCAGCGGCTTTTTAACTCTACAGCCCCAGTTCCTTTACAACTAACACAGAGAGTAGGAATGTTAATATTAGCATTTATATTGATTGATGATTATGATTATGACTCTTTTATAAATGATGTGGTGGATCATTAAAATCTGCAGTTTGGTGTTGATTGGGTTTGTAATTATGATGATGTTGATGAGCTATTGTGCCAACGATCACATCCATGGTGGAGGTGGTTCTGCGTAATACCTCAGCTGAACTGTAAGAATCTCTCAACAGTGCATTTCCAGTTAGCGAAGTATACATATTATATGCAATTTGTGTTGTTTTGTATCTTATTACCTGATTTCAAAGCTGCTTGTGGCCTCAAACACACCAAACACAGGGCAGCGAGTCCTCAGGATGGATTAACTCACTTCTGCGGCTCTCATTACCTCCATCCCAGACAGCAAGGCACTGCTTCAGAAAGGCCCTCCGAGCTCTGTGAAGCCATAATTATCATCTCTACAAAGAGATTATGTGCTGCATGCAGAGATGGGAGCCAATGGGCTGTAAACTCACATCATTAGGCAGGCAGAGGGAACCTGAGGAGTAATTCAGAGACCCAGAGAGAGGGTGAGCTGTCACCAGAGCCCACACTACACACTGAACTATACACACTTACATGCTTGGCGTTTCCCTCCCTCTGAGAGGTGCACACAATGCATTATGCTGAGAAGAAAGAAAACAGAAAAATACAGTTTTCTTGCACATGTTGCCCTCACCCACCATATGCCACCTCACAGGAACTTGATTAATTGTTCTCACAGCCACTTTTGCTGGATTACAGATTGATTGACCGCATATGGAGAGCTTCATCTAAATCCACTCCACTTTCTTCTCCACAAGCCATTAACACACTTCAGTCACTATGGTGACCTACAACAGGCCACCTGCAGATACTGGAAAGTGTTTCAACAAGGTACAGAAACAAACATTTGCATTTTCAAATGGATATTTAAAATGGCGGATATCTAGCATTACTATAATGTGAGTTTAAATGTTTGCAAGGCTATATAGGGACAAAAATATAAAAAATATATTATTTTAGCATTATGCAACTTTAGCATTATAGTACCCCAGACTAAAATGCATGCTCCATGAATTATATGCTTGCTTTGATCTTCAGTCATTACTTATGCCACACTCTGTTTCGTTACCTGTAGCTTGCTGACAGTGTTTGAAGTTCATCCTCTGACATGATGGATAATTGCTATAGAACAATTGTTTATAGAAAGAGGTGATCCATATCCTGAGAGGGAGAATGGGAGAAAGAGAAAAGGAAGGCAGACTAATAAATCAGGCTTATGTGAATGCATAAATATATTCAGTACGCTCTCCCAATCTTTTAATGACAGGAGATAAATTCAGATAACGACCACATGTTAAGACTCCAGCACAGGTCACCTTGGTTCTGGAACTTTGGAGCCCTTCAAAGCCAAAAAGTAGAGAATTATGGAAGATTTTGTGAGCTGTCTACTTCAGTAACAGGCTATTACCTCAGGTCAATGATCACTTCATCCCTGTATAACAATACCATAGTACATGGTACATGCAGTGTTGCCAAGTCTGCGGTTTTCCCATGGAATTGGGCTATTTTAACACTGCTGCCGCGGGTTGTTTTTTTGTCCATGGGTTGAAGCGACTCCAATAACATTATATTTATCTCCTGGAATGTGAATTTTCCAAAACGGTGGGTTTGCAGCAGTACCACAGAAGAACCATATACGGTTCCCTGAAGAACCTTTAAGTGAACAGTTCTTTAAACATTAAAAAAAATCTAAAGAACCTTTTCTTCCTCTATTAAGCACGTTTTGTTTAATGGAAAATTCCATGGATGATAAAGGTTCTGTTTCTGTTCAGTAATGTTCAGAGTACAAACCAGATTTTCAGATTTTCTTTAGAAAATTGTTTGTAATATTCACTCACTTCATTAATATTTATTTTGTAATGAAAATGTCTAGATCATACAGCTTCTTCAATATTTACCATATTGAAATGAAAAATGTCTCTATAGTCATGGATTATTAAGTTGCAAGCTTTACATGTGAAACACTGACTTGTTTTCCCCATTTCTTTCCATGATTTGAACTGTACAGGATGGTTGCCTTGCTGAGTGTCTCTTGCAGTAATGCAAATCTGCATATTGATCTGAAGAATTGTGACAAATTGTCTGATGAATTATTCTGCATATGACGGCGTCATAAAGCCATTCTGATGGATCTGGGGGCTTTGCTCACAGCCTCCATCATCTGTAGGGCAATGCTTGCCTGATGTAATGGTCTAAAATACATCATCGCTCCATATTTATTCCTGCTCTGTTGCTCTGTGCCATACATCACCAAAACAGTCTGGATTACTGCAGTCCTGTGGACCCTCAAAGAAAAGATGGATGGATTCATATGAGCAGGTAAAACTCACACTTCAACAGAGGCATAACAAGAGTCTAGGTCTACAAAGAGGCAATCTTTTTTTCATTGAATTGTATTGTGCATATAACATCAGGTTCGGCATGAAATAGTGATATTCCACTGTTGTAATTTTTTCTCAATATCAGAGAAATTTTATGTCATGATTGAGTTTACAAACCAAAAGCTATCCAGACCAAAGCTAACAAATCCCTGTCAAGAGTGTTTCCTTGAAATTATTATTTTTTTATATCCTGTAGTGCTCCCCAAAAACATCTTCCATTTGGAATAAGTGACTGAAAGTCAATTCAATTAATTTATATAATACATATATTATAAATTGATAAAATTGTTAACGTTTTATATGTACATTTATTTACATTTGTATTTATAAATTGTATTAATCTGTAAAACTGACAACCTTGTTATTGTCAGCCATGACATCATATCCTAATATACACTTAAGATTTAATTTTGGAGATGGAACAATGCAATTTATTAACACTTAGCACACATTAGCATATTAGCATACAAACTTGTACAAAAAAATGCTCTTTTAAAGATCAAAATGTAAAAGGCAACTGTATTATAGATGAATCCAATTCATTTTTTGTCTGAATTGGAAGCCCATGGCCTAATTACCTATAGAGATGCAGTTCAGCTGACACATATTCATTATTCATGAGGTTTGGGCATTTCGTATTCCTTTTGTTCTGTTTGTGATGTTTTATATTCACCCAATCACACAGGAAATATGAAACAAGATATTGATTCAGACACATTTCATTGGACAGTATGCAAATGAAACAAGCATCAATCAAAAGACACAAACATGCATTTTGCCAGTTAGGAAGGAACCAAAGCAGCCTATGAGATTCCCAGTGAATAAAATTTGAATTAAAAAAATGATGCACCAGACTAATTAGTGTCACTGAGGCCACAGTGGGTTATGGGCCAAAGACAACTTATTTATGTTCACTAGGTGCAATATGTTATTTATGTATTTAAAGGTGACTTACAGTAACCCTCTCTATATAGTTTATGGTGGAAACACTTTGACTGATATTCTCCCATAGAGCCAAAACATTGTCTTACAAGCAGTTTTAATTAGGAAGAAATGACAAGAGGCTAACTATATACACAAATGAATAATAATATAATAAGACTGATATGCTTGACATCTGTGTTTGTACATATGGACGATGTCTGGCTCATATATTTGCCTGGCAGAAGGAATACGGCTGTGTGCCTTAAAGCATTGTAAGTCTTAAATAAAAAGGGCTCTTATAGAAAACACGGAATTCGGTTTCAAGGTGACTATATTTCTATTCTTCATACACAATTTAACAAGATTTCAAGAAGAAGACTTGTGTGGTGTCAATACAGTGAATGTGTCTACAACTGTCAAACTCTACCATAGCCACCCAGTTGACAGTATACTCTATGCTTTAAATAAACTCAAATAATTATCAGCTATTCTTAAAAAATGTGATATTGTATATGTTATTATATAAAATATTTACTGTTAATTAAATATCTAGGATCATGTTTGCTTACACATTAAAAATCAATAATGTGCAGGGAATGATTGTAGGGTTGTAACTTATGCAGTTATCATGCAGCTCCTCAGTTCCACCCTTGCTGTGCTAAAAAGAAATGAAGTGCCTGTGCGTTAAATCATGTTTGACAAGTCAGTTTCCTTAAATGCACCTCTTTAATGAAGATAAATGACTTTTGTGTTGTTTGGAATCTGTAGCTTCAGTAAACAGGGCTGAAACCGATCTGCATAACAGCAACATATTGAAAAGGGTTTTTCGGTGCTAAGCTTGTCAGTGCCACTAATGCCTAAGAGTGAAAGAACGAGGGATACAGAGACAGAGAAATACGCCTTTTGAGGTCTGGAGGAAGTTTATCTAAAATAAAACTGCTCATGTAAGAAGCCTTTTCACAAATCAGGGCTTTTTGACTAAGGAGCAAAAGTTCAGAGCTCATCTTTCCAATTTGTGCTGTGATTGCAGACAGTGATTTTATTTGAATGAGTTCTTACTGCAAATATGCACTCAGCTGACCTTGGATATGATTACTCAAACAGATGATCCCTAAGAGTTTGCAGGGTCTATAGAATTTTTATTTGAATAGAGAATGTTTTGAGAAATAGAAATATCTAACCAGGCTTCAGAAATCAAGATTATATGAGGATTTGAGCATATTAGGGTGCCCAGTCAATTCCAAGTCATTCACGTGTGAATTCCCCAGTGATGAAAAAATACAACTTGCAATACATTGTAAATTATGTATTGTTGTTTAGTTATAGAGATACTGCATCCTGTCACTCAAAATACCTGTTTAATAATTGAATAATAAAAAAAATGGAATAAATTTTTAGGAGTCAAGAGACTCAAGCTAAGAGGATCATTTTCTTTTTGTTTCTTTAATCGTTTTTAGTCAGACTAGATGATTCAGTTATTTTTTAAATTATTTATCATTATTATTTATCATTAAAGCAGTGAGGCCGTGTCCAAAATAACACACTCTCTGAGTAGGTACTTCTTTTGAATATGAACTCTTTCTTAGATACTGTTAAAGAAAAGTAAATTATATATAGTACAAGTGTGTGTAGTATGAATGTAATCTGGATGTAATACATTCATCAAGAAAAGGAAACAGTAAACCGTATTCAGGAGTATTCATACTTAATAAAATACTGTATTAATACTGAAACATTATACATAAAACCATAATTATACATTTCCAGCAAGATTATGAAGTGTGCATCCAATGGACACTTATATGTCATGTGGTCATAGAGCATGATAAATGTACACACGTTCATAGAACCTACCTTTTTAATGGTCATTAAGTAATGACTTATTTAAAAGAATTACCAACTGTGAGAGTATGCAGTTTCTTTACATCTTAGTCTCAAAGGTATTAAAACAAATGGTTTCATTACAAATTGCAGCACTGCATAATACATCATATAATGAAATGTATAAAACGATTATCACATATTTCCAGCTAATTAAGTCCATGCACGTATATATTATTTTTTATTTATTAACTGGGTTATTTTGTGATTCCTTTCCACGTCAAGAAGACTAAACCTGTGAGAGAACATTGCTGAATGAAGATCATGTGCCAGAAAAGCAGAGACTGCAGAACGTGAGCGATTCTCTTGCACTTGGTTGATTTTTGTCCTAGAAACTTTTCTTTTAAACTTTTCAGCAAGCTACAGCCATCCTCTTATCCTGGAACGGTGGTAAGACTGTCTGTTTACAGAGAACAAATGCTGTCTTTTTCCGTACCACAGGTGCAGGCTACAAATGAATCAAGGGAACTTTTGTCACATTGTTATCCATAGTGTTCCTTAAGGTGCTACAAAGCAGAAACATTGATGTCATGCCTTTATTTGACTATATCTGATTGTCCTGTTTTTCATTTCCTCTTTGCAGAATTGTTTTTAGTAAACAAGTTTCTGTGATGAAATGTTCTCTTGACCTTCTTCTTCAGTTTAAGTTGATGTCATGATTAGGTTCCTGAACCAGTCAAGCCTAGAAATATTCTCAGCTTCTTTGCTGACAGATGTCCCAGTACTGAAGTGAAGCTCATGAATACACCTGGAACAAAAGGTTTTTTATTTCCCCATAATCTGTTTTCAAGGGCACTCGCTCCTTTTCATTACTTAGTGCATCACTGGGGAATCATGTCAGCGTTCTTATTTACTTCTCTGTAGAGAACACCACAACATGGAGATTGAATGTGGTTGCAGGGGTAAACTGTGGAAATGAAACTCCTAGAAATCCATTGACTTACCCCAGCATGGGACTCTTGTAATCACAGTCTGCTGGCACAGAGGCCAGGATCAACTGCTGTGTCCAAAATAACACACTCTCTGAGTAGGTACTTCTTTTGAATATACTCTTTCTTAGATACTGCAAAAAAAAGTATATGTGTAGTATGAATGTAATCTGGACATACTACATTCATCATGAAAAGGAAACAGTATTCAGCAGTATTCATACTTGATAAAATACTATATTAATATTGAAACATTATACATAAAACATTCATTTCCAGCAAGATTATGAAGTGTGCATCCAATGGACACTTATATGCCATGCGGTCATAGTAGAGCATGATAAATGTACACAC
Organism: Carassius auratus; assembly: GCF_003368295.1. NCBI lineage: Eukaryota > Metazoa > Chordata > Actinopteri > Cypriniformes > Cyprinidae > Carassius > Carassius auratus. The sequence continues at coordinate 5,240,875 of NC_039292.1, read as the reverse complement.
GTTCATAGAACCTACCTTTTTAATGTCATTAAGTAATGACTTATTTAAAAGAAATACCTACTGTGAGAGTATGCAGTTTCTTTACATCTTAGTCTTGAGTTAAGGACTATATATGCTAATGCCCTTATAGCTGGAGAATAGGTGAGGTGAAAAGTAAGTTACTATAAATTATAGTAACTAATAAATATACTTAATTAAAGTCTATAATTACGTTTTTTTAGTTGTAAATGACTGTAAGATGTTTAAGTCCTAAATATGCTGAGTTGTGTAGCATGCTTAAAGTGTAAGTTCATCCAAAAATGAAAGTTAAGCCATAAATTACTCACCCTGAAGTCATCCTATGTGTATATACATTTCTTTTATCAGACGAATTCAGTTGGGGTCATTTAAAAATTTGTCTTTGATCTTTTGATCAAGCTGTTTGATGTCACTCAGTGGGTGTTGGACTGCATCGGTCCTTGAGAAGTTTAATAAAAAGGTGGGTGAACAAAGGCCTCCTGTAGCGAACTGATGCTTTTTTGTAAGAAAAATATCCATATTCAAAACATAATAATCACTTTAATGTAAAAATGAAAGTTTGAAAGTTTGCTTATTTGCAAATGATGCATCTATTTGCTACATTAATCTCTATCTGTCTATTTCTGAGTTGCACAGAAGAAAGCTGTACAGGTTTGAACATGATGTCGAGTAAATGACAAAATTTATTTTTCAGCTGAACTATTTTGTCAAACTTCATTACCATTCAACAAGCAACAGGAGTATACTAGAGATTATACTTCCAATCTTAGTTTTATTTTGTGCAATGTGAAAAAGCCTCAGTTTTTTAAATTGTGAAAGACAAGCCGAGTCTATTAGGTCTCCTAAAAAATACTGCAGACCTTTACCCGAAAAACCTTGTAAGTCTATGAGGAGCTCCAAGAGATGTAACAAAATGAAGTATTGACTGCTTGTCAGAAGAAAGAACACAATCATTTGTCTTCAGTTAAGAGGCAGGAACTAATCTTGAGAATGCAGGCCAAACAAATGATGGTGTGTTTGTCTGAAATAACGTAGTGTCTGCCACGGGGAGGTGAATACCGTAAATGGTGAGGAGAAAAACAGTCTTCAAACCATCTCTGGCACGAAATATTACTCTTGGATAGGAAGCAATAAGAACCATCCACAGTTTGCTGTGAATGTATTTCCCCACATCTCTAAATAATTGTTTATTGATCATTGAAGGAACTATATGATTTATGAAACTGCTAGCCTAGACAAAACCCTCCATCATTGAGTCAGCATGATTAGTATTTCATAGCAGGGTGAAAATGCAGTGCCACGCCTGGCAAGAAATGTAATCATTTTCTGTCATTTACTCAGCACATGATTTAAGAGACTGCTGCAAGAAGATCCTTGACTACTTTATGCAGGGACTACATTAAGGGGGAAGTCAAAACTTTAATAAAGATGGCAAAAAATAAACATTTAAAGGGCTAGCTCACTTGAAAATTATTATTTTTTATTAATTATTTCTCTTTCTTCTGTGAAATACAAAAAGATGAATTAGAAATAGTCATCTACTGCCTTAGAAAAGGAAGTTAGTTTGGAACAACATGAGGGTGAGAAAATGGTAACAGAATTTTCGGGGGTTGTTTTCAACATGTCACCATTAATTTTATATAAACTCTTATCTAGAAAGATGTTTCATAAGGCAGAAACATCGTTCAACTTGTATTAAGGTGACTCAAAGGTGGTTTCCACATTCTCATGTTTCTCAGCTGTGAAGCAGAGATATAGCAGCAGGCAGCGATCAGAGTTATTTCTTTCTTTCTTTTTTTCTTTCTTTATATATAAATAGCCAATAGTCTCTTTAGTTACATTACAGGATCAAGTCATTTTGGGGCATTTGATTGGACAAAAAATGGTGTATTGCAGGATGAGTCATGAATATTTTTGGGCCAGTTTCCTGGAAAAGAAAGACTACACTTAAAAATGTGTATGTCTCCTAAAATGTAATGTTTAGGAGTACACTATAGCATACAGTATGACTTCATAAGCTTTGTCAAAGTTCAGATTTATTTAAACGTGACTGTTATCGTGTACTTTCAAACTATGCATGAAAATGTAAAAGTTGTGATACTGTGTTAATTAGAATGATGCACAGCGCAATATTTTGAGACAAGTATTATTCATCTGGAAATAAACAAACATTGCATAACTCTGAGCAGAAAACAACAAACAGTTTGCCTGAGGGCAGCAAGGAAAGTGGAAACTGGCTACAGGGTCATTTGTCATTTCTGTACAAAGCCAAATCCCGCAGGACCTTCAAACTGAGACACACTCATATATAAGGACTTACTCACACAGTGAGAGGATCGTGGAAAGCAATTTACACTGATTCTCATTCAGACAAAGCAAGAGATTGCCGCCTATTAATCATCTCGGGCCTGGACAGAGAACAACGGCCTTCCTTTGAGCATGTCTCCTATCATCAGCCTCTTTATGTGATTTGGAGGAAATGGGTCATGACTTCCTGCGCTCATTTTATAGCTGAATGATCTCACCTCCAAAGGTGAGGTTTAACAAGAACTTATGAGCCTGTGTGTGGGGAACATAAAGTTTGAAAGGAAAGTTCGCCAAGAGAGGCTGGTGTAATGCTATTCAGACTGAATTTAGTAGAGTGCTGGGTGACGCCCCTCAAATTGACTCAAAGTGTGACATTCAAAGTATTATTGTTAGCAGAAGTGACACTGGATTAAGTTAAGGGGCCCTATTTTAACGATCTGAAACGCAAGTGTCAAAGCGCGAAGCGCAAGTAACTTTGTGGGCAGGTCTCGGCGCTGTTGCTATTTTCCCGGCGGGATAAATGGCTCTTGCGCCCGGCGCAAATCTAAAATGGGTTGGTCTGAAGTAGCTTCATTATTCATAGGTGTGGTTTGGGCGTAACGTGAAATAAACCAATCAGAGCGTCATCCAACATTCCCTTTAAAAGCAGGTGTGCAAGTTCCATTATGGATTGCTATTATTATGGCGTATTTACCAGGCGCACGCCAGGAGCGGTTCACAGCCGAGGAGACTGATGTTCTTGTAAGAGCAGTGAAAGACAGAGAAGTTGTGTTGTATGGGGATGGGAGAAACCCACCCAAAATAACGTCGATTAAACAGGCGTGGGAGGAAATAGCCACAATTGTTTCATCGATTTTTTTTTCCTGGTTCTTGACGGACAAACCAATTTGTCAGATGTCCTTATATACATATATGACCTCAAACAGGTCTGATCCTTAATTACTACAATTAGCCTGAATAATTTGTAAGCTAGATTTATGCCTATTTTTTCACATCTTCGTGGCACACCACAATGATTTCCGTCATCTCACGTGTTAATATTTTTTTAGTGTAACAATTTATGATTTGCAAAAATAACTGTTGCATCTGTGTAGATTACATGAGCAAAGTGTATGCGCATTGTGCACGCTATACATTATGGTCAAGCATGCGCCCTTAAAATAGCATAATGAACAACGCGCAACGCGCCACTGACTTTAGACTAGGTTTTTTCTGGTCAGTGGCGCAATTGTTTAATGGAACAGCAAAATAGCACCAGGGATTGTTTGCGCCGGAACACGCCTCCTTTTTTGCGCTGAACCGCCCAGGGAGCGCAAGTTCATTCACTAGTTTAGCGACGTGCTTCTGTGGAGGGAAAAGCGCGCTTTGCGCGGGTGCAAAATAGGAATGACACAAGCGTCGGTGTACAAAGTTAATTGCGCTGGGTGCAAGATAGGGCCCCATATCTTTTAGGAGCGAGTTTGGAGTGGCTCATGCAGATTAATGCACTTTTGCACTTGGCTTACTTGAGCGCTCAGTTGGTGAATATCCTTATTAAAAATTTATGAATCAAGTTGTGACCTTATCCTTATGAGTTTTTCTTTGTTTTCTTGAGCACAAAGAATATTGGTAACCAAACAGTTGACAATAGCAATTGACCTCTATGGTATTGAAAATGACGATTATCCTTTTTTTCATTCAGTTACAATAGCACAGTCTTTTTAAGAGAATATCTGATTAAATGCAGTCTAGGAGTGTTGCTGAAACTCAACAAGAGGCATCTGACAGCCTGAGGAGTGGGAAATGATGGGAATATCTGAAGTTTTCTGCTCAGCTAGAACAGCAAGCCTTGCGGCAATCCGAAACGAGCAAAGGCTCAGACAAAGAACAGTTTCACACCGCACATCAAAGATCATCTTCTGCAATCTATTATTAATCCAATATCAGTGATAGCCCACTGGAGAATAGCAGTGTTTTCTCATTCACCCATTTGTCTTATGTTCACACTTTCATCAAAGCACAACCGCTGCCGAAATTAGCTAAAGTTTGGCTGAAAATCAGCCAAGTGAGAAGCTTTCAGAAAGCTATGCCTGATCAAGTGTTCGCTCCAAGTTTTTTGTATTTTCCCTTTTCTTTTTGAAGTTTGTAAGGGAGTGCATATTACCCATACGATGTCCCAAGAGAGAGTCAGGGTGTGAGCACAATCCCTAGCGAGCCAATTAAACCTCACAGAGCAAATAGAAAACATAACATACTATGTGTAACAATCTCCACAAGGAGTGCATGACTTCAGTAAACTAATAAATGTTTTATCAAACCATTTACACTGTCCGGGTCTATAAAGACGTTCTCTCTAGTGCACTACTGAAGTTTTGATTGTTTTTCTGTTTACTATTCTGTCTGTGTAGACACTGCAAATATTGCTCTGAACATCTGAGCCACTTATCCTGAAGTTGATCGTGAACATGATAGCCTACATGGTTTCTTATCATACATATTAAATTCATGGAGGTAAACATTCCCCCCAAATTTACACACTCTCCCTAAAGAAAAAAAATCACCAAAAATAAACATTGGCTAAAAATGTACACACTATCAGGCCATCCAAGATTTAGATGAATTTGTTTCTTCATCATAACAGATTTGGATACATTTAGCATTGCTTGACTCAACAAAGGATCCAAACAGCTGATAACACATCACAATAATTAACAAATTCATGTTTTAACTTAAAACCAATGCTTCCAGTTAAAATATGAGTCATATATATGTAATGTTGCTTTCTCAAGTGAAAAAGTCATCTTGTCTGAATCAGGAGAGAAATATGCATGGACCAACCAATATATGCTGGTTGATTTTAATGTGAGAGGGCAACAGGGGATGAACTATATTACTGAAAGAAGCATTACTATGGATTGGGGACTTGCAGACTCGGCCAGAAGCAACAGATTAAAGATAAAAAGTCTTAATAATGGATTTGTTTATTATAAATATATATGCAGCTTTTCACTTTATATGATGCTAATTGATAGACTGGAGTTGTGGATTACTTGTGGATTATTGTAATGTTTTTATCAGCTGTTTGACGGCACCCATTCACATTGTTGAGCAAGTGATTGCCTAATCTGTTGATGAACAAACTCACCTACATCCAGGTCGGCTACATCCAGGAATTTTGGGGTGGACTATAGAACAATTTAGACTAGAGTAGACGTCACAGTTATGTCACTTGCTGCTGTGTGCGCACTGTGGTGGCAGAAAAACACAGGAGGAAAACTGATAAAATTGATGGAATAATGCCTTTGGATGTCAGAATCGTAATGCAAATTATTTTTATATAATAATGTCGTCAAAGATGCCATTTTACATAACATTTACTTATATTTTATCTCACAATTCTGACTTTTTTCTTGCAATTGCAAGCTTATAACTCCTAGTTCAAACTTTATAACAACTCAACAATTGCGAGTTTGTCCATTCTGAGGGGAGAAATCAGGGTAAATCATTAGGACGGTCACTAACCATGACATAATCTATAAATTATTTTGCATATTATTTCAGAACACCGGAGCAGATGTAGACATGAATGACTCCTAAACGATTGAGGTGTTCTGTTGTTGGGGATGTAATCATGAACATAGCAGTCGTCATTTCCTCCCGACATCTGAGCCACTGAAGACACAGTGAATTACATTTGTTTCTGAAGGAAATGCATGCTCCGACCTACCTACATGCATCTATCTTCAGGCGAATAATTTGTGATCCCGCTTCACCTACAGAAGAAGTGAGTGTCAGGTTTTTTAATGAATCTTTGCAAACCACCTTTCCTAATAATGTGCTGGTCTGCGAGTTTAACGATGAATGCGGCTAAAGTTTACCATTTCTCAGAGAGTGACATGAAAGACAGGGGAGGGGTCAGAAGAGCTCATTTGCATTTAAAGTGGCATGCAATAAAACAGCATGCTGTAGACAGAGCTGTTTTTGATGGTAAAAAAGGCGTTTTTTACTCTACCATTGAGGAATTTTAACCAAACTATGTTACAGACCTTTTTATTAAGACCCTAAAGAATTATATCAACCTGTTGAAAAATGGGTCCGATGACCCCTTTAAAGTCTCTTATGTGCCAAGGCTGCATTTATTTAGCTAAAATAACAGTGATATGAAATATTATGGCAATTAAAATAACTATTTTATATATAACTTCTGCTGATAACCGTCTTATTTCATTATATTAAGTAGTTTCATTTCAGAACAGCATCATGTAGAAAACTGTTTTTTCCCCCGGGAGAGTCAAGGTGTCTTTAAGGAAAGGACCATCAGGCCATTTACACCAGGCAAAAAGAATGAAAAACAACCCTTCACTGCAGGACAAGCCAAGATATTGAATGATATTGTCTATGCTTTGTACCTGTCCAATAAGGTTGAGGAAGAAGAACAAGCTGGGCAGTTCTTGTAAGGACAGTCTCATTTCCTTTCTTGAATAGTCAAAAAGATTTAAGGAATTGAGAATCTTAAACGGTATCTGTCTCAAAGTTTTGACAGAGGATGACAATACTGTTGGATTTGGAAGAAGAGCATAAAACACTTGGAGAAAAATTTGAGAGACATGGGCAGATGGATATGCTTTCTTTATAATGAAGCAGAAGTGTGTTCCATCTTTTAAGACAGCACCAAAAACAGCTGACCAAAAACACTCCTCCATTGTCCTCAGCAGCAGCTTCCTGTTCTGACCACCTGTTCTGATCAGCCTGATGAGTTAATACAATTCATACAAATTTGCAGATATAGATTCTTAAAGCTTTCTGAGGCATTTATTGTGTTTTATAGTGATGGAGGAGGATGAAGAACTGGAGAGGATGATGCTGAGTCTTTCTACAACAAAGTATCGGCTGAGAAGCAGAGGTGGATGGAGGAAAAGAACAAAATTACTTCATTGTGCTATAAAGCAAGTCTGGGCATGTCATTTGCCAAAGAAATTCCTTGTACAAGTTTATGTAATAATAAAAAGCCAACTATAGATAACATATATATATTTATATATATTTGTGCTTTTTTTATTATTTATCATTTATTTCCGCTTGTTCATGTATTTTAGTATTTTTATTTTATTGTTATTTAATCTTGCTCAGATTTGTAAATACTAAATGTTAATTGTAGATAAATATTTAATAATAAAAAAAAATCTTTCTGTTAAAATTTTATTATTCCTGTTGTTGTTTAATCTATTATTGTTTCATGCATATTTATTTAATTATTATATATTTGGTTGGTACTGTACTGTAATAATGACCTTTTTGGCCAGTTCAAATGAGCGGAAAGTATTTTAGGAATGTAAAAAACTTAAACTAAATTCCTCATAAACACCATTTATAATTTCAAATTTAATTTTGGGTCAGTTATAGGGAAATTCTGTAAACTAAAAAGGTACAATGTATCTTCATAACACACAAATATGTCAAATGCGCCAGATTTAGCCAACACTGGCTTATTTTCATCCGAATTCTTTCATTTCTAAAAGCAAAAGATAATTGAACAAAGGTAGTTTTTCTTATCGAAAGTTATACAACAGCGCCACCTGCTGGATTATAAAAGTGAGATTCTGTGGTTCTTAGACTGACAAGCTGCATCTGATTCAAGAAAACCAACAAAAAAAATACATAAGCATGCACACCTTTATTGTGACTTTACCTTTACATTACAGAGGAACAGTTTGCATGTACATAAAGCCAAGAATGAATATATTGATGTAGAAAAATATGATGAAATGAAGGACAAGCAGACTCCAATGGGAATGTTAAGAAAACAAGAGTGAATATTTTTGGATATGGTTTGTGCGAGAGATAAAAATCACAATACAAAAACAGACAAATTTACTTGTCATGAGAAGATGTCATGTTTTAGATTAAAAATTCCTAATAAACATCCAGGGCTCCATGCAAGGTGTGATTTAGGGAGGGTTGTATTAAACCAGTCACTTGGGAATGATAAAATCATTGGCCCTTGATCTGTAACAGTTGACCTAGTCCAATTATGTCCAAGTGTGGACATACTACATCAACTCCAGCACCTGAATATAAAGCACTTCACGTAGCATAAAAATGAAGCACAATGAAGTCCCTTCATTCCTGTAGTAGCTTGAATACATTAAAAACTGAATGAGGTGCCGCAGATGCCCACTACAGGTTTGAGGTTCAAATTCCTTCTCTGTCGTCTTCTCAGACAAAGGCTGTATAATCTCATCCTATCTGTGACCTTCACAACTTCCTGTCTGGATGCTCAGAGCGTCCCGCCCTCTGATGCCTCACTTCCAGGTGTTTGCTCTGGACTCTGTCGAAGTGCTGGAGCAGTTCACTGTAATCGATGTGTGGCTGGGCTAATCGTTTGTCTTTGACGGGTGCCTTTGGGTCTTCCCTGAAAAAATAAAGCACTTGAGAATAGGCCGACTATCCAATCTGTAGCTGTTTAGAGAGCACGAGAACTTACACGGTCCTCATGAGTTCAGGGTTTGGCACACAGCTGAGCCGATGCGAGAGCAGCTGGAACGCCTGACTCTGAGGAAGCAACATCAGCAGGCCGTACAGAGCCTTGATGAGATACGGGTTATGCTCTACATCCAGCAGCTGCAAGCGAAGGTCTGCAACGAGAATGAGTGTTAGTGTAGAGAGCTGACAATGATACTCAACAGAGTCATGCGGTGGATGAATGGGACTCACAGGTGAAGATGGGGCTCTCGATTAGCTGCACAAGTTTATCCACCTCCATGAGGAAGTCCACTGTTACCTCCAGATCTCCACTGATCAGCTCAGATCAAGGTGTGTTATGTTTTTTATATATATATATATATATTTCCAGAGTGCTGAACAATATTGATCATTTAAATTCAATTACTTCTATGGAATATTGTGATGATTAGATTTATTTTGACATTATTTTACAGGGATTACAATCATTAAATATTAAAAACATTTCAAATCTAACATTAAAAAAATTATATTTAGTTCAAAATGTCCATGATTTTTCATACTTGTATATAACAAGTTAAAATAAATTTCCAGATATGTCTACACATTCCATGACTGTGGGTATACATTTTTTATACAGTATATATAATTAAAAAAAAAAAACTTTTTTTCATTATATATACTACTGTTCAAAAGTTTGGGGTCTGTAAGATTTTATTTTATTTTTTTAAAGAAATGAATAGGATTTTTTAAGGACACATTATATTGAGCAACAGTAGAGACATTTATAATGTTACAAAATATAATGACTGCTGAAAATTCAGCTTTGTATGAGGAATATATTAAATTATAAAATAGAAGTCATTTTAAAATCATAAAAATACATACAGTAACATTTTTGATTCAATAAAATTGTACAGTTCCCAAACTTTTGTGTGTGTTTGTATACATACATATATATATATATATATATATATATATATATATATATATATATATATATATATATATATATATATATATCAGTCTGAAACAGAATGATATATTACAAACTATTACAGCAAGGATACAATTTCTGGATGAGGTCGTATGCATGCTGATAGTTCTGTGTCAGGAAGCACAGCGACACAGTGGCCACAGGATTGTGACACCAAGAGCGATAGAGGCAGCAGAAAAGAGCACAGCTTTCCTGATGGACAGAAAGTAGAAACATAAAACAATGATAATGAGCACAGATTAATCCTAGTCCTCAAAGCAGATGTTACCTGTGTGCGCAAGTCCTTGAGCTGGTTCCGCAGCTGGAACAGCTCGGCCGAGGTAAGCAGAATAGTGTTAAGAGTCTGCACCATGGTGGAGGCGAACTTCAGATCTTCCTCCTTGAGTAGGATGTCTGCCATAGAGTGAAATATGTTCTCCGCATGCAGGAGGAGACACAGCTGCCTGTTGGGAAGTAGACTAAACTTACTGACAAAATCTGTTGAAAGGATAGTAGTACACTCAGATTTACAGATGTTTTTGAGACCTCTGAGGCTGGATGGTTTTACCTGATAATGAAGGCCCCTCTCATTTCTAGAAGCTTCCTCTCTGAACTGAAGCGCTTGAGCAAATTAATCATGAATTTATAGAAGTATGAGTTCATGCTGGGAGTGGAGGGAGATAAATCCATCACCTTAGAACCTGTCAAATAAAAAGTCCTCGTTTGATTTCATGTTCACAAATCACAACAGTTTGGTATTAATCTGCTTTAATCATAGAGGACCAGGAATTGGTTACCCACCAACCACCACTGGCTGCCCATCTCTGACCCCCCCTGGAATATGGAGCTCTGTTTTGCTGTCTGAGTGGTCGCACGACCCAGACGTGTCCGTCTGACCAGCAGGTGATGATGCAATTTCTGCCAAAACCTCCAAGTCTTTTAAAATCACCTGTGGGAGATATTCATTCTTTAAAACCGCAGCATCTGGGAGATCGGCACTGAGATGATTGGAAATGATGAAGACTTACTTCATCCGATTCATCGGATAGTGTCTTCAGTAACATGGGGAACAAACTATCTGTGTGCTTGAACATCTGGCATAGAGATACAGTGGAATAAATCTATTTTGGCATTGCACTTGTTAGTACTGAAACTGTAGATTTAAAATGCCATCTATAGAAACCTTGCGAGGGGTCTTGATGTACAAATGGTACAGCCACTTCAAGACAGCGATGCGAGTCATCATTCCGGTGGATGAATCGTGTAAATGTCTGTCCAGTACTTGCACTATGCCATCCAGATCCAGAGTTACCGCAGGCCTGTCAGAACTACACAGCACACAGCAAATCAGAGATCTTCTAGAAATCCTACAATAGCTTTCTTATACAAGATAGCTGATCTTTTAATTAGACTATCTGTAGCTGCTTTTGTTCTAGTAACCTACTTCCTGTTCTTCATGTTACACTATAAAATAGAAAGATATAAGGTGTTTTTTGTCAGTGACTGTCAAAACATACCTTGCTGGAGTAAAGAAAGAGATGTTGCTGAAGCCTACTGACTCCTGAGAATCATTCAGGGAATCTAAAACCAGAAAGAGAAATATAAAATCAAATATTTTCAAATTAATTTTCAGTTTTGCAGTGTATTTAAAATGACATATTTCTGAATCATTCATAAAAAAAAAACCGATAGGATGCTTACATTAAGAAAACAATGTGGAAACAATTGCTGCCACTAGCAATTCAGCTTTTTTTTTTTTTTTTTTTTTACATCTACACTACAAAGGTCAGTGAGATTTTTTTTTTTGTTTTAAAAATGTTTTTTAAGTCAATTAAGCTCATCAAGATAAAAAAAAAATACGGTAAGAATAGTCATATTGTAAAAAATAATAAAATATTACAATTTAAAATGAGTGCATTCTATTTTAATGAATTTAAAATTTTACAAGCCATAACTACAGTTTTCAGTGCCACATGACCCTTCGGAAATCATTCTAATATGCTATGAGAATATAAGAAACTTTTTTTAATTTTTCAAAGTTGAAAATATAATATTAATATTTCGAAAATCATGACAGGATTTTCTGATGAATAGAAAGTTCAAACGAACTTAAAGTAGATTCTTTACTGTGACTTTTGAGCAAATTAATACATTCTGTGTGAATAAACAAAATCATCTATTTAAAAAAGAAAAAAAAAAAGACGTTATAAACTTTAAATAATTATTATAAAAATTATTATTCGCACTGGCTGGGAATCGAACCCAATTGTTTAGCTAAACATCCATAACAGTTTAACCATTCATTCTCAATGGCAGTGCTAAACCACTACGGATGCAATATTTGTTCAACCACTAGCGCTCTCGTGGGGCTCTTCTGTGTTACGGTACCGCGGGAAGTTTGAATTCGCAGAAGAAGAAAACACACAACAGCGATCGCCTCCGTTGTTAAATTCAACGCATTCTCAAGTGTCTTTCAAAGGTAAGATACTTTACATGACATCAGTTGACGTTTTGTTACCGTTTATGATGAAATCACATTGGTAAACTTTGTTCATTTCTAAACTGTTAAGTTTAGTTCAGCCTATTCACGGCTGGCCCCCGCATGGCAGGCGAGAATTCTACCAATGAACCACCAGTGCATTCAGAAAAATCAAATGTCGCCCCCTGTCTTCCAAAGTGAGGGCCCTTTCAAACGCACTTGCCATATTTGCTCACTAGGTGTCTTTGAGCTTTCCTTAGCCATTACCACGTTGTCCACTAGGCGGTAGTCTTCAATCAATTTTTGGTCTGTCACTTTCCTCCTATTGATACACAGTGGGCAGTTTCCATAAATTTAAATAAAAAATATATAAAAACTTGCCATTCAATTCACCCTCTTTCTTAGATGGAGTCCCATCACTCGGAGGCGAAGATTTGGTCTGTGATTCTTCATCATCTTCATCATCTTCAGGAGTCACAAGTTTCATCAGGCTATGATTACATGCACTGGCTGCCTCTTTAGTACCTGCACATGGTTTATTGAGGAAACGGATCTGAACATCACTTGAACCTACCAGAACAATATCACAAAAACATTTAGCTAAATGGCATGTATGACTCTAAGCCAATGCATTTTATATTAGATATGCAACCACAGTTTAGGATACTCTTTTTGCGGTCATCATAGGAAAGGCAAGGCAGCACTGCTGTCAGAATGCCAGAGGAATACGGCAGGACCACTCTTCCAGCAAGCTGAATGAATTCTCTCATCCATGTCATCGACGTCAACTGGATGAGATCGTAAGCTGCCGGAAGACAAAATAAAAGAATTACACTACTTGCCTAAAATAAGAATTGTACAGTGTTTTGCATCTGACTCACTGGATTTTGAATCTTCAGACACTTGACAGTGGATGACTAAGATGTTGGCCATTTCCGCAAATTTGACACTGGAAGGATTCTTCTTAATTTCTTTCAGGAATTCCCCCAAAACCACCTCACATCTATTGAAAATCAGCTGTTAAGCCTCTTTAGAAATGAGAAAAAGGAAGCAGAGAAAAGAGGAAGAGGGAGAGACTATTCCACGTAAAGGGAAAGATAATGAGACATACATCCGCCTGATCTCTTTACTGCTGTCTCCGAGAATCTGAAAGAGTCCGTCCAGAAATTCTGGCAGATAATCCAGGAGGTTGATATCAGGAACCGACTCCAACACATGGATCTGGAGCAATCCAAGGAAGTCACAATAGCATAATGGCAGTTACCATTGTTGTAAAACAATTAAAAATAGCTTTTAAAACTAAATCTCAAATTAAAACGAAGTAATTTTTTAGCTATTAATATAAAGTAATACAATAAAGCATAAATGTTAGCTGAAAACATATACAAATATATCTGTTGTGTCATCACCAACATTGCAGACTGGTGAAAGTGCTCAACTCACCCAGGAGATAATGAACTGGCGCGCATACTGGTTGTTTGAGTAAATCCTCTCACGCAACAGTGGGACAAAGGCCACTAGATCAAACTTGTTGCTCTCGGTTACAATGTCCTTCAAATAACAAGCAGAAATCATTATTTCTTTTGATACCTCTAAACTTGAACTGTAGAATCCACGTTTCTCATTTCAAACTCACCTTAAGAAGCCGATCCAGGAGCTCAGATCCACTCTTTACGTTTGGATCAGGATCTGCAGCAAGCTGTAAAGAACAGATCACATGTTAGGTTTGTTTGTGTCATCACCTCGGCTCTTTCATCGGAAATATGTAAAAAAAAAAAAAAAAACTTTTTTTACTTACTGTCATTAAATGTCAATGGTATTTTAGAAAGGATTATAACATCTCACCAGTGTTACTTTTGTATTATTTCGTATTTCTTAATATTTTGAATTAGCTTTTTTTTTTTGTTCTTTTAGCTTAAGTTTTGATTATTAGTCTTTTTAAATGTCTATTTAGCTTTAATTTGTTTATTTCTTTTTCTTTTTCTTTTTTTGTAACTTATTTCAGTTAGTTGACAAGGTAACCTTTCAAATTTTTATTATTATAGTTTTCACTCATTATTTATATTTCAGCTTGATTTCAATTACTGTAAACTAATTGTAATAGTTTTAGTCAGTGTTACTTTAAGATCATTGAGATGGTAATACAGTTTCTTAATATTTCAAATTTGTTTGTTTATATACATATTTAAATTTAGCTAAAGTTTAAGTAATTTTGTAGTGTTTGTCATGTTTTAATTGTAAGTATTTTAGTCAATAAAGTTAACGTTTATTTTATTTCAAGAAATCAAAAAAAGTTAACTATAATAACTCGATAACTGACAATAAAAACAGCTTTTTACGCTTAAGAAATATTATAATAAAAGGCATTGATTACTAATTACTAAAAATGATTTTTAAAATAAATATTTAAAACTAGCATGGATTACCATATGTGATTCATTTCTACCTTTCATGCATGCATCTAGACATGAAGGCGCATCAGTTTACCTTGCTAAGCCCATCAAACAGCACATTGAAGTGAGGCAGCACTGCTCCCCTGGCAACCTTCACTATATTGTAAAGGGCCTCACAGGCGTAGTAGCGCAGACGGCTGTCAGAGTCATTGAAACAGGAAAGAACTGGATCAATGAGTTCTTTCAGGTACAATCCAGAATCCTGAGGAGTACAGGAGATAAGATAAACATCAGCAAAGCCTCCATATTAGCTTCAGAATGTCAAGCATACTGAACGTCTTGCAGCCACAATACAACTGAATCAAGTATGCAATGGTGTACTGAGGAGGATTTAGCACATTTAGTTCACATACTTTTCCCAGGGCAATGGAGCATGCCGCCAACCCAATGAGGCCTCCTTTTCGGCTGTGAGGGTGCTGGGAGAGCGCAAACTCTGTGGCCAGTATCTGGATGACATGTCTGATCTGTGAAGAGTTGTTCTGAGCTACAAATTCCCGCACAAGCCTGGCAGAAGATTGTAAAGAAGCAATCACAGTGAATGAATGGAATAGAAATGAAACCGTATTCTACCAATTCATTTAAAACACTAGCTAGACATACTTGTATTTATGTAAAAGACTTCAGTGCTGTTTTTTGGACTATGGGCTATTGATCATACGCATGACTAATAAGATCATGTGACAGTGTGTCAGATGACCAGCTCTGCATTTGAGCAAAGTAACAAATGCCAATTACTTAATACAGAGAGAAACTAGCTATGAATGCTAAAATATAACTTACACGATGTTAAGAATGGGTGCCAGTGCAGTAAAAAGGAGGAAATAAACAAGTCTAACAGGAATCGAATGCATCTTAATATAACATATTCCCATTTTAAAGCATACTCTCTCATTTATGAGATATAAATAACAGATTATGACTCACTTTTCGATCTCAAGAGCTGCAACCTTCCTCTTCTCGTACAGTTTGTCGTTGAGAGCTCTCACAATGTTTGGGGTCAATGGAGAAAAATCCTTTTCTGTGTTCATTTTTTCCAAGTATTTCCGAAATTAACTTAAATTACGCATAAACGAAAACTGTGAACCGTTAAAACTGATCTCTGAATGAAGCTCGGTGAATACAGAGAAAGTCTCATCAGATGGTAGTTCTGTTAGTGTATGTATGTATGTATGTGTGTGTGTAGTGTATGTGTCTGACTAAATATTTAATGTTTCATCCAAGACATTGTTTACAGACAAGACGACGCCCTAAAATGTATTTCCGAGGCGGACTCTCATCACAAGCATCACTTATAAAATAACAGGACCTGCAGTCTGCGACACTAAACTGAAAGCGGGGAGCAGGAGACCAGAGCAGTTATTGCCCAAAACAGAATAAAAGCCTTAGAACCTCATGAACGTGAATCATTCAGAGACGACGATCCGAGAAACCGCGATTGTTTCAGTACAGAAGGTAAACCTGATGAATATGTCAGAGGTAGATCGCACTGTTTTTCAATAGAAGTAATTGACCAAAGCCGCCATATGTCCCGGCTCACATGACTTCCTACAAACATCAGCGACTAGTAAATCGAGCGCCGATCAATGGATTTGTTTTGATTACGTCATACGAGTCACATGTTAATTTAAGACATATAATTGTTTTTAATAAAATCTATGGATTTGGGATGTTTATTAATGAAAAATATTAAGATGCTGTTAAATGCTATCATTTGAGAATATGACTGGTTTTAATAGTTTTAATAATAGTTATAATAGTTAATAATTTTTGAACATATATTGTACACAATTTATAATGTCATGTAAATCCATGATTTGTTTCATAATGTATTTTGTATATGTGTGTTACTTAAGTATTTTTTCCTTCATTGTTGAATTATTATTATCATTATTATTATTATTATTTTTTTTTTTTAATCGGTAACAGACTGGGGCCCGTTCTTCGTACATCGCTCATTACATCCGAGATCAAATGACACTTCCAAGATTATATCTACAATCAGGATCTGGCTAATGCACTATATTTTCACTGTTTTTTATTTTATTTTTTTTATGTAAAATCATTTTCTAAGTGTTTTAAATTCATTTTAAATAAGTAACATTTTTAATCATTTTTATTAAATGCTTGTTTTATTCATTATTATTTTACTTTATTTTATGTAAAGCACTTTGAACTACCATTGTGTACGAAATGTGCTATATAAATAAACCTGTCTTGCCTTGCATTCTTCGAAAGCACCTGTTATTGATGATCGGAATGGCTGGATTGAGTTATGTGACATAATTTCGCGTTCATGGAAAAGGGGTATGTATCGATATTCGAAACCACGATTAGCAATGCAGCGATTGGCTGGCGACAAGACAGCGACGTAATGACATCATATAATTAAAAAAGACACCTGACTTGAAACAGCCAAGCGAACAAAACTACATAAATGTTATAATAGATCAATTAAATGTACACTGTTTTTATTTTATTTACATGACCCCCAATTATTTATATTCATGATTTATCATATTTATACAGGCTTTACATTTTTATTTCAATGTAGAAATTTATTTAATTTTATCTTTTTTATCTGAACAGGTTTGTTAAGTGACAGCATTACTTAACGTTTCAAGGGTCAAGATCATATCTGCATCTCCTGTGCTCCATCAAGCCACTCCCATAATAGCTGTCTTTACTCAAATTAATGCAGGACTCTGCATTATCTGATCTCTGAATAGGTTTATTTCACAGTGCACACACCAATAGAGCAGTACAAACCTCTGGAGGTGCAGTACTTTTTTTCCCTAAAATATGCAATCATCAATGCACGTACACATTACATATCTCTAAATGTCATCGACCCTTAATAGAAGAACATAAGGCACATTGCATACTCCGACCTTAACGCTGATGTCTGACCCAACTGTCTATGGAAACACTGTGAGAGATCCAGTTGTGCAGATTGAGTGTAAGTTCATCTATACATCCGTAAACTCCCCATCATCTCTTTCTTCAGGTAACACACTGATTTAAAGGAAATGTTCACCCAAAAATGAAAATTTACTAATGGATCCTCTGCAGTGAATGGGTGCCATCAGAATGAGAGCTCAAACAAGTGATAAAAACATCACATTTCCACAAGTAATCTACTCGACTCCAGTCCATCAATTAACATTGCTCATTAATTGTAATGAATGTTTTGGACCAGTTAGTTGAGAGCTACCAGTAAGACCAATGATAAGTATGTTTATGTAGGGTCCTATGACATCTTAATACACAGATACCATGCTTTTTATCATGTTTTACCCATATGGATTTTGTCGAATTTTAGATCTCCTCACATTGGTCCTTCCATTGCAGTGATTTGGACCCTTACAACTTTCATTCTTATCAGTATCGTCAAAGCGGGAAATCAACAACACATGACAAATAGTTAAATCAAATTTTTACCCAACACATAATGGTTTGTTTGGTACAAAAGCTACCTCAAGTACACAAGCTAACTGTTAGCATGTTAGCTCAGAGTGAACACTCCAAGATAATGGACCGTCAGTGAACATTACATGTTCTGTCAAAGAAATGTAGTGTTTGAAGTAAAAAAGCTTGAATGTGATTCACAAAGAGAGGCATTGATCAATCTTTATATATATATTCTTGCGTACTTTGAATCACACTTTATTTACAGTACTGAATATGAACAACAGGTGGCAGTGACAACTAAAAATGCAAGTTGCATTTGCTTGACTGTTTTTTCTGTTTTTTTTTCTTCTCCAGTATATCTCCCTTTATCTGCATTTTCTTGTTAATGTTTTCTGGAATGTTTATTATAAAACCAAGAATGGCGGGTATAATATCACAAAGATAAACAGACAAAGTGGGCAGGGAATCGGGTGCGGCTGCAGATCTGCACGAGATCCTCACGAGCTTTCATGCTCATATTTGGTGTCCTGCAAAAATTTTAAGGATCGTTTCGAACACGCGCCGCCTGGTCCTCGACATTTCCAGATGGGTTTATCCAGGCGGTGCTTATATCAACACAGACAATGCAATGCAGATATCAACAAGTAGTGTATTTATTCAATATTTAACGGGTTGTTGCTGGTCATGCTAATGTTATAGTTTACAAGCTTGCGCACTCCGCTGGAGACCTTTTCCAATTTTGCAAAACTGCGCGGATAACAATACGAGCAAAAACTTGACGGGATAAAACGTGCACTAAGTTAGTGGATTTGTGGTCCGATAAGAACAATGCGTTTATTTTGGTAATAAAAGACTAGAATCTCCCGGGCTGCGACTAATCTAAGCGATTGCAGGTTGCGTGTTCGTTTTCATTGCTGACCCGGGAGTGGAGAGATGTCAGCCCGCAGGAGTAGATCGCATCGCTCGCTGAGACCTGTGACTATGATTTTCATCCTGCTGTTTGTCAACATTGCTGAAACGACTGCAGAAGAACACGCTTTTAACGCAGAGGTTTGTGGACTCTATCGTTATGTACTAATACTGACGGCACGAAGCTAACTTAATGGGGTTTGTATTTGTACAAGTATTGGACACATTTTGCTTCCAGGATTGGACAAGTATGAGTTTTAGATTTAGTTTTATAAGATAAAGGCAAATTTAAGGAAACTTTACAGTTTGAAATCGGGTTTTCTTAATTTACACTTTTCAACTCGTATGTTCTTTAATATAAATTTTACTGATAAATAACTCCATACACACTTTAACTTGTTTGGATAATTACTTATCTCTTTTTTTGTGTTCCTGTAGTTCAACTGGTAGAGCACTGCGCTAGCAAGCAAGCAATCGCAAGGTTGGGGGTTCGATTCCCCAGGAACACATGATATGTAAAAATTGATAGCCTGAATGCACTGTAAGTCGCTTTGGATAAAAGCGTCTGCTAAATGCATTAATTTAATTTAATTTAATTTTAAATAATTATCATTGTCAAGTGATAAACCCAGAAACAAATGTGAAATGTACATTTATATAGGTCATAACAGCTTTAATGAAATATAATACTGTAAATAACTACAACAATATATATTATTATTATTAAAAAATAAAATTGTATATATAATGATCAGCATATTAATGCATTATAAAGCAGAAATAACTTATTGGTTATTGTTCACATAACTGATAAATACAAACATGCAGTCAAAAAGGTTTAGTAACCGTTTGGTAATTTCAAGGTTGAAAATTTTAATAGGAAGTTTCCGCAGCCTCTGGTGAACATCACCACATCTGTCCTGCGTGTGAGGATGTGCCTAAGGATGTTTACATGTCCTCATAGTCTGACCATGTGACAGTAATCTTAAATGAAGACACATTCAGATATTAATATGCATATTCATATTCAATTCTTAACCAAACATTTAAAAATGGTCAGTGGTGTACTTTTTTGTAGTTTAAGGCTTAACTTATCTTATTTCTAACCTCCATAACATTTCCTGATGAATTCTAACGGATAGTTGCAAAACCAGAAAGCCACTTGTCTATTAATGTCTTCCTGTATGTTTGTTTTTCCTTTCTGTTGTGCAATCTCATCGTCACCACACTTAGTAGTTGTTACAAGTTACACATTGTCAACTCTCCAACATTTTCTGTCTCTGTTGTCCCTCATAGTCATGGCTGAGGATGTATGGCTACCTGTCCCAGGCTAGCAGACAAATGTCCACCATGCAATCAGCCCAAATTCTTTCTAGTGCCATTAAGGACATGCAGCGCTTCTATGGCCTGGAGGTGACCGGACATATGGACTTGGTCACGCTTAAGTATGATTTCCTCTTCTTCAAATGCCTGTGAAACAATAAGATGATCTCAGTCTGTTTCAGTTGTGTAGAAAATATAAACTGTAAAACAGTGCAACTAGGACTCGTAGTTTATCCATACTACTCATGACTTAATAAAATTAGTATTTTTAGCAATAAGAAAAACAATTTTATTATCAATAAAATAATTTTTATCCATGTTAAAATGTGTTTGGAATTATTGTTAATTATTATTTTAAATTTTATACCAGTCTTGTTATTGTTAAAAAAAGCTTTTTCGTTATTGGAAATAAAGGTGTGATAAAATATAAATATTTAATGAAAACTGTCAGAACTAAAAAAATGTTGCGTTGGCAACTAAGTGAAAAAGATTAAGTAAATTTTTGGTTAAAACTGAAAAAGAAATAAATTTAAGCTAAAAATTAAATGTTTATGTGTGAGTGTGTATATATATATGTATATATATATATATATATATATATATATATATATATATATATATATATATATATATATATATATATATATATATATATAAGAAAAACGTTATTAAAATGACAAAAGCGCATAAAAGTAAGATACTTTATTGTCATTGTACAAAGTACAACAAAATTTAGAATAGCAGCTTTGAGAAAGCAAGAAACATCAAAAAATACATATGTACGCATGATAAAAATATATTACTGTAATTAAGAAAACTACTAAAAAAATACAATTAAAATGTTAACTGAAAATATAAAAAATAATTCAAAATATTAATAAATGCTACAATATACCAATAATACTAAATTATATTGATATAAATGTATTATTTTATATATAATTACACACACACTATATATATATACATATATATATATATATATATATATATATATATATATATATATATATATATATATATATAAGAAAAACGTTATTAAAATGACAAAAGCGCATAAAAGTAAGATACTTTATTGTCATTGTACAAAGTACAACAAAATTTAGAATAGCAGCTTTGAGAAAGCAAGAAACATCAAAAAATACATATGTACGCATGATAAAAATATATTACTGTAATTAAGAAAACTACTAAAAAAATACAATTAAAATGTTAACTGAAAATATAAAAAATAATTCAAAATATTAATAAATGCTACAATATACCAATAATACTAAATTATATTGATATAAATGTATTATTTTATATATAATTACACACACACTATATATATATACATATATATATATATATATATATATATATATATATATATATATATATATATATATATATATAAATTTTTTTTTTTTTTTCAGTGCCATGAAAAGACCTCGCTGTGGAGTTCCTGACCGTTTCGAGGAGTCAGCAGAGGGAGGTACTCGCCGCAAGCGGTACACACTTACTGGTCACAAGTGGGATCAGGACAAGCTGACTTACAGGTGATTTAAACCTCAGTACTACAAAAACAAATTCAGTTTACATTGATCAAGTTAATGATCATCAAGTTAATAATGAGACAAAAAACATATTTTTCCCTGCCCAAGCATTCAGAACCACTCACCCAAAGTGGGCCAAGAGCAGACCTATGAGGCTATTCGCAAAGCCTTCCAGGTTTGGGAGAAAGTAACGCCTCTGATGTTCGAGGAGGTCCCATATCATGAGATAAAGAATGGCAGTGAGGGGCCTGACATAATACTACTGTTTGCCTCTGGATATCATGGCGATATGTCTCTCTTTGATGGGGAAGGAGGCTCTCTGGCACATGCCTTTTTCCCTGGTCCTGGAATGGGAGGAGACACACATTTCGATATAGATGAGCCATGGACCTTGAACCAACGGGAGAGCTCAGGTGTGAAAAGATTTCTGCACTATTTTTCCTACTTCAAATTAAATTCAATTTTTTTTACTGTGTACTTTCCCACAGAGAATGTGTGGATGTTTGCAGCATCTAAATGTCTTTGATCTGTTCAGAATCAGACAGTTTTTTTCTAAGTGTATAGTTTAGTAATTTAATTGTCTGTTTTTGTTTGGTTGTAGGCGTCGACTTGTTTCTGGTTGCAGTTCACGAGTTGGGTCATGCGTTGGGGTTGGAGCACTCCAACAACCCTTCTGCCATCATGGCGCCATTCTACCAGTGGATGGACACAGATAGCTTCTCACTGACTGAAGATGATATAAATGGCATTCATCAGATCTATGGTAAGCTAGTCTGAGATATTTCCTGTTTAGTTAATTTACCCTACTGTCAATTATAGTTAGTTAAATTAGGTCCATTATATGAATTCACATTCACATGATTCAGTGTTACGCTCATAAACACAATCACATTTAAATGTCCAGTCTGACCCTAACGTCACATGTTTTGTAAGAGTCCTTGTAACAGCACTAATTCCACATTCATTTTCAATATCGGTGTGAATCCCCCTTTACGCAAAATTCCAGATGGCACTTTTGCATTTGAAAATATGTATCTGATACAACTGTGAATTCTTACATGCAGATCAGTCATTATCCGATGATTTCTTTAGGCGTTGTCACATTTATAATAGAGTTGTCATCCACACTCTGCTGTTTTATGTGCTTGTGGCTTCAGTCCAGTTGCATTGAATTCTGCACCAAATAATTTTTCAGTGTATGTGTCATGTTTGAGTCTGTTTTCTCCATTTGAAAGGCTTCCACTGCTGGCTGAATGAGCCTCATGGGCCTTCTGGTGCTGGATGGAAAAGTGACACGCTCTGTGTCAATGCAGTATGAGGATGGTTAGCTAAGTGTGAAAATACATTATGGTTTGGTATTTACAGGACCTCCAGAGACTGTCACCACTCGGGCACATCCCACCACAACCCTGTTTACAACCACTGCCAAGCCGGAGCCAACCACTACAGTGGCCCTACCGAAAACAACCAGAGCCTCGCTGCGGCCCACCAAGCCCTGGGTGCCTCCAGTCCACCCAACCAGGAGGTCCCATAGACCCAAGCCCACAGCTCGCTCAGATCAGGATGCACCTGACATCTGCGAGGGGAACTTTGACACTGTGACCCTGCTTAGAGGGGAGATGTTTGTGTTCAAGGTTAGAAAAAGTGATCTTGAGTAAGTGCAGTTACAATGTATATAGTGGTTATTCATAAAAAGGCCACTTAGAACACCTTAGTAACTAAATAATTATGTAAACTACAAGCAGTGTATTTTGTTTGTTTTTGACCATCATTTGCATCAGGTGTCTGAAAGAAGATGGTCGAACGTTTCTGACAAAGCATAAATCTCCACACATCTTTTTGTCAAGTGCCAAGTTAAATGATTGTTGTTATTGTTTGTCAGGGTCGTTGGTTCTGGAGGGTTAGGAGGAATCGGGTGCTGGATAATTACCCAATGCCAATCTCCTTCTTCTGGATGGGGCTTCCAGAGGACATAGATGCTGCCTATGAACGGCATGATGGGAAATTTGTTTTCTTTAAAGGTCTGAGTCATATATTTAATATATCTATCATATTTTTTTATTGTGTTCCAAAGTTGTTTTTATGACAGTGATATAGAGTATGATAGACATGACATCAAAATCATTTAATATTTCCCTGTTATCAATCTACTTCTCCTTTAAACATCTGTTCCACTTGCTGTAACAGCATCTTGAAGGCAAATTATGTCACTTGTAAAACTCCCAGAGAGGAAAGAAGGAAAATCTGGCCGCATCTCAGGACTTCGGCTGCATTGCGTCAGCTTCAGCTCCAGATGCTGACTGCTCTGTTTTCATCTTGAGAGAAGAAACCTGGAAAATTTGGAGCAGGGAATGTGTAGTAGACAGAGCTACAGTTATTGTTTTGTTGTTTATGCAGATTGTGAGATTTCAGGTTTAATTTGTGCTTGGCTTTCATGCAACACAAATCATCTTCTGTGCACTCTCAGTAATTGAATAGAGGTCTCTGATGTCATCTCTCAGCCATGCAACTCCTCCCGTTCAAGTCTTCCCATCTAATGTGGCTTTTTGTCCATTCCCTCTTTGTATTTTTTATATCACTCCCACAGGAAGTAAATACTGGCTTTTCAGAGAAGCAGACGTGGAGCCCGGATACCCTCAGGACTTGTTTCGTTATGGTCAAGGCATGCCTAACAGAGTGGACACAGCAGTGTGGTGGGAACCATCTGGCTATACGTACTTCTTCAGAGGAGACAGGTAAACATGCTGGGGCCCTTGTGGAAACAGCCAGATGTGTCAAGCGATTGAGAGTTAGCCAATAACAGAACAACATAATAATTATTTTGAGGGCAATTTGAGCTGGGACTTAAAGGTCCCTATCATACATCCGGCGCAATTCGACGCAAGGCGCAGTGCAAGTGTGTTTCCTAGTTTCAGTCCGGCACCATTTGAATTTTCCCGTCCAGCACCACGTCGTTTAATTAGAAAATGCATTTGCGCCCATTTGTGCGGCAATGGGCACGCTGATGTAAAAAAAGAGGTGTGTTCGGGTGCATTGATATTTTAAGTAGTTGAAAATAAACTGCGCCATAGACCAATTCAAACATGGTCTAAAGTCTAAAGTCAATGGCGCAATATATATTTTTATTTATTTAAAGAGCGCGTTGGTAGAAAATGCGCCTCTTGGCGGGTCCACAGTGCGCGTTGACTTTGCTTATTACACACAGGGATGCACATCACACAAACATTGCAAATTTTAAAAACAAAAACAATACAGTGTAAAAAAAATATTATTGTGTAGTCTACATAATGATGCCAGAAGACGAGGACACAATCACTGCTACCTCATCCCATGCCTTCTTCACCTCGGGAAGCTTTGGTAGAGTCCAGCTTGTCCCGTAGATGATCTCCTCGCGCGCTTTAACTTTGCGCACGAGCAGATTGTTTTTTTCTTCGCATGAGTAGCGTTCAACTTTTCCGCCAACAAATTCCACCATGTAAATAGCAATCCACCATGGCGCGAGCCCATTTCACTCTTAAAGGGAATGGGAGATGACACTCGGATTGGTGTATTGAACGTTACGCCCATTACTCATTAAGAGAATAGGGACAACCCATTCCAAAAATGCGCACGGACCATTTTTCCGTCATTAAAATAGCAAAAGTTGATTTGGACACACCCTGAGTGCACCTACACCGTGCACTTTACACTTTGCATTTAGATAGTTAAAATAGAGACCAAAGTTATAGTTCACCCAAAATTAAGACATTTTGGTAACAAAACAAACCGTACAGACTTCCATAGGATTTTCTTGCAAACCGTGGTTACCGTCAACTGGTTGCTTTTGTGTTCAACAGAAGAAAGAAACTCATTGTGTTAGGAACAAGTGGAAGGTGAGGAAATAATAAGAGATTTTAGTTTGTTGGGTGAACTTCTCTTAAATGAAAAAGCAGTTAGCTTAGAAAAATACAATTGTGTCAACGTGTCACCCCAACCAAATTATTTTTTGATTTACATTTCATCTAGAAAAACAATATATAACTGTATAAAGAATGTCCAATTTTATTTCCAGAAATTGCTTTGCAGTATATTTCCAAGAATATTCCCCTCAGAAAGTATTATAACTATATAATGGCTATATAATAAAAAAAGATATATAATTAAACATATTTTTACTGTACGTTACTTTTACTTATGGAATGAAATATTATCTGGACAAAGTTCGGTCAAATATATAGCTTTTGACTTTTTTTTGTGAGCTAACAGTTTATGTATTAGCATAGACGTAGAATTAAAGTATTATTTTCCATTGCTGCTTTCTCTTGAAGATATTGGCGGTTTAGTGAAGAATCCCGTGCCGTGGATAAAGATTACCCTAAGCCAGTGAGCATGTGGGGATCCATTCCCGGCTCCTTGAAAGGGGCCTTCCTCAGCGATGATGGAGGTGAGTCAGGCTGGGGCGACGCTGCCCGAGAAAAATGTCATGGCTGAATGCAAGAAAAAAGAGAGACTAGCCCATTAATGCCAAGCTGAGAAGGAAAATGTGACCTCACTGCTGAAAAACTGGGGCGCAATAAGACCTTTGACTTAAAAACGTTCTGCTCTCACTTCTCATTTCATTCAATTGTTCATGATCGTCTTTGGCACATTTCTTTTATAGCTGTGGAATAAAGTATTTGCCAGAATATTATACCATATTATTGACTAGTGTATTTAAATACACTAATTAACGTTTAAACTCTTTTCCCCACAGCGTACACGTACTTCTACAAAGACAGCAAATACTGGAGGTTCGATAACAAGCGAATGAAGGTCGACGCTGGATACCCAAGATCCATTTTAAATGATTTCATGGGCTGCCGGGTGCACTTTGATGCAGAAACGGATGTAAATCCCGACCATCGATCACCTGAGACGAACGACAAGAATCAAGACCCTGACGACCACAAAAATGATGATGAAGAAGATACTGAAGATGGAAATGAAGATCAGAAAAAGGAAGTAGATGTCATTCTAAGAGCGAAGGAGACTGATGAACACATCATGACCCTCATTTTAGTGACTGTGCCTCTGGTTCTGGTGCTGTGCATTCTGGGAGTCATATACATCATTATCACCACACTCCAAAGGAAAGAGACACCTAAAGCGTTAGTTCACTGCAAAAGGTCCCTGCAGCAGTGGGTCTGATAACATACGCACACTTTCGCTACCCAATAGCCAAACTTTCTGCACGTGCGTTTTCTAAGAGACACACACAAACACCTTTTCATTCATGGTGCTCATCCAATCAAAATCCCCGTTCCCAATGTAGAATTTGCACTTGATTGTTTTGTGGTTCTTTTTTATGTTTGCGAGTGATTCGTCCGTCTGCAAGGTTTTTGTGTTTTCCTCTTGAGCCCGTTTGGTTGTACGCGGTGCGAAACGTTGGATGTATGAAAACAAGCTCAGATCAGCACATTTGTTTCGCAAACTCCGTGGCGAGGCCTTGCAGAAAGCGCAGGGTTAAAAGAAAAGTCAGGCTTAATAAATTGTCTCACGCACATTTAGCAGGGTTTATAGTCTCTTCCCCCGTGGAGCCTTGTCTGACTTGCATTACACAGATGTTGCTGATTTCGGACTTTATGGAGAGAGAAAAAGAGGGGGATGGGGGCTTGTAGCTTGCCAGCATTTCCTCTGCCGGAGTTCCACTGAGCGCGCGCCAAAGACGAGGAGGAGGGGAAAAGGCGATTCGAGGTGTGGTCGTACTGTCATCATGACCTACATTAGCGCACCCCTACTCACCCCCCACCCCCCATAGTTTATCTTCCTGTGGGACTCTCCTTTGTTTTCCACACTGTACTTCCACAAGTTTTTGTGTTTGAGAGGCATTCCTGGCCTCAGATTGTGTCCATCAGTGCCTTTCAATGCTGAATCTGTGCCTTAGCAGTGCAGCATTTCCTTTGTGTTGGAAATGTACTTAATTTCACTGAACACCAAAGGCTTTTCGTAGTAGACTTTGTGCTGCTTAAGCTCTGTTCACGTGGCCTTCTGTGTTTTTAACCTGTGTCTTTTTTTTTGTATTTCATGTCAAAATGAATGTGATTGTGCTTTTTTTAGTGCCAAATGGAAAAACTCTCCCTTAATTTTATGTTTTATATTAACAATTGGGTAAATCATGCAGGGCATGTATTGCTTTTGTTCACCGATATTATGTGGTATTTAGCTTGCTCACAATAAAATGGAGTATACGGATGTAGGCTAAGTATCCCTTTAATTTTTAACTTCCTCTGCTGATTGTGCACTTCCTTCATTTTGGTTTGAGTACAGTAACACTATACAGTAGCTTCTATTTATTTATTTATTTTATCAGAAGTATATCATTTACGTTATGGTAGTGTTGTGTAAATGTTATTTTCCTGCTATTGTGCTGTAGATGCCAGATGTAGCCATCCACCCACTGAATCAAATCCACCTCCAAAGTGATTCCTTTTGCTGAAAGAATGTTTGTAAATTCTGGAAAAAGCCTACAACTTCAGTTTATAATGCGGGTCATCTGTAATTTTGACCATAATTGTCTTAATAATATTAATATTGTATTATTAGTATTAGGTAATAGTATCTAACCAAAACTAGGTATTTTTGTTTAGAAGGATCTACTATCATTCTTTGTTTGTATTGTTTTCAACTTAGATTTCGGGATGCCAGTTTAGCATTCTGCTAGCTAACTAGCCTGCTTATTTAACTTATAACATTCGTAGTAGTTTGATAAAAAAACATTTTTAACATATATATTTAGTTCGATCAGGCATTACAAACGGCTACCCCAACTACCAAATTTAGTGAATTTAGCATACCACTAATCAATTAGTCCACTAGCTTAGTCTATACCCTTTGCAAATGTTTGATTCATATTTTTATACAGTATCTGTTATATTGTGTGTATATTATACTTGCTGTGTATATACTTGTCAGGTGTTACAAACAGCAACCACAGCTACTGTACCAGTGAACTACTAATTAATTAATCCACTAATAATTTAATATTGATATTAGCTTCTGGTATTGATATTGATATTAGCTTCTGGGCCAAATCCTAACTGAGGGAGATCCATTCTTGCCTTATTAGTTCTCGGAGTTGATCACAATTTGTGGGCTTTTGCTCACTCGCCTTTTGAGGACTGACCACAGTTTCTCTATGGGCTTGAGATCCGGAGAGTTGCCTGGCCACAGATTATTAAAATGTAATGATCTTCGAGCCACTTCTTTATCACTCTTGCTTTGTGACATGGTGCTCCATCATGCTTGAAAATGTACGAATCATCACCAAATTGCAAATGGATCGTTGGAAGAAGATGCTCTTGCAGGACGTTCTGATATCGTTGTTTATTCACAGCAGTGTTTTTGGGAAGAATTATGAGAAAGTCCACTCCCTTGGTTGAAAAGCAACCCTAACACATGGATGGTCTGAGGATGCTTCACTGCTGACACAACACAGGACTCATGGTAGCGTTCACCTTTTCTTCTCTGAACAATCGATTTTCCAGATGTCCCAAACAGACAGAAGGGGGCTTCATCAGAGAAAATTACTTTGCTGTCCAATCCTTGTACGTCTTGAGGAATTTTAGTCTGTCCTTGACATTTTCTTTTTGTTGTTTTTTTGTTTAGTTTTTTCTTTCGGAGAGATGTGGCTTCTTTGCTGCCCTTCTTGACACCAGGCCGTGGTCCAAAATCTCTTACCAACCTTCTGTCATTCCTGAGCAAGCTCTCCACTGGAGACACTGGAGACATGATTCTGTAGCTGACTCCTCAGGAGGAGACGATCCTGGGGCTTGCTGGACACTCTGGGACGTCCTGTTGACTTCTTCAATGCAGTCGAACCTCTCTCCTTGAAGTTCTTGATGATCTGGTTAATGGTTCTTTCAGGTGCAATTTTCTTTGTAGCAATTTCCTTGCATGTGAGGCAATTTTGATACAAAACCATAATGGCTGCACATGTTTCTTTGGAGGTAACCATTGCTAACAAGAACACAAAGATTGGAAGCACTTCTTCCCTCCTTTATAGCAATCATCTGCTCTTACAATCTCATGTCACTCAGTGGCCATCTTTGAAACGCTTCTCGGGCATGCAAGTGCAACTCCTATCGCTTTGAATTCCCAAACTGTTCAATAAGAATAGAATTCTTGTACGTGCAGTACAAGAGCACATGTCAGAGCGCTGACTGTTTCTATAGCAACCGGGACTTCTAAAGGCAGCTGCAGTGATGTAATGACTTTACCAATTAGCGATTGGCTCTTTCTTTCAGAGGGTGGGACTTCCTGCGATTTAGCGGCCATACCGAGCGTTGCATTTTTTCCACTGATCTATAATAGGTCAGTGATTTTTTTTTTCCCCATTCTTAACTATACGAGTGACATGTCTTGGGTATTCTATAATCTTTGCTAGTACTAATTCACACTTTCACATGTGCTGCGGATATGATTAGTCAATTAAAGGGTTAGTTCAACCAAAAATTTTAATTAAGCCATAAGTTATTCATCCTGAAGTCATTGTATATGACTCTCTTCTTTCAGATTAATTCAGTTGGAATTCTAAAAATTATCATTTGATCTTTCAGTGTTGCCAATTTAGCTACATTGTAGCTAGATTAAGTGACTTCCCCGTCTCTTTTAAGACTTTCTTTTTCTAAGTTTAGAACAAATATAGTAACTTCTAGGACAAACCAAATCTAAGTTTTCATCTTGCCCATTGACCTACATTCAATCTTTATATAGATCAGTGAATTTGCCTATATGATGTCACCTAGTAACATTTAGCTACCAGTTTTAGCTACTTTTAATTGAAAGCATTTGGCAACACTGGCTTCAACATTGTGCATTTTTCTCTTGTCTATTGGTTTATTAAAGTTCCTTATAATTTACTTTAAATGCCTGCAATTAGTTAAAACACCAAGAACAACCACTCAATGACCTACAATTCTCATTTTAATTCCCAAAACAAACTCATGGGACCATGCTTCACTCTCTCCAAGCAATATCCTGTTAGAGGATTAGATTAACTCTCTTCTGCATTTCTTCCAATCAGATTCGAGGACAAAGTGATGACATGGGCCAGAGGGTGCTAAGAGATATGCTTTAGGGGCTTACCTGAGATCAGTTTTTGGTTTGCACGAAAATGGCTATGGTTAGTGTCTGTAAGGCAACATCTCACCCTTTATTGGCTGCATTGGCCTATCACTGGTTCAGAGCTAATCCTGCCTTCATCTCATTATTGGATCTGCTGGTGTTTAGCTGCTTAGACCTAGCATAGCCATGGCATTGGCTTCTGAAAGCAAAAAGTTAGATCCGGTCACCTCTAAAGTCAAAGAATCACAGTAAACGGGCGTTACTTATGTAGCATTTGATGAACCAGAAGTACAGAGTTCAGATGCAGGGAATAGAGAGGCTAACAAAATTAGCATGTAGCATGAATTAGCTCTTTGGATGCTCCTTTGTGCTAATTTCTCTCACTGTCAGCTCTGATTAGTTAATTCCACGAAACCCAAATCTTACCAATTGGGTGTGAGAACATGTTTTCTTTATGTTCCATAGTTTACCAACAGGGTTAATCTCAGAGATGAGACCTGATAGTGTAGGCTATTTTTTTAAATGCAATTATGTTTGTCCTTACATGAATCTTCATCATTTTCATGTGTAGTTTACATGAATCCACTCACTGAACTCCTGGTATTGGCTGAATACTTTATTTTATTAGCTGTGTATGTTAATGCAATCTTGGGTTTTGATTTTTTACTGTTTTTGAACCGTGGCAGTTAGCAACTACCCAGAACACCCTCGTAATCACATTACAACCTTAAAGCAACACCCTAGCAACCACTCAGAACATCTTGACATCATGCTGAAAAATGTTGCATGGAGAAATACTACGAAGAAGAAAAAGTGCACATTTTGTCGTAGTGCAAAACACTATAGCATTAGATATGTTGCTATTTTGAATAGGATGATTTTATTATATATATAAATATAGTCTTATGAGTGGTAGCATTGTCCTTCAAGATTTAATCCTGTTAGCCCAGTCCTGCCTCAATCCTAATCCACACAGATTGCTGAAGTTCCCTCTGGATGGTCTCAATGCCCAACTTCTGCTCAACATTCAGGTAAAAAACTTGATTATACTAAAAGTTATGTAACATGATGATGGTGCTCTAAAAGGGAGCAGTGATTTAGATCTGATGGTTTAGGATTAAC
Source organism: Carassius auratus (assembly GCF_003368295.1). Lineage (NCBI taxonomy): Eukaryota > Metazoa > Chordata > Actinopteri > Cypriniformes > Cyprinidae > Carassius > Carassius auratus. The sequence continues at coordinate 5,208,820 of NC_039292.1, read as the reverse complement.
CAGTATATTAATCCTTTTTTAGTAAAATTACATTTCTTAAAGTTTTTTCAAGTGTACTCACTTTAAACAGTTAAACACTATACAATAAGGTTGTTGCATATACATTAATACTATTTAGCAAAGTAGTTAAAATTTAACATTTATTTATTCTGTTTAATTTCTATTTCTTTTTTCTGTTCCGTTCAAAGGTTTTGGGTCGTTAAGGATTTTGAAATAAATGGACCAAAACTGTATTATTTTGAAAATACAGTAAGACTACTGCAATTGAAATTATACAAATTACTACAATTAAAAAATGTAAAATATGTAAAATTAATAAATAAATAAAATGTAATTTATTCCTTTCTTGGAAAAACTGAATTTTCTCCATGCAGTCTTCAGTGTCACGTGATCCTTCAGGAATCATTAAAATATGCTTTATTATTATGATCAATGCTGAAAACCGTTGTGCTATTAAATGTTTTTAGTTTTTTTCTGAATAAAAGTACTATTGTTTTTTTATATATATATATATATTTTTTTTTTGACTCCAAAGTTTTGAACTGTACCTAGTGTTCACAAATACATTTCTTAATATTTAAAGTTGTAAAAGTTGACACACTAATACATTAGGAACTAATATGAAATAGAATAAACAATAATACATTTATTAAAAACAATAATATAGTTAGCGCATCTTAATCCCTTGGGCTAAACTTGATCGATTAGTTCATTTTGCTTTGTGCAAAACATTTAAATGGACAGAGTGAAAGATCAAAGAAATGATTATCTGACTTTTGCTTGACTTCCTGAACACCCCTCCACTGCCTCTGCTGACTGCTAATCATTTTAATGCTTGCCATACTGGGTCTGTTTTTCATAACATCATTGTATTTTAAATGAGACATTTGGGTCCAAATCTGTCTGATAATTTTAGAGCAAGCCTGTCGTGAGAACTAGTCTGCAGACTCATAAAAAAACTGCTTTCATTGTTTCAAACCTCTTGTGTTTGCTAAAGGATGTGGCAAATGTGACATCAATCTATTTCTGAAACTGTTGTGTGGTTCCCTATTAGTTTGGATGAATAGAAACTTCATTGGGCTTTCCCAAGGATAAAATCCTTCTCCTTATCTTTAAATACTGTTGACTGAAGCATGTGAATTATGAATTAGCTCCGATGAAGGGTTCTGGGTTTTAGTTCAAGTTAAGATTGTCTTTTCATATATACAGCCCGTTGACTCAAACAATGGGATTTTATGGCATTTTTCCATAGTCTATTCCTTCATCAGTGTGTTTAAGCGATATTTATTGATTTAACAGAGTCTCAGGATGTTTAACTGGGTGGTGAAGGTCGTGCCACATCCTCCTGACACACAGGGGGATCTGGGGGAGGAGGCGATCGCGGCGGTAAATCCACACTTACTGTAAATTACTCAAAGAATAGTTTGAGCAGTTAGCGCACATGTTCTGACATATTGAGTCATGGTGCTTATGTGGGTAATTCAGTTTCGAGCCTAGCATGCAACATTTTCTAATCCTATTCCCACACCTCACTATTCCTGTTTCCTTTCTCTATTATAAAAGTGTAAAAATGGCCAGATCTAAAATGAATCTGAATGGTTTTGTTCTAACTTCATTAACCATGAGAAAAAGAAAACAAAATGAGACATAATAAATGTACTTTAATAAATTAAACCTCCAATTCTTATATCTCCCTTGGTTTTCCTCTGAAGAATGGGAAAACATCAAATCGAGGTAAATTTATGCCACTATTACTGATTTAAATGTTTTAACGTGATTAGGTTTAATGTGAAGCACAAGTACATATAATCAATCAAAATGTAGTTTTGATACTAATGCACAATGAGACTATTTCTCTCTTATTGTCATGCAGATAAGTTCAGTTCATCCAAAACAGGCAGTAAGGAAGACCAGTCATCTCAAACATCAAAAGATAGGTGAGTCTTAACCTATCTATCCCATAAAGTATACAAGAAGACATTCTCCAACTGTCTGCATATGAAACATGCTGAAATCTGTTTATTTCAGTGTTCAGAATGGTATGTTGAACTGGATCTCCAACGGTTTTGCCAGCGCACTGCCTCTGCCCGGGAGTCCACTTCTTACGAGAGCCAACTCTGATGCAAAAGTATTGATTTAGTGTCAACTAAAGTAGTTTGATATTTAATACCATTTGGTGTTGCATATTAGTGTGCATTCAAAATAAAAAAATTCTTCGCATGAACTTGTCTCTTAACCATCTTGCGGTCACTTCAGGATGAAGGGTCTGTAGACAGGTAAGGTGATGAACAGTACTCCTATCATGAACATCAGTGCAATTGAAGAATCATTGTCCATCGAGTGTATTTGCAGCACACGCATAGCCTGAGCTCTCTCTGTCTGCCAGGTCTGGAGTTATTGGCTGGATCACACAGGGAATTGGAGAAGTGGTCCCACAGCCTGATGAGAAATACATACAGGACAAGAGTCCAGAATCTGAAGAAGTCACAGAGGTTAGCAAACTATGTGCAAGACTTGTTAGAATATTAGAAATAACCAAAATAAATATAAATCCAAACTTTAATACATTTATAAAAGCTTAGACAGTGCATATAAGTAATTAGAGTTATAAATAGTAACTTTATATGATACATTTGAATAACTTCTTTGAAAATTAATAATTTTCAATATTTGTTTTACTTGTTTTCATTGACTTTTTCTATTTACTTAAGGTAAAAAATAATGATTAACTGATTAATATTTATTATATTTAATCATTTAAAATGTCATTAAGGATATATTTAAGAGTGTAAAAAAAGTATAAAATATTTGTTATTATTAATAATAAAAAAATAATATAGCAAATGAAACTTTGTTCACTGAAACTATAAACTTTCATTAAATAGTTAATTAATTAAATTAAACATAGTAACTTTATTTGATACATTTTAAAAGTGTTGAATTCTTGCAAATCAAAATGAATCATTTTCTGCTGTTTCCTTTGTCTTCCTTTCTTTTTCTATTTGCTTCAGGTTTATGAGGCAAAGGACCTCCCAGGTGTGTTATCAGTCAGTTCGAATTAACAAAAACAGTCAAAGCATGAACAGCCAAAGTTAAATTGATAAACTCTGTGGTGTGTTCAGTATTCAGACAGTAAACTAGATTTACTCTGTATCTCTTACACCAGATCAGGAGGCTTTGCCACATATACCAGTAGTAGAACTGATGTCAGAAGACGAGGCATCTGAAGTGGAACCAACCGCTAAGTTCCCTCCTAAGTGAGTCATTCTGTGAAGCACACAGGTGGAAATGATGACAATGTTAGTTGCAAATTGGGTGCCTTAAGTTTATTAAAAGTGTTTTGCTTAGACAAGCATCACTATTACTAATAATCAAAATCATATACAGGGACCTCAATCTCACAGAGACTTAAAGGAGTAGTTCACCAAAAATGGAAATGAGCCAAAAACTCAATCACCCTCAGGCCAACCAAGATGAGTTTGTATCTTCATTTGAACAGATTTATAGAAATGTAACATTCTATCACTTGTGGATCATCTGCAGTGAATGGGTGCCGTCAAACAGATGATTAAAATCATTCAAAATTCCGCACAACTCCAGTCCATCAATTAAAATAATTTGATGTGAAAAGCTGGGTTTTTTGTAAGAAACAAAAGTGATGTAAAGATACATTTCTCCAAATCTCTTACTGTTAAGAAACAAGCTCATCTACAAACCCGATTCCAAAAAAGTTGGTACACTGTACAAATTGTGAGTAAAAAATGAATGGAATAATTTACAAATCTCATAAACTTATATTTTATTCACAATAGAATATAGATAACATATCAAATGTTGAAAGTGAGACATTTTTGAAATGTCATGCCAAATATTGGCTCATTTTGGATTTCATGAGAGCTACACATTTCAAAAAAGTTGGGACAGGTAGCAATAAGAGGCCATAAAAGTTAAATGTACATATAAGGAATAGCTGGAGGACCACTTTGCTACTTATTAGGTCAATTGGCAACATGATTGGGTATAAAAAGTGCCTCTCAGAGTGGCAGTGTCTCTCAGAAGTCAAGATGGGCAGAGGATCATTGATTCCCCCAATGCTGCGGCGAAAAATAGTGGAGCAATATCAGAAAGGAGTTTCTCAGAGAAAAACTACAAGGGGTTTGAAGTTATCATCATCTACAGTACATAATATCATCCAAAGATTCAGAGAATCTGGAACAAACCTGTGCGTAAAGGTCAAGCCCGGAAAACCATACTGGATGCCTGTGATCTTCAGCTCTTAGACGACACTGCATCACATATAGGAATGCTACTGTAATGGAAATCACAGCATAGGCTCAGGAATACTTCCAGAACAAATTGTCGGTGAACGCAATCCACCGTGCCATTCGCCGTTGCCGGCTAAAACTCTATAGGTCAAAAAAGAAGCCATATCTAAACATGATCCATCCGGACTAAAAGACAAGGACAACCCAAGTTGTTATCAGCACACAGTGGTAAACATGGCCTTGGCCCAACTTTTTTGAGATTTGTTGATGCCATGAAATTTAAAATCAACTTATTGTTCCCTTAAAATTCTATATTTTCTCAGTTTAAACATTTGAAATGTCATCTATGTTGTATTCTGAATAAAATATTGAAATTTGAAACTTCAACATCATTACATTCTGTTTTTATTCACAATTTGTTCAGTGTCCCAACTTTTTTGGAATCGGGTTTGTACATCTTGGATGCTCTGAGGATGAGTACATTTTCAGAAAATGTTAATTTCTGAATGAACTATTCCTTTAAGCCACTGGCATATCTTTAAGAAACACTAATGCTTATTTCAATTTGTAAGCAGTGTAATGAGCTGGATAAAGAGCGGCTTCCAGAACGCTGTTCCGCACCATGTGACCAGACCCCCAAGTTCCAGTTCTTCCACGCCGAGGTCATCACAGTGCTCAAACAAAGGTATTGTTCAAATTGTACGATACAGAATCTTATGCTACATTTTCAAGCATTGTAACTGTTTAACTTCATGTTTGGATTGGTTCAGTTTATTCACCTCCTCCAGAGTCAGAAACCAGCGTGACAGAGATCGATTCAAAAACTCCAAGGTGAGTCACGTCAAATTTGATGAACTCTTTTGCAAAATTGGCATGGATGTCCGCTTGATGTTCCCTCTTGTTTCCAGTATGATGGGTTGGATTGTTCAGGGTCTGGGTCTTTCAATGCCACAACCGGGGCTTAAAAACAAATAAGGGTGTTTGGTAAGTGAGGTGCAATTAGTTCAAGTTTAATAGACGTTTCTCCAAAATGACTCCTTTTCTTTCCACCAGGAGGATGAGAAGATTGTGCAAAATGGTAAGTAAGATTTCCATCTTTTTACACTGTTTAAACCAGTTTTTAATAACAAACTCAGTTTTGGAAACTGTAGGATGGTTTCAGTAGAATATGAGAACACAGAAAGATCACTGCATGTGTAACAAATTAACCTATTCTGTGAGACATCAAAACACAAGTAGAAATACTTCAGGGTGAGCAGATTTGTTGCAGTGTAGGACAAACTCTTAACTCAGTCCATCTTCTCCTTCTGTTACAGGGGAGAGGACACTGAGAACCCTTTAAACAAAAGGAGAGAGAGTGCAACACAGCAGTACACAGTCACAGACAAACGGACAGTGGAGACAGATGCATTTGAAGAACAGTGACTTTGTAGCTTTCTTGAATGACCAGGCAGCTATGAAAATCTCCTGAATGTAATGACTTTCTCTGTACTGTATTACAAATATATATATATATATATATATATATATATATATATATATATATATATATATATATATATATATATATATAAACATTTATTTAACTTACTGTATAACTAACCAAAAACAAATATATATTTTTAATAACATTTATGTTTATCTTCAAGTTAGACTCAATTTTGTATGAATAGCTGGCATCTCTCAGATGGGTGTTTGTTGTTGCAGCAGTGATCTTTATAAAGGGACATTTAGATTGGCATGAGTGTACATGCCTTACAACATTGAGATGTAATTATCATTCACTTTACAGCAAGTTTCCCTAATATGTGTTAAAATAAAAACTCAAATGAAAGTGTAGAATGAACACACTATTATAAAAAATAAATAAAAATAAAAAAGTTGTATTGCCTTGACTTATAATTGTGGCTATATTCTGTGACTGCTTTTCAGGCTGCTTTTAAGACATGTACATCACCGTTAAAAAGTTTTGGGTCAGTAAAAAAAAAAAAATAAATAAATAAATAAATAAATATATATATATATATATATATATATATATATATATATATATATATATATATATTTCAAATAAATCTGTCATGCTCACCAAGGCTGCATATATTTGATCACAAATACAGGAAAAATAGAAATATTGTGAAAACCTATTATAGTTTAAAATAACTAAATTCTATTTGAATATTTAAAGATGTAATTTATTCCTGTGATGCAAAGCTGAATTTTCAGAATCATTACTCTAGTCTTCAGTGTCACATGATCCTTCAGAAATCATTCTGATATGCTAAATTGCTGAAAAAGAAACAAATATTAGTATTATTATTATCAGTGTTAAAAGTAATTATGTGCTGCATAATATTTTCACGGAAACCATGATACGTTTTTTTTCTGGATTCATTAATGCATAGAAAGTTAAAAAGAACAGCATTTATTAGAAATATAAATCTTTTGTAACAATATAAATGTCTTACTGTTACTTTTTATCAATTTAATGCATCCTTGGTGAATAAATGCATTAATTTCCTTTAAAAAAATCTTACTGACCCCAAATGTTTAATGTTTTTTTGAATACTTTGTATGTTTTGAATTATTGTCATTTATTCTGTATGTATTTGATGTATATAAATACTTTTATATACTTAATGTTATTGTAATATTGTATTAATGCATTTGACTAATAAAGGAAAATACATAATTACACTCATGTGTAAAGGGTTCCGTTTCTATTGGCATAATAATAATAATAATAATAATAATAAAATTCCTTTGAAAAACACATGCAGATAACTTTGACTTTATTTAATCTTACATATGTGTCTATACACTGAGATGCCAGTGTGGACTGATGTTTGAAATGTTAAAAGTGCAGAAATTATTGAAGCAAAACAGGTATAAATATTGACCTGTATAATAGTTTTGTTTCAAAATACCTCATCACATTAAATTTAAGAGGACAAAAACCAGCGCAGTAATGAATATAAAATATTGTACTCCACAGAATCACATCTTTTTTTTTTAATGTTAAGTTTTAAGACAGTCTTCAAGCATGGTTGTATCTTTAGCAGGCAGTGTTCGGTCAGCTCCTACAAACCTCATTCTTGAAGATGTTGACTCTGAAGATGAAGCTCAAGAAAAGGAATCATGTCCAACCGCGAACTCACCGCCAAATTCACAACCTCAGTCCCAACCACAAACACCCTGGTCACCAGAACAAACTCTTCCACTGAGTGCGACCACACCCTCACAAGCACACATAGAACTGGAGGACGCAGAGTCCCAAACTGCACGGTGGACACCTATGATTGAGAGCATCAGGAGAGAGGCAGAGGACACCGCTATATTAATTATGGACGAACGGTAATAACACTCTCGTATTTGGAGAGTATCAGTGGCAGCTTGAAGTATTTAAAGTAACAGACTTAAAGGAAGCGTTCACCTAGAAATGAATATTTACTGAAGGTTTACTCACCCTCAAGCCATCCAAGATTTACAAAAGTGTATTTCTTAATCAGAACAGATTTGGTGAAATTTTGCATTACATCACTTGTTCACCAGTGAATCCTCTGCAGTGAATGGGTGCCGTCAGAATGAGGGTCCAAACAGCTGATAAAAACATCACAAAATAATACACAAACCATCAGTTAATGTCTTGTGAAACAAAAAGCTGCCTGTTTGTAAGAAATTCCATCATCAAGGCATTTTTTACTTTAAACCATTGCCTTCAGCTAAAATATGAGTCCTCTATCCACAATATTGCTTACGCCAGTAAAAAAAAGTTATCTCATCTGAATCAGGAGTGAAATATGCACAGATCAAGCACCGTTTGCAAGCAAAAACAAATAAATAATAAGTGGATTACGATGTTAGAGGATAACATATTTTGGACTTCTATTTTGGTCAGAAGCGATTTAAAATCTAATACATCTTTATGATGGATTTGTTTTTACAAACACACAGCTTTTCTCTTCATAAGACGTTAATTGATGGACTGGAGTCGTGTGGATTATTGTGATGTTTTTATTAGCTCTTTGGACTGTGATTCTGACGGCACCCATTCACTGCATAGGATCCACTGGTGAACAAATGATGTAATGATGAATTTGTCAAAATCTGTTCTGATTAAGAAACAAACTTACTGACATATTGGATGGCCTGAGGTTGAGTAAATTTTGGGGTTGAACTAATCCTTAAAGAGTGAAAACCAGACTTATCTGTGTGTGTTGCTGTTCTCTGCTGTAGGTTGATTCATGAGCGTCTGGCGAGGGCCCGAATGGCAGAAGAGGTGGCACGTCAGACAGCAGAGATGGCTGTCAGAGAGTTGGCACATGCACGGTTTGGCATTCAAACCATAGCAGAAGAGCCAGAAGATGCTGATCGAGAGTAATTCATGCACACAAACAAAAAATCAATAAATTTATATACTGTTTATGCATATATTTAGAAAAAATATATATGTTAAAAACAGTGTTTGCTTCTGAATATTTTTGTGGAAATCATGATACACTACCATTCAAAGATATGGGTATGTAATATTCAAAACATTTATAAATTTTATTCATGTTACAAAATATTTAAAATAAGTGCTGTTCTTTTCAACTTTCTAATCATCAAAAAAAGTATCATGTTGTCCACAAAAATTTTAAGCAGCACAACTGTTTTCAACATTGAAAGCTGATGGGTTTTCAGTGACCAATTCTTGAAATTTCCCCATTTGTCCCCCTAACACTAAATATTTGATAACATCCTTAATACAATACCAAAACCTTAATAACTTTAATATTTCTGTGTGACAGATTACAAGTGCTGCAGGAAGAGGAAAGTGATGTAGAAGTCATATGGAATCAAATTGCAGAGTAAGACATATGAAGAATTATAATAAACATGATAGTTGATGAACAAGTAAATCAGGAATAACAAGCATATTTGTTAGTTCATGCTGGGAAGACTAACATCATAATTTCTTTAAAAAAAAAGAAAAAAGAAAAAGAAAAAAAGAAAATAAATATATATATATATATATATATATATATATATATATATATATATATATATATATATATATATATTATTATTATTATTATTATTATTATTATTATTATTATTTTATTTCTTTTAATGATTTCCTTTTAGAAAACATGTTTTAGTGCTTTAGTCTTTGTTTGCAAAACAAAATGAATTTAAGTAGGGTTTCTGTATTTTTAGATCTGTGTTTTTTAAAATAATTCCACGCATAATTACAGCTCATGCATTTCCGGCGCACTGCTTAAAGATTATGTCGTGTCCTAGCAACCGCATCGCATCCCATAGAGGCACGCGATGACCCATCTGCTGTTGCTATAGTTACTGATCGCGCCTCTGATGCTTGTATTCTGCGTCGTCTCAAGTAAAGAATGGCGCAGTTTCTCCACTTCCAAAATGAACATATTTATCTTTCTAGTTAATCGCGTCAACATATCATAAAACTTCTATCGCGTTAATGTATAAACAAACGGCACAAAAATATATGGATATGGACACTGCATCACCTGATGCGCTCAGAAACCGCGTCTGATTTCAGAGTATGTTCGTTATAATAACAGGATTATGACGCATTTACGTATATATAAAACGTATTGTTTTATAATATTTTGGAAATGTTTAAACTTAACAAGAAAATTGAGATTTTTGGAAATCAATACAGGCACATCTCAGTCTAAACTGAGGTTATGTAGGTTTATACATAGCAGAGACAGATGTGTTAGTTGCTTATTAATGTGATTAGCCTGTTGTTTATATAATAGCGGATGTCTGCCATCATGTCTTGTGTTTCCACAGGTGTCAAGCACATTTAGTTAAGGAGTTTGTTCCAGAAAGACAAGGCAGAGGCTATAGACACTGCGGTGACTGTTGAAACCCCAGTGGAGGAGTTTAAGTCCTCTTCACCTCTACAGAAAGAACCAGAGCCTAAATCTGAATCTGAACCTGAGCCTGAGGAGCTTCATGAGGAGGAGGATCCCAGGAACTCCAGTGAAGCTGAAGAAGAATCTGAGCCGATCACCCAGCAACCTCAGTCCATTACCAGCACCTCTGTTTCACGAACTGATTCACCGGTAATTCATGTCTACACTCTGGAGTTAGACTGAATAAAGTACACTGTACTCACAAGCACCCTGCTGCAGTGACCATCTTTTTCTTGGTACTAGTGCAGATTTTTGCCTCTCTGTGTTACCATGTTTAAAATAAAAATCTCCTACTTCTTTTATTTTGCTTTAGGTGGAGAGTACAGCTCCTGAAGAGGAAAGCAGTGGTGAGTGTTTATCTCAGTCATTCAGAATAGATCATGCAAACACACTGATGCTAACATGATTAAAAAGCCACAGAATGTCATCCCAACTGACATACATTACCTCCATATTTTTGTTTCTCACATACAGCGGCCCTAAAAATGATTTGGACATGTTTAGAAATTTAAGACAAACCTTTATTTATTAATGTCATTGCACTGTAGTTCATGTTAACTATGGACATGTTCCCCCAACTTCTGACAACCAGAAAGTGTAATGTGTATATATATTATAATAAAAAAAAAACAGCCTATAAAATCATAAATTCATACTTTTTAGTCCTGTGTCTGTGAAAATGTTGGCAGGGAAAGTAGAAAACTGAACTGATAGCCCAACTGGGTAAGCAGAAAAAAAATCTGTACCATTGAGTTCTGGCATTTCTATAGATTTATTATTTTGTTAACCCAACAAATTTATTTGTTGAATATTTTTGCTTGAAAAGTGTTCTTGTGTTATATTTCTTTAAAATAACTGTCACATGGTTTGATATTTTATCTAATTCAATACATTTTGGGTCCACTGTAATTGGCATTTCCAGATATTATTCTCAGAATTTTCTGTATAACAGAGCATCAAATATTGGATGCCTTTCATGTAACATAGAATAATATTATTGACAATATGCTGCTGTCCCCACAGTCCCTTCCAGATGTGATGTTCTGAAGAGATGTTTCATGCATGTACCATATGCTCCACAGGCCCTTGACAACTTCAACCAGTTCTTAAAAGACATCGATGTCACTTTGCCCAGAGTGCCTTCCATGCCCAATCCGCCTCCTGCTCTCTCTCAAATCACCCAACAGCTGCCGTCGCTTCCTTCTCAACTGGCACATCTCCCTCAACGAATTTCCCAGCGATTCTCCAAAATCACCCCACAATTCCCAAACCAGACGCTTTTCAGTGCTCCTCATTTTCCCAGCTTCCCCGTGCAGTTATCCAGCCTCCCACAACAGCTGTCCAAAATTCCACAACAAATAATCCAACCTCCCGCAAAAGGTATCCATTTTTCCACAAAGGCTGACCAGCATTCCACGGTTTTCCATCCTTCCACAACAGGTCTCCAACATTCCGCAACAACTCTCCAGCGTTCCACAACAAATATCCAGCATCCCACAAAAGATAGCCAGCATTCCATAGAAGATCTCCAGCATTCCACAGTGTGCCCAGGAGTGATATTCTAACATTAAGAGCCATCTCAACAAACTTAAGCCGGAACAGGATGGCCAAGGAGCAATTGCAGGAGACTAGGGATTTGGAGTTGAACCGTCTTGTTCACCAGTCCCCACTCCATTCCCCTTGTATCCCTTCACCCTCTTCCCCAAGCTCTGTCCTAGACCTGCCCAATGTGCCCTCTTACCCCCGTCTTCCACCCATCACCCCTTCCAAGCAGTTGTCAGGCGTCTCCAACCCTGTCTTCCACATTGAGGATGACCCCACCTCTGCTAGACCCTCAGGTGATCCACATTGTTGCCTTTTTTGTTAGACTAATCTGTGCTATGTTTTGCTTATGCCTTGATGCCAAATGTGAGTTAGGGAAAACTAGGTTGTGTGTGCCTGTAGTGACCAAAGTGACCTCTTTATATTCCAACCACTGACCTCAAGCTCTAAGGTCCATTTTACCTTAAGGTAGGTCAAAAAGAGGATGCTACTGAAGGTGCCAGTGTCAAGGTTTCTTGTATGTTTCTTTATTGAGCATCGTCTAATCTCCAGTGAGCTCCAGACTGAGGGTGCACCCAGCCGTGAATGTGGAAGATGTCGACTCCGACCGAGGGAAAGTAGGAAGAAGATCTCATCCCATAGCACCAATAATAAACCCACAGGACCCCAACCTCAAAACCCTCACTGTCCCTGGTGCCCGTAAAGCTAATCGGACAAGGTAAATCTGCCTTGTTTCATTAAACAATGAATGTAGGAAACCATTGTTACATTAATAAAAAAAGAAAAAAGTAATGTGTGAAGCACAGCTCACACTGAAGTCACTTTCAAATCAAGTAGCTTTCTGTTGATCAATGTGGTGAATTCATATGACCAAATTTCGAACGATGGTAAATGTAACCACACTTGAAGTGTAAATATTTAGGACATTTGTACTGCACTTAACATGTGCTTACATGAAGTCCTTCAGTTCTGAGTTTCTGATGCGAACGCTAGTCTGTGTTACAGAAACTTCCACTTAATGTGTGGTTTTAGTGTCTGAGGGAAACTATTAAAGTCACAAGTGCTTTACTCATTCGATGTTATCAATGTTCCTAAAAATATGCAAATCATAATGTTAATCCAGGGATTGCAAATGTAGAGTGGGAAAATCTGGAAACCTGACTACTCAGCATCATGAAGTGCAGAATTAGCAGAAACATTGAATAAAGAAAGTTAACTGTGAAAAGCCCAACTGGTACACAAATATTGATTTGAGTTTTGTTTCTTTTCTGTTCTGTTGTCTGTACACACAATCTCATGCACTCACGCACATACTTACACATATTGCACATACATTTTGCACTGGATGAAGAGAGAGAAAACCACAGACAGTTTGGACCAAGATGTAAGATGCTTTAAATAAGTCTGTCAAAATAATCCACTCCATATTCTCCACTTCATTTTGTGCATTTGTGTGCAAGACTTTCTCATTACCTTATCATATACAAGATTTTTTTTTTCAGTGCATTTAATGTAACTTGTCCAATTAAACTTGTAGAGCCCCATCATAACTTGTCATCTTGTGCTCTTCTTACAGCAAGAGACTTTACTCACAAGATGATGAGGAAGAGGAGAAGTTAGAAACTGCAGTCCAAGTCTTGCGAAACCAGAGTACCATCTCAAGTGCAGATGATGGGTAATTAATAAATACTAAATACTCTTTTAGAATGTGAAATTAACATGAATGCATGGAATTGAAATATTCTATATTTATACAATGTGGCACAAAACAAATTACAGATAGAGGCAAGTTGGGCACATTATAGATATAAGCTAAATATAGTATAATGTGCTTTTAGAATGCCAAGAGCAAATTATTTTTTTATTTCAATTTAAATTATGCATTTAGCATACACTTTTCTCCAAAGCGACTTACATTGCATTCAGAATAACAATTTTCTCTTAACATGTGTGTGTGTGTGTGTGTGTGTGTATGTGTGTATATATATATATATATATATATATATATATATATATATATATATATATATATATATATATATATATATATATATATATATATATATATTTAATTTATATATATGGGATTTTGTTTTTTTAATTTATTTATTTTGGTGGTAAATGCTGTAATATCTTCTGTCTTCAGGCTAAATCAACGAGCATCCTCTTCAGCCAGCCAAACTGGTACTGTAGTAAATGAGAGGTTACAGGAGCTGGTCAAGCTGTTCAAAGAGAGAACAGAGCGAGTTAAAGAGAAGCTGACTGATCCAGATAACTCTGATGATGAAACACCACCCGACTGTGAGTTACCAAGTGGCATTTAGTTTAAAGAACATCAGCAGATGCACACTTTTCTAGCAAATTGTTTCTCATTATTGAGTTTGTTTACAAAACAGTACATTTAAAGTTCTTAAGACAAAAGTTACAGATTTTAGACAATGGCTGTGAAAAATTACTTGAACTTAGTTCATAGTTAATATGGGACTAGTTGATTGAAAAAAAAATGTTGAGAATTGTTTGACTTTATTGCATCGTGAAAAGCACTATACAAAAGAAAATATGGTTAATGTGGTCTTTTATGAACAGCCCCAGCTAAGCAAGCTCCAGCTCCTCCTCCTGAACCTCCTGCAGAGCAGACAACAGAGCAGGAGGAATCTGAAGCCCCTGGTGAGAAAGAAGAGGAGAAAACAAAGCTCCTGTGGTGTAAAGTGAAACCTCAATCCAGGACTAGTCGGCTTCTGCAGTACCGTTTTCCATCCAGCATCGACCCCTTCACTAGTGAGCACTCCTCCCATCTCCTGCTCGACCTCTATTCTCTTTGTAATCCTGAAGATTTGCCTATCATTTTCTACATTTTAGCTGTCTTGGCATTCCACACTTAAACATTAATGCCATAAATCCCATAAATCTCAAGCCCTTTCTCTCCTGAACTTCAAATCCTTTCTTATTATTAATTTAAGCCTTTGATATCTAGGCATTAGGTTCATAAATTATAAAAGAAAAGAAAAAAACAAATGCTTTTGTATAAAGGGATATATTTGGTGTACATTGGTGATTTAATTAAATTTATTTAATGATCATAATATTTGTTAATTCATTAATAATAATATAAGAAAAAAATTAAAAAACATTGCAACTCCAAAAATTTGTTTGGTTTAAAATAAACATTTTGGTGCACCACAATAATTATTTTCCATAAATCATCTGAGTAACATAAACACTGAAATCTTCCATTGCTCTGTATTCTCTGTAGATCTGATCTACGTACTCTGGCTGTTTTGCGTGTCTTTGGCGTTTAACTGGAACGCGTGGATGATTCCTGTGCGTTGGGCATTTCCATATCAAACACCAGATAACATCCATGTGTGGCTGTTGATTGATTACTTATGTGATGCCATCTATATACTGGACATCCTGACCTTTCAACCCAGACTGCAGTTTGTGCTTCATGGAGACATTGTGGTAAATATAGGCAAGGGCAAAATATTAGAATATGTAAACTGAAATTAATGTTTTGTTTTACCCCGGTGTTTTAAAAATATGTTTTTAGACCAGCAAGAAAGAGATGAGAAATAATTACATTAAAGCTGTACGATTCAAGGTAAGGAGACATTTATGCGATTTACTGTTAAATTAAATACAAAGTTTTGGACTTTTCTAGACTCACTAAATTTGAAGCTGCCGGACACATTCTGTAGTCTAAGGGTCTCATTTCCTGTGTCGCAGCTGGATGTGGTCAGTCTGCTTCCTCTGGAGCTTTTTTACTTCAAAACAGGGATTAATCCACTTCTCCGCTTGCCCAGGATCCTGAAGGCAAGCTTCTACTCTGACCTTAGAACTGGGCTTTATAAAGATCAGTCAGTGATGAATTTTGTTAATTCTTTAATGTCTCCTTTCTTTTTGCAGTTTATGTCTTTCTTTGAGTTTAACAAGCGTCTGGAATCTATACTGACCAACGCTTACGTTTACAGGTTAGCTGTTGGCTTCAATGAACCTGTGTATTGGGTATTTATTTAATATTTGATTTGAAGTGTTTATGCATTTTATATCATTGTTCATTTTCTCTCATTTCATTTATCAGAGTTATTCGAACCACCACCTACCTACTGTATGCGGTCCACTGCAATGCCTGTCTGTACTACTGGGGCTCTTCATTTGAAGGTCTGGGTTTCTCAGAATGGACCTATGATGGGAAAGGCAATAAGTATGTGAATCAGTTCTGTTATTAGCTTTCATTTACATCAAATCCAGGTTTTTACACCAAAACAGTTTACATGTTTTTCCTGCTGTAAGAATTATATATTTAAATGACCTCTGTTATGATTGGCAAAGATTGACACACCAATACAATGTTGTTTATCATAGTTGTGTGCATATGCTAATGTAATTGTTTATGAAATTGATGTCATAATCATGGTGATAAAAAAAGGATAAATACATTTAAATACTATTTCTCCCATGATGTGACCCCTTTTAAATTTAATCTTTAAACATAATATTTTCAAATGTCATTTTTTTTTCAGTTTTTAGTTTGTTTAGATTTTATATCATATTTATCTGATCACTTTGTGTCCGTTTCAGTTATTTTCGCTGCTACTACTTTGCTGTGAAGACTTTGCTTACCATTGGTGGCCTGCCAGAACCCACAACACTTTTTGAGATTGTGTTTCAGCTCATCAATTACTTTATTGGAGTGTTTGTGTTCTCCATCATGATTGGTCAGGTAAGGCCATTATCATGGTGTGAAAGGCATTAACTGATTGGTTTTCTGTACCATTTAAAGAGGTAGTTCACCCAAAAATGAAAATTCTGTCACTATTTGCTTACCCTCGTGACTTCTCAAACCCGTAAGACCTTTAATCATCTTCGTTCATCAAATTCATCCAACAATTCTTCTCTTCCCTGTCAGTGTCCACCGCCATTCGCGAGAGTACCACGACACGTGTGTGGTGCTGCTGATGCAGGAGTCAACATTCTGACGTTGAACCCAGATGTGCTGCTCCTTGTTTACAAGCAGAGGAATGCACTCACATACATCATGATACTCTTGTTAATGGCAGCAGACATTGACAGGAAAGAGAAAAATTGTTGAATAATTGAATAAAGTCTTTATATTTGTCTTCTTTGTGCACAAAAAATATTCCCATAGGTTCATAAAATTAGGATTGAAACACTGGTGTCACATGGACAATTTTAATGATGTCCTTTCTATTCCTTAAACTTTAAGTTACTTAGCTGTCTATGGAGGGTCAGAAAGCTCTCGGATTTCATCAAAAATATCTTAATTTCTGTTCCAAAGATGAATGGCGGTCTTATGGGTTTGAAACAACATGAGTAATTAATGACAGAATTTAGATTTTTGGGGGAACTATCCCTTTAATATCATTGATCGAGGCTTGCGTTGTCAGATGAGAGATGTTGTTGGTGCAGCGACTGCGGCTCAGACAAACTATCGTGCCTGTGTGGATAACACAGTGAAGTACATGGCTTCCTACCGCATCCCTAAAGATGTGCAGAACAGAGTGAAAACCTGGTACAGCTACACCTGGCAGTCCCAAGGCATGCTGGGTAAGACTGTAAAACACACATCACTGCCAAAATGCATTAAAGATATTCATCCATAATGGCCATTCGTTAACTTAAGATAACAATGGACAATGTGTGGTTTAAATAATGCAGATGAACAAGAACTGCTAGATCAACTACCTGACAAGATGAGGCTGGATATAGCAGTGGACGTCAGCTACAACATTATTAGTAAAGTGCCACTCTTCCAGGCAAGTGCTAAGACTTCAAATTCTATATATATATATATATATATATATATATATATATTTTGTGTGTGTGTATTTATGTATGTATGTATGTATAATGTAAATTATATTTTAGAAGAAATATAAAAATTAGAAGAACAAATAAACAATTGGATGGATGAATAGATAGGCCTCTTTTTTTTTTTTTACAATTGAAAGTGTCTTAGGTTAACCACTTTTTTTTCTTTTTTTTCATTATTTAACCTGCCTTGGCTTTTTTGCTGTATTCCTTACCTAAAACTCTTTTTCCCTGCATCATTGTGTCTTTCTCAGGGCTGTGATAGACAGATGATCTTTGACATGCTGAAGAGTCTCAAATCAGTGGTGTACCTTCCAGGAGACTATGTCTGCAAGAAGGCAAGGAGCACAAAGATGTTTAGCCTGCATAACAGACCTTCAGACGTACTTGTGTTTGTGCAGACAAATCAATTATAATTAAACATAACAAATTACTATAGCAGTAATGGTAGAGATATACATTTCTCACGTAAACATATATATATATATATATATATATATATATATATATATATATATATATATATACACAGGATGAAGTGGGCCGTGAGATGTACATCATAAAGGCAGGGGAAGTCCAGGTAGTCGGTGGTCCTGATGGAAAGACAGTTTTTGTGACCCTGAAAGCAGGAGCTGTGTTTGGAGAGGTCAGGTAAGGGCTGCTATTTTTAGTTTTTGTCAAATCTGTCAAATTTGCTCTTATTTGGTCTTAAATATATTTTTCTCCAATAAAGCTTGCTTGCTGTGGGCGGAGGAAACCGGCGGACAGCTAATGTCGTAGCACGTGGTTTTGCTAACCTTCTTATCTTGACCAAAAGGGACCTGAATGAAATCATGGTGCACTATCCACAGTCCCAGAAACTGCTGTGCAAGAAAGCAAAGTGAGTGCAACTGCTGGAAGGAAAATAACAAGCCATGAAGCATTTCCTATTTTTCCTTTCATTTTCCTCTATGATGATTTAATGATATTTCACTAGATAATTTCCAGCCCTAGCTTTTGTTCAAATAGTATGTAACCTGCTGTTTGCCCTTAAGGAAAATGTTGATGAAGGATAAAAAGCCTGCTGAGAAGAAAGAGGAAGAAAAGGAGCCCATCCCGATCATTCCTCCTCCTGCCGAGACGCCCAAACTGTTAAAAGCAGCGCTAGAGCTGACAGAGAAATCCGGAATGAAAGGGACATGGTCCAAACTTAAGGGTAGGACCAACAGATCGAGTGTCTCCTCGCAGGTACATATGAATTTGACCCTCCCAAAAAATTATTTAAATTTAAATAATATAATAATTTAGAAGAAAAAAGTATATGCAATAATTACATGTGTGTTAATACAATATATGTAAAATATATCTTGTATAATTTATATCTACATATATAATTATACATATTAGATTGACAAAAAATATAATAATATATTTAATTTATAATATGTATTTATCACTTCTTTCTTATGTAGCACTCCATCTCTTCTTCTGCAGCACCTGACTCACCAGTCCATGAACCGCACTCAGATCAAGACGCAGATACTCTGTCTCAGATATCAGACAGCTCACTGCAAATCCCCACGACCCCCACCAGCGCTGGAGACGGGAATGTATTTGCTGAAGAGGGTTCGGTGGAGGAGGAAACTAAATAGCAAAGAAGGAATCTAGTGGCAAATAAAGCAGCCATGAAATAACCCAGACATCTGAGACCATCAAAATAATTTGCAGGATACTATTGTGCTCAGTGTTTTGCTTCTGAAACGGGTCATGAGGTCAGGTACAGTCAGTGAACTCAGGAATGCACAAAACTGTCTTCTCGCTTAGTTTTCTCATTCAGAATATATACTAATGATACAATAATAAGCAGAATATAACTTCTGATACATCAATAAGCTAACATACTAGCATAAACCATGAGGTGGACCCAGGATGTCCGGTTGCTTTTAGCTTTGGTCTTTGGTTTGATAAGTGCCTTAATAAACCCTAAACTTTGCACTGTACACACCCTCAGTGCTCACTGCTATATGACCTCATATATTTTTAGCATTATGTAGCATTTATTGCCAGTTTTATGCCAGTGTCCTGAGGATTCACTTAATAACACAATGATTTTCAGCTGTCTGGCCTGTTTGAAGCAGAGTAGGTCTAAACTTAAGATGTTATATTAATATGATATGCACAAATACTTTGTAACATTTTCTGTGAATAAACTGCATCTTTTGGAATTATTGTTATTCCTTCAGGTTGGTTAGTTTCTCTGTGCAACATCTGTCTGCTGTGCTGAAGACAATAGTGTCAAAATGTGAAATACAAGTGATTTTATTCTTTTGTTCATGATGTCCAGATGTAGCGGAAAAAGCTTTTTTTGTTGTCGTTTTTTTTTTCACAATGTGGAAAGATTTCGCCGACATTAACGAAACAAAATCAAATAGTTAACAGCTTTTCAGAACCAAGAATAGATGGGCAGAAGGTTTGTAAATTTAAATTGCCTTTATGTAAACTCTCTTTGATTAGTTGTTTTTAATCATTTTCTTGTTTTTATAGCTTCCTTGATACAGAAGTGTGCATCAAAGACTGGGAATTTAGTTGTTCTTATTGGACAATCACATGTAAATGGCATATATACTTTTGAGCTAGCAGCTAGACATGGCATTTTGTACAAGCTTTATGAGTATGTGAAAATGTTAATTGCTGATACTGTTAATTATTTATGTTATATTGCTGTTGCAGAATGTTAAATATGTGTTTAGTTCATTCTTAGTAGCTGAAATGTTTTATGGGCTGAGAGACTCAACTGTAAATAATTCAGATAACTGTAAATAATAATAGTACTCCAAGTCAATGTTGAGTGAGTTGAAATGACTTGGCTAGCGTGAAATTGTGTCACAGAATTAAAATAAACGATTGTATGTCTGTCTGTTTATTCATCTTTGATGCCCTGCTGTACAATGCCTTTTTTTCTCCCTTTTTTATTGCAGAACAATAATTCTTACATGTAATATAAATTAATCTTTTTTTATTTTATTTAACTCATTACTTTACCATAAAAATATATCAAAACTAGTTAACCGAGTTTTCAATATAGTCCAATTCGTGAATGAATCATTCAGACGACTTCTGTGAACAGGTCGAATTGACTCGTTGAAAACATTTGACTCTTATGAATCAGTCGATCGCCGTTCATTCATCGCTTCAGAGTGTAGCCACTTCATTCGTCAGAAGTATCAAAAGTGCGCGCAGAAAATGTGTATGATTTCTTGAGAATGTGACGAAGATTTGAGTAAATTGGATATGGATCATGAAGATGTCGAACATTTTAATGATGTTAGGTCCAATTTTGAATACTTAATATTCTAATGAACAAGTGGAATGTCATCATTTTAGTGAGTTCTTAGATCAAACTTAAACTCTTGAGGGAAAACATGGAGCTCATGAAGCAAGCTGATTTTAAATGTAAAAAGTTTTGTAAAAGTTTTACAAACTATTTACAAATGCTTAAAAGTAACTTTTTTTTACATTGTCAAAACTTTTATGATGGAATTAAATTAGTAAAAAATCATAATGAACTTGAACCTATTGAAAAATTTAATGGGGAAATATTAATCTTTAATATAGTCAATTTAGTACATTGCAATTGTTAATGCTTACTCTACAGCAGTGGTTCCCAACCTTTTTCAACTCGCGGCCCACACAACCACACACATATGTTTGCGCGGCCCACTTAAAAAAATGTTAACTGACCCCGCTATTATTGGGTTAATATTAATAGCAATAGATGTTAATAAACATTCATTGAATACATTAAAATGAATTGATAAATTGTCAATCATAAATGTAACAAGGCAATCAACAGTTTTAGTTTAGACAAAGCGAATGGCACCAGCAGATGAAGATGGAGGGAGGCATCTAAAGTATGTACTGATAAAAAATACTGAACTTTATGCAATGTATTATTGCAGACATACTGTACATTGATGCAAAAAGCAACATTATGTTATTATATAATAGTTATATTATATATAATGTATACAAGCAGTGCCGACCCATCCAACAGGTAGTACAGGCGGTCGACTAAGGCCCTGCCCCTAAGGAGAGGACCCCGTAGCAGTAAGGTTGTCCATTGAATTTTTAGAGATTCACTACACCTCCCCCTGCATCTGTGTATCTTTTATCATGTACAATGTTTTTTCTATTTTACCATAAGTGCCCTGCGAAGTGGACATCACCGGATATTCCACCATGATTCTAGTTCAAAACGAATGTATATGTTCCATTCAAAGTGCATTAAAGTGTGCAAGATATAAATTTCAATTGTATTTATTTACAGAGGTATATGATGTCTACTCATCTGTGTGTGAATACGTTGCAAGCGGTGGCATAGCTCAAATCCATGAATGAATGTTCAGAAGTGAAGTTAACATCTATGGATTTCCCCTGCTCAGGGAGCAATGAACACGGTGAAGGGATCATACCAATCACAGTTCAGTGCTTAGAAAAGCGCTATATAAATGTTAGAATTAATTAATTAATGCTGCAGGGTTCTGTAAATATATTGATAATAATCAATCATTTTCAATATTTATTGTTTTGTTTAATGTTTTTATGTAGTTATAACAATAATCTAGTCATATTGATATATAAAAACAACCACATTTTTGTCCAAATTGTGCAGCCCTAAAAAAGGCACAAAAAATTCTGTGTTCTTTACCATCTTTGGTAAATAAAGAAAAAGTTTGAAAAACATTTCTTGTTAAAGTTCAGATTTTGGAATTGACTTAATCTTACCTCTGAGGATATTCTCTCATAACATCTTGAAATCTTGTTACACACTGATGCTATTTTTAATTTATTTGAAATGAAAGAATGATAGAGAGATTAAAGTGAAGTCAGAATCCAAACTGTATCTTTCCAGTGCCAAAAAAAAAAAAAAAAAAAAAAAAAAACTAATATTTATTAGTACTTGTTTTATGAATGCAATGCTGCCCCATGATCACAGACCGACTTGTCATATTAGCCAAGTTTAGTATGGTGCATTAAATGTGACCCTGACCACAAAAGCAATCATAAGAACAAAAGTCGTTGTATGGATCAAAATTATAAATTTTTCTTTCATGCCAAAAATAATTAGAATTTTAAGTAAAGATTATGTTCCATGAAGATGATATGTAAATTTCCTCCCATAAATATATCAAAACTTAATTTTTGAAGGACTTTAAATTTTAAATTTTTTTGCACCCTCAGATTCCAGATTTTCAAATAGATGTATCTCGGCCAAATATTGTCCGATCCTAACAAACAATACATCAATGGAAAGCTTAAATTGACCCTTATGACCCTTTCAGTTTTGTTGTACATGGTCACAAATAATTACAAACCCGGATCCAATGTCTAATGCAATGTTTTTTTTTTTGTTTTTTTTTGGGGGGGGGGGGGTTGTGATCATCAATTAGGCCTTATTTCTTGTCATTTAGGAATATTAGTATGTTTATTTTGTTTATGCTTAAATTTTTACATGTGCTTCTTGAATGTGTTATAATTAATACATATTAGATACTTCAATATTGAAATTTTATGTGCTTTCTCTTCACTCATCAAATTCCTATGACTAGTGGGGCCCATTTTCATTGTCTTGCCTAGGCCCCCACAACCCTTCAGGCCGGACACCGGCACTGTATACAAGTTATTCGTGTATATGTATGTGTATGGCTCATTTATGTGCTCATATTACGTTTAAATGTAATACTGCGCCATCTGTCGACCCAAATCCTAAGTCAGAGTCCGTCTTTCATTAAACTACGTTTCCCAGAAAGCTTTGCGCGCTTCTTGCGCGTGATGTCCACCCGTCTTCCTGTGTCCGTTATTATTTTATTTTTAAAAATGTTTGGGAATGGGAAGTGGCGGAATTTGGTGTGGATATTCTTGGGATTTGGTGCGTCGCTTAATACGGTGTAAGGAGGAACAAAAGGAGAATGTTATCAGATGGTCCCATGCTAACGAATGTTGACAGTCTGCGACCTGCCAGACTCTGAGGCGATTAACGTTAAATGATACACAACTTTAATCTCTGTCAGCGATTTAATATTGATATTAAACTAATATCAATGACAATAAATAAGACCAGATGACTGAGGAGAGCTCATAGTTATGGAGAGTCCACATCTACCTGCTGAGGTGAGTCAAGCTAACATGGGTCCCTATTAACAACTAAGTTACGTGTTTCCAAAACATTGTGGTTTAATCGTAGGACAGCATGTATTTGACACTGTTCCATATAAATAGCATTAAATAGATATGAAGAATGACATTGTTACACGTTTTACCCCAGTCAATATTTATCAGTATAGGTTCTTTCTTTCATAAGTCACAATATCAGTATATGGGGCAAGTTATCATAATGAAACCTGTCTTTAAACAGCCTATTATAGGATAAAATAAATAAATAAAACGACTATTTGTATGTTTGTGTGTGTTGGCCTAAATATAATAATATAAAATAATATAAAAAATTATATTAAATATATTTTTATGATATTTACTAAGAAACATACATTTATAAAAATATTTATTCAAGAGGTATTTAAAAAAAAATTGTCAAAATGTGTATATGTATACAAATGACTTTTGTCAGTTACATATCATGTCCTCTATCGATACATCTTCTTACTGTTGTTATTTTACCGTCCTGAGATGACTCCTTGGAATTTTTTCAGTCAGTTTAATAAAAAAAAAACAAACACATCAAATTTAAAACCATGAAAGTGACAACCTGCCCCAATCTTTGTTATATAGTTGTCACTAGTCTTAATATTTACCAGAGAGAGTGCAACTTGTGACTTTTCTCCCTTCTGTTCCAGATTATTTCCTATATAATGAGTTTCCTTCATGTGACGGATCGAAAGGAGGCGTCTCTAGTCTGTAAGAGTTGGTACGATGCATGCCAAGACCACCAGTTTCAGGTTTTTTTTTCATTTTCCTTTGAACATCTAGATAATCTAAAACATGATTAATTGTTTTTGTGGTTAGCCCACTTCCATAATTGTTTAAATTGTCATTTTGGTTCCTTTCTGCAGAAAAATGTCACCTTCAAGTTCCCTGTTTCCACATCTTCACTGGACTTCATCCGTGCAGTTGCAAGGCGCCCTCGCTGTGGCCTAGTCATTAGCCATCTTGATGGATCCAGACTGTCAAGACAAGTACTCTTGGAGGTGGGGCTTCACCTCGGCCCTCGCTTGGACAGGTTGGCTCTACCTGGCAGCAGCATCACAGAGGCCTCACTGCTGGGCCTCCTACCACATCTGACCGGCCTCCGCACGCTGGACCTTCAGGGGCTGGACAGCCTCTTCATGTCTGGAGCTTTTCTATCTAGAGAGGAGCACCGTCGACAGGTTACACCTTTAAAAATTAATCTCCAAATATAATGTCCATTTTTTTATACTGTAAATGATGAAGTTGTGAAACCTAGATTGCATTTACATTTTTATCCAGAGTGACTTACAAATGAGGAACAAAGCAATTCTTCAAAGAGTGAACATTAATATTCATAATACACAATTCCAGGTAAATTAGACAACTAGATTAGGAAGCAAGCTAGAGGAGAGAAATGCAGAGAAGAAAACACTAAAAACTAAAATCATTAGTTATAACTGTGAATTAAGGCATCATAGCATTATAATTTACAAACAAATAAAAAAATTATAATAGTGGCAATTGACAAGTAAAACAAGAACGTTTTTCTGTTTTATTTGTCATTTATTCATTAACAAACTATGTATAATATTTTATTTAATATTTTTTTGTCATTTAAATATAATTATAATAAAATTATATAAATATTATAATGTTGTAATGCTTAGAGTGACATTTAAAACAATAACTTCTTTTTGTGCCGGATTTTAAATTTATTTATTAACAAATATTTGTATAATTTTTTTATTTGGATTAATTTATAACTTAGAATTTAATTATTTTATGTGTATATATATCTATATATATATACACATATATATATATATATATATATATACAAAAAAATTATACTATTGTAATCATTTTATATAAATGGTTTCTCCGTTTCTGTCATTGATAGGGTTTTGGTTTCTTGCCACTATGGCCTTTGGCTTGCTTATTTGGGGACACAATTTCTGGCAACATAGTTGACTTGACTGCACAGACACTATTGGACGAGAAATGAACTGAACTTGATGATGACATCACTGAATCAACAATGAACTGACTTTAACTGATAAACTGACTTTTCTATTTTCCTCTTGCATTATCAGTACACACGTTTTCCCTGTTTAACACTGTAAAGCTGCTTCGGCACTCTATCTCTATTGTATTAAATGCTATATAAATAAAGGTGTTTATCATATAATATCATCTAATATCATTGAATCTTTGTGCAATAATAGGTCCAGAACGCTTTGAGAAACCTGGAGGAACTGGACCTGTCTGATCTGCGCTACCTCTCAGACCTCTCTTTCAACCGCCTGACGAGTTGCACGCCCAGGTTATGCAGTCTGTCCCTGGCTGGATGTCACATTGCTTTCGAGTTCGACCCATACCGAGGTTGCCCGGTTGGGTTTGGCTCTTCCGCTCTAGTTTCCCTCCGTAACCTCCTGAGTCTCTTGCAGAAGCAGGCCTCCACGCTCCACAGCCTGGACCTGAGTCGCACCAGCATCACTCCAGAGTCGCTCCGCTCCATAGCTCAGGTGCCCGGTCTGCGTCTGGAGGAACTGAGTCTACGCGGCTGTAAAGAGCTGACGGACTACTCCATGGAAATCCTCTGCAAGCACCAGAACGGTCTGAAGAGGCTGGACCTCAGCGCGTGTACTGAGTTAACCAGTAGGACGGTGCTGGCTGTGGCCACTGAGCTGAAGGAACTGCGGTCGCTGTCACTCTCACAGGACTGGAAGATTACAGATAAAGGCCTGGCCAAGCTGATGATGCTGCCATACTTGAGGAGTCTGGATTTGTCGGAGTGCCTGCATGTCAGTGGTGCAGACCTGGTGAAGGGATTGTCCTCTCCACAGCCCAGGGCACAGCTGGAGACCCTGAGCCTTAGAAGCTGCGCTTACATAAGGGTGAGGCAAAAGTGCTCAATGGCACATAAAAGAACATTTGAATCATATCAATTATCGGCCAGTATTAGTGATTTAAATGTTCTTGCATCTGGATTACTTTCGCCATCAACTAACTCTCACTCTCACTTCTTTAAAAACATTAAGAATTTAATAGCTGTAAAATGTAATCAACAAATCTCAAAAATGTATATCCATTTTTCATACTTTAAAGGTGTAACATGATGCCTTAATCAACAAAAACTGTTTAGCTTTTAGTGTTTTATTTTCATGTATTTATTAACAAAAGTATTTATAACATTTTCATATAATTGATAATAAAATACTATCAAAGTGTAATAGTAATTAATAGATTATTCAAGGTTATAAAAAATATAATTCTCGGTTGGCATAATTGAATTTTTTTAATTCTTGCAAGCTTTTTTTTTTTTATTGCCGGCTGCCTTGCTAACACTCAGTGTTCTCAAACAGGATGCAGTCATGTTCTCCCTGACGCAGCTGCTCAGCCGTAACCTGAGAGAGCTGGATCTCACATCCTGCGTCTGTCTCACTGACCTGAGCGTTCATGCAATCGCAACGTACCTGCCTGCGCTGGTGGTGCTGCGGCTCGGCTGGTGCAAAGAGATCTCTGATTGGGGGCTGCTGGGGATGGTGGAACCCACCAAAGTTTGTGATCCAAGAGACAAAGAGGTGGGATTGCCCCTTTTTTTTCTTGACTAATGTAACATTTCATAGTTACTGCACACAATTTGCTCATATGTGCCCCAAATGTGAAGGAGGATAAAGGCCCAAGCTTTACTAGGACGTTTGGGAACATGGGCTTTTTCCAGCCTCCCAGCCTGCCTTTCCAGGAGAAGCCACGTCTTGTGACTGAAGAGGACCTCGGGGCCTTTAGGGATCAGGAGGGAGCATCGCTTTTGGCCCTCAGGGGTCTTCAGGAACTGGACCTGTCGGCCTGCTCCAGGTTAACGGACACCAGTATCACACAGGTCGATACTTCAATGATTAAAGCATGCACTTTCAAATATTGGTAACATGATGTCACACATACAGCTTCCTTTTGTAGTCAGTGCCAAATAGTAGCTAAAATGTTCCTGGCTGCCTCAGGTTCTCCGTTTCCCAGACCTGCAACGCCTCTCGCTTTCTATGCTGCCTGAGATCAGCGATGACAGCTTGGTGTCCATAGCCCATCACTGCCGCAGCCTCACCAGCCTGGCGCTCAGCCACTGTCCCCAGATCAGTGACCAGGGCATGGCACGGGCCCTTCCGCTCCTCCACAGACTGCAGCATCTGTTCCTGGCTGGCTGTGACATGGTTACTAACGAGTAAGTGATGTCATACAGTCATCCATGTTTTATTCTGAACAAATGAGCTCTGCTTAACGTGCTTAATGTGTTCCTGTAGAACTCTTACCATAATTGCACTGCACTGTGACCGACTCCGGACCCTCGATGTGTCCATGTGCAAAGACATAACAGTGCACCAGGTGGACCTCCTCCAGTTCCGACTGCCTTTCCTCGAGAAAGTTCAGTGTCGCATTGCAAGTGGCGCAGATTTTACTATGGTACTATGAATCTGTAATAGAGTACATTAGTGCCCATCCTCTTTTTTTTTAGCAGTGTTCCTTCCAGAAGTAATTCAATTCATTTCTTCTGTAGAGATTTAAAGACAGACAAAAAGACTTAAAGGCGAAATTGAAGGAAATAACTACATGAATAGAGCTTTTACCTCTGGAGCTTTTACTTCTGGAGCCCAACTGTTGCACTCGTATAGTGAAAATGCATCACATGAAATATATTTAAAGCACTTTTAACTCGGGTATGAAAGCGTAATCAATTACTAAATGCTGTATTGTTTTTGCATAGGACTGTAATTGTAATATTAATATTGTGAATCACTGTTTGAATGATACTGAGGACCCAAACATTTCAAAGTACGATACTCCAGTAGTACTGTAAACATGATCTGCTATTGATTAGTAGATAATAAATACAGATAATAAATACGACATTTTTATTTTTTATCTATTCATTAAATTATTTTACAACTGTGTTTTGTCTCCTCACGGGCTCCACATGCAAACAGCGCAACCAGTGACAGATTTATAATGAACGAATATACACAATAAAAGACATTAAGACTATTATAATAATATATATTCTTTTATTCCAAACAAAAGGATAAACAAATCTTCAATTAATATCACGTACCACTGTCAGCTGGTAAAATGGCTACATCATTATCAAAACCAGAAGTTTAACAAGTAAAGCTATATACAAATCAGCAAATACAGTACATGGATTGTTTTTTTGTTTTCTGCTAAATCAATGTTGTCATTAGATTTGTGAAAACCACAAAAGAACACAAGTGGATCAGTGGATTACACAAGTGTTTACAGCAAATCCTGCGTATTTTCTACACATTAAAGTTGTCAGCTACATTAATGCATTTTACAACGGCACCCCAGAAAATTGTAATTATATATTTTTGATCTTGATACAATTGTATGCATTATAAATCAACATAATATATGAAGTGCTTGTTATGTAGCGATAAAACCACATTTAGATCTTTAGCCAAAACAATAAGTGGATAAAATCCGATTCTTGATAAAATGCCACTAGATCTTTTTAAAACAGAAACATGATTATCTCCCATACAAGATACTGATGTAAAATCCTACACAGCTAGTTGTTTTAAAGAGAAACTGGCTATATCAAAACCGATTAGTTGGACCAAAAAAAGTGAAATTATGTAGATCAAGTGTGATTGTGACAAAGCTGAAAGTATCAAATCACCAATATATTAGTAGAGCGTCTCCGAACCACTTGGCCAAACTAGTCCTCTGATAACATGTAAAACATATTAAATCATCAAAACACGTTCCATATGGAGATTACTCCCACTTCAGTACCAAATTTTTTGATCACCCATGTAATCCAGCACAGACCTTTTAAGTGCACCTAATAATGCAACATCCATGCATCAGTATGAGTTTCATACTGAAACAGAAACATGAAATGCTCCAGGCACATAAATGGTCTTTCAAATCCAACTATTAATAAGCAATTGTTTTAAATGTTAAACTGTATAATATCGAACCAGATGAGTACAATTTGAGTCTCAAACACTGAAGGGAATCAATAGGGATGCCAACATTATGCATTAATGTTTATAACACATCCAAATCTTTTATTCCCTCCCAAATAAGCTGCTTGATGCCATTTAATGCCTTTCAGTACAATTTTGGTAGACGTTAAATAAGTAAAAAGGGGAAAAGTACCACAAAAAGTGTGCATTTAGACCTGAGAATTTCAGACAGGTCTATTATATGAGTTTCAAGGAAGAAAAAAATAATAATACTATCAAATGTCTCGCATTCAGGAAACGTGCATTTCTGCTCCCACTGAGTGGCCATTTCCAGTTGTTACCTGTCTTAGTAATGCAGTAGCTACCGCAGACCACCATGGGTCTTGTGTTATTGTTCAGCTTGGCTGAAGTCGTAGCAGAAGTTGAAGTTGCTGGGTGGTTTGGGGATTGGCGGTGCCGTGTCTGGGATCGGGACGTTTTCCAGATCAAGGAGGCGGAGCTTGATTTCCATAGAGAGGAGAATCTCTAGTTCGCTGCGCATGCTCTCGCTGCTCATCTCTTTACCCAAAAGCACATTGAGCCCATCCGTCCACAGACAGAACTAGAAGACAAGAACCAAAAGATGAAATTGGAGCTACTGGAACAAGGACTAATAATAGAGAATACTTGTTTTTCTCCAAGCCACTTGAACTGAGTTAACAGTACAATAACAAACGGCTCCCAGATGTTCAGTAGTGGAAAAATACATTAAACTCACATCTGTTCTGGAAGAGGCGATGAAATTCAAGCTATACTCTTCAACATCGTATGTGATGCTGAAAGCCAAGTCCAACACCTCCTGCGAAACCAACCACAAGTGTTGCGTTTTGTCATTTTGCTCAGTGTAAATAAGTAAACATGCAAAATTTGAATACTTTTTTTCTTTAATAGTTATTCCTTGCACTTAAATTAAATTATAGTAATTTACACATTATACACATTATAGTAATTTATAGTAATATTTTGATATTGCTCAGTTTCAATTTTGATGAATGCAACCTTTAAAAAAAAAAATCTTTAAATTAGTGTTTATAATGCGATACCTAAATTTACTTATAGAATTTAAAATAAATGATTTTAGTTTTTAGTGTTTTATTTTTCATTTAGATAATCATTAAATTTAAAAACACATACATGCAACTAGTAAATGTTGATTTTGAATCGTATGAACAGAAATCATTAAAAGAACATTGGCGTCATACCTTGGTCTGTTTTCCCTTGTTCTCCTTCATGTGAGGACAGTCTTTCCCAGTTACCACATTTTTGATGTCTGCGACAGGAACTGAGGGGAAATCAAAATGACATCATTTCTTTGACTAAGGTCAAGGGTTACCTACTCAACAACGTTCATTCTGCTCATTCTATTAGCAGTCAGACTGACTCTTTTCCTGAAGAGCCTCGATGGAAGGCGTTTCGGTCTCCTCTTCCACATCTCCATAGTGCAGGACTTTGTGATTAGGAGAGAGTCGACAATACCACAGCTTATCTGAAAAATAATACAAAAAAAACAAACACAAATGAATAGTACTCTCCAGACAGAAGATCATGATAAAAAATTTCTGGAGTCTAAGAGGATTTTGCCGTCTCACCTTGTCTCCGTCGGCTGCTGATTTTCCGGAAGAGCGTTCCGTGACAAAGGCGGTTCAGTCTCTGCTGTCGGATGAGCTCCAGAAGCTCCGGCTTCAGACGTTCCTTCAGCTCGCTAGACGCAAAGACAGTAAGAAAATGCATGTGATGGAGCAATATCAGAGCCACCGAGCCAGACACATCAAGTTAATGATCAGTGCCTTTGAAACACTGCCTTGTATAGCTTTGAAACCTTTCTTCGAATCATTTGTTTCAGATCAGGGATCAAACAGCAAAAAACAAACATTACTTCAGTAAAAAAAAAAAATTCAATGATTTGCCACTAGGAGGCGATGATCTCTTTCAAACTCAATCACTATGAGTTTAGATGAGACAAGTATAGATGAGAGTTGAAATATTTTCACAAAGCTTCTGAGAAGGAAACTAGCAAGTAGCTTTTAGCCAAGATGAATTAAACAAGTTCAAACTAGCAACAATATTACAGTACTAATTTTGAGAAACATGAACCATTTCGAAGCAATTAGCTCATTTGATTCAAATATTTAAAGTACAGTACTTACAGCACAGGTGGAGCAAGCGTCTCCTCCTGGTGGAGTCTTTCCGTCTGTCTCAGTTTGAGAATCTCGCTGTAGTTCAGTGCATTCACCTTATTCTTGAAGAGCTCCAGAGACGTGGGTTTGCTGGACAGAGTCCTGGTGATCTGTTCCCGGACGACCTGCATCACCTTTAGAGAAAGCACGAGATCAGATCTTGTGATTGTCTGAAAAAGTCCCACAGCGTGTCCGTCTCACTGATGACTATTCATACGGAGACCGCTTGACCTCGCTCACCCCTCAATAACATGTCTCTGGGGTTCAAGTCAAGAGAAATGGAGGCGAATTTAAAAGGGGAGATGGGGAAACCTGAATAAAACAGCGGGGGGAGGAGAAACGAACAATGAAATGATGGGTCTCTCCTGCAGTGAGCGTCCAGCGGTGACACAGACAGAACTGCACGCTCACTCAACTGGAAGAGAGTAACGGTAAACGGCTGAACA
This sequence comes from Carassius auratus, assembly GCF_003368295.1. Classification (NCBI taxonomy): domain Eukaryota; kingdom Metazoa; phylum Chordata; class Actinopteri; order Cypriniformes; family Cyprinidae; genus Carassius; species Carassius auratus. The sequence goes on along the minus strand of NC_039292.1, from coordinate 5,176,434 downwards.
CTGAAGTTAACTTTTACATGTTTTGGTCCAGAGAGATACAAAACCATATTATATAAAAGAACATTATAAAACAACATTTAAGTGTTACTCAACTCCCAACATTTTTGAAAATAGAATATTATATATATAGATAGATAGATAGATAGATAGATAGATAGATAGATAGATAGATGTATGCAATATATATTCAGTGCTCAAAAAGCATTTCTTATCATTGTTGAAAATGTGCTGCTTCATATTTTTGTGGAAACCACGATAACATTTTTGATTACCAAAACCTTTAAAAGAGCAATTTATTTGAAATAGAAACAGTTACGTCACTTTTGATCAATTGGTCCCTAGCGTATATTCGACAGACAGATATATATCGGTCAGGTTAAGTAATCAGTGATTTTCAGATTAATTCATTGTCAAAAAACACTGGACACTTGGTCAGTTAACATTTGATTGTAACTCCTTCGTCACTCGCACATTAAGAAAATATTACGTAGTAAGTATTTATTTAATTTCAGCCTTTTTGCACATGTTAACATTTAAGAAATTCCACAAAACACAATTTGCATGACTTCCAAACATTTTCTTTTTGAACTTTATTCTAGAAATATGCAATTTTAATGCCATTTTTGTTAGATTTTCTGAGATACGCACGATGTCAGAAAAAGCTTTAAAACTATTTTTAAGACTTTTAAGTTTTCCCATCACTATTATTAACCACTTCATTTTTTAAATATGCATAACATGTTCATCAACATCATGCAAAGGACAGTTCAATTAAATAAATGACAAAACTAATCCAAAATAAATGACAATACTACTACATATATACAGCCACATGACATCATCTACATCTTCCTCCATATCTTGCCTATTAAAATAAAACTAAAATATTTATTCTGTCCCATATCCTATAACACAAAGACAAACTCTCATCCTACCTCAGCTGTAGTGAAAGCAGCAGCTGCGGCCCCCTCACAACCACAGCGACACTAACTGTGTGTGTGTTTTGGTGTTTGGGTGTGTGTATGTGTTAGAGAGAGTGTATGGTCCCTCCCTCTAGTTGCCCACCAATAAACTCTCACACACATGCACATATACACACTTCACATCACAAAGGCCTCAGCAATATGATAGCAACTATAACAGTCGTTAAAGAGAAACAGCACAGTCAGGGTTCAAAGAAAGAGAGGAAAAAAGCGGTGAAGTAAGTTATTAGAAAACACACACAGTGTGACTGACTAATTTCCCTTCAGAGGCAAAACAAGAGCTCAACTTTGACTACTTTTCTCAAGTTTGACGTCAAAAAAAAATGTTGAATCGTTAAATACGTGCCAGTTTCTTAACACATTCATGTTTCCAAAAGCCACTGCAGAACAAAGACAAAAAGAGCAGGTTATACAGTAAAATTGCGAAGCTATTTTTGGGATGTGGCTTACTGCTGATGTGTATTTCTGCTAGGGAGCGGGATTCCTTTTGTTCTTCTAATACCCCTTTATAAAGTCCCTGGCCACGAGGTTGGTGTGGTGGGGTGGGGGGTAATCAGCCAAAACAAAAGACAGGCTGGTCAGCTGGACACTCGCTCCATCCCAAAGGTCACAAAGGTCACGAGGTTTACGGCCTGAAAGCGTTTATTAAGCAGAGGTCTGTTTTGTTCCACTGCTGAATAGTTTCGGCTGCAGTAAGGACGCTTTCTTTATCATCAGAAACGGAGAATGTTGATCTGCACAAAAGCACTTAAAGAAGCCGTCTGTCTCTTTTGTCGAGGAGCAGCATGCTTGTCATTCCACTAGCTTGACGTTTCTCAGACACATCCAGATGAACCGATCAATATCCATTTGTTCTAGAAACTCTAAATCACTGCTGCAGCTGGACACTTCTCAGATACGTCTGGGGTGTGATTCAATTGATAAGTAAAGCTTTCAAGAAATGAGAAATACACTTTCTAAATAATAGGCAATAAAACGTGACGGGTTCCTCATGACTTATTTGAGTCTTTAAAACCAACATGAAACAGCATTCACAGCGCATTTTATGTTCATAATGTCATTGATTTTATTTCAGAATTTGCTCCTTTGTAAAGCTTTACTTCAGTCATGATAATCTGACAAATCATCCAACACAGCTGCCTTTAATAAGAATATCACGTATCTAATTCAGTCAATATTTCTGATAAATACTTTTTCGTGTGTCTAATATTTGTATTTGGTTTTATTTCAATTAACACGATTAATGATTGATTGCAATCATTTTAGTCGGCAGTAACACTGGTCAGAACTTGGAAATCCTGACCAACACGATGAAAGGAAAGAGGATGTGAATAAGTCCCTATCAGAGATGGTGGAGGTGATGAGCTACCTTATCAAAGTCTTCCTGCGTGGCTCTCATCTCCTTCCATGTCTTGTTGAGGAGCTGAATGCAGATGCAGAAAAGCTCGTCCAGCAGTCGGTCCTGAGCAAAGAAGATGGGATGATAGTCCGAGCCGGTCTCGGAGGCTGAGGAAAAGACACGGGTGAAATGAGTATATGAAAACATAAATGTATGTGTAGATATTAGATTAGATTCAAATTTATTGTCATTATGCAGAGTACAAGTACAGAGCTAATGAAATGCAGTTTTTTATATATATATAATTACATAGGGACATAAGTGAGAACAGTATGATAAGTTAATAAATAAATAATATTATCCACCTATAAATCAATAGGTTTTTCACATTTGGAAATACTCAGGATGAGCCTTAATAGACATCTTTAAATTGAAGCAAACCAAAGTACTGTGAGGAATAGAAGTATAATGTATCTGAATGTTGATCTGAAAACTTGCTTTTACAAAACAATTCCATTGTGCACCATTTTAAGTGATGAAAAGTCATATCAAGACAACATTTTCCCCCATCAGGACATAACCTAAGCTATAAAATCGTCTGATCATAGCCACCATCTCCAGTGCTGTGTCAGTTCACTCACGGGGTTCTCCGATGCGCAAGATCTCGCACAAGATGAGAGTGAGCTGAATGCTGCTGCGGGCAAACGGACACTCGTGTTTGTCCTCTCTGCTGCTGTTCTCCAGCACAAACTGAGACAGTGAGACTAAGACTTATGGGCTGATACACACTTATACAGTGGCAACAAAAAGGATTTTTCTGCATTACATAACAACAAATCCATGTGGGCTGACTCACCCTGCTGTATGCGTCAGGGTAACGAGAAGCAAAATACGCCATAGTGTCCAACGCCAGGAGACCCGGAGGACACCGGCACAGGTCCAGACCAGGATTACTGTTATTCTGACCCACACAAACACAGGAAACACCTTTAAATTGAAGCTTTGAGGTTTGTCGTGGTGCAGTATTCACATTTTCACTCTAAAACATTTTTGTAGCACTCACCGAGAAGCCTAGTTTCTTAAACTCTTTAGCGCAGAGGGAACGTCTACGGTCGTTACTCAGACCGCTCTCACTTTCCGTCTCAAACGCGGCCTGTCTGAGCCCGTGAAGCATGTCCCTCTGCTCCTGAAGGACACCAGAGAAATGTGTGTGAGAAATAAAGGTGCGCGAAGCAAATCAATTGAAGATGTAGAATGAAACTTAGTAAACCTGGTTGTAGGAGTCCAGAGGCGTCCTCATACGGGCCTCCAGGTGGTTCAGACGGACCGTCTGCAGCACATAGAGGTAGTGGGCCATCTCATCTCCAACCGAACTAGAACTGTGGATGATGTTCTGCAAAAAGCATCAGTTATGTTAATACATTTAATGTTAATCGTGATTGTGATGCAATGGGAAATGTTCTCTGTATCAGAATAAAGCATCAGAATCAGAAAGAGCTTTATTACCAAGTGTGCTTACACACACACACACACACAGAAGGAATTTTTGATTTCAGGAGCTTCCAGTACAGAAAGTACAAACATATTGCAGACATACATATCATTTAAGGTATTAAAACACTAATAATAAAGAGAATAGACAATGAATTATAAATATAGTAATAAAATATGGAGAAAAAGAAAAAATTGTGAATGTTGATATGTGCTTTTTACAATGTACAGTGTTATGTGAAGTATTGTATAAATAACCGAGAGGTTCAAAACCTTCTCACCTTGTGAATATACTGGCGCAGGTTCCTTTTCTCTAAAAATTCGAAGAGCTCCTGAAACGATTTCAAGTTTAAAATCAGAAACAATTAAAATAAGGTTTTTTTTCCTGAGTCAAAGAATCAATGACCTGCACATGGAGAACAAACTGAAAAAATATTTTCCAACTATAAATGCTTACACAAAAATATACACTACTGTTCAATAGGGGTGTAACGGTACGTGTATTCGTACCGGACCGTTTCGGTACAGGGCTTTGCGTAACATAGGTACATTTTTGTGTTTCCAAACGAACATATTAAGTGGCGGAAGTCTCCGCGTTCAGCACAAATCCTGCCCTGCAGGTGATTAAAAAAAAAAAAAAAATGTAATTTTAAAGGCATCACGCGAGTGTGAACATCACTACAACTAGGAAAAAAACGACCATGATTCAAATGCAGCTCCCGTCGGCATTTAAACAGACCTTTGCTCTTAATTCTGATCAGGCCAACGCTATAACGAAATCTGAGCAGGCCTAAAAACTGAAACTGTTCATGCTGCACTTTACACTTTGGAAAAGTTATATATATATATTTTTTTATGAGCAGGCCTTCAAGCTGGGATTGGTAATGCTGCACTGTAATCATAGTTATTTATTTATATTTTTCATTATATTTTATTATGTGATATTGGTTTGAGACAGAGTATTTTATTTAGTGTAGAACTTAACAGCAGTATTTTATTTCTTATACTTTTTTATTATATATATATATATATATATATATATATATATATATATATTTATTTATTTTTTTTCTTTTTTTTAAAGTGTTTAAAAGTGTAAACAAATTGTAAAAAAAAAAAAAAGTTTATAGTAATAAACAACCTGCAGTTCATTGTTTGCATTTCTTTCCCTTACTGTACCGAAAATGAACCGAACCGTGATTTTTGCGTACCGTTACACCCCTACGGTTCAAACATTTGTGGTCTGTAAGATACTTTATTATTAAGATTTAAACCAACTATTATCTATTTTAATATCTTTACAAATGTAATTTATTTCGGTGATGGCGAAATTGAATCATCTAATATTAATTGTGCACTAGGAAAATAGTTCTCAATCACCAATATTTAGCCTTTAACTAAAAGGAACTTATTTTGCTTGCACTATTGATATCCCAAAAGACAGAAATACAAAACAAAAACCTCTCATCCTCTCACCTGTCTGTCTGCCTCACCGCCAGCCTGCAGCATCGCCATCAGCAGAGCCATGGCCTTAGTCTGCAGCTGCTGGTTCGTTCTACACTCCATTCAGACGATCGAAAAAAGCAGGGAAAATTAAAAGCATAAAAATCCAACACATTCTTATCTTAAGCATGATTAATATCTACGTGATGAGTTCAACCAAAAGGTATTTTCAGAAAGAGGAAGAAACGTTCACTTGCATGACAAGGGAAGTAACATTTTTGTTTGTGTCTAAAGCCGAAAAGAGGACAATGACGCCCTCTAGAAACAAATCTCTTAAAATGCACTTTGAATTTAATGTAGCTGCTAAGTAATATGAATGTAATGATAATAATACATACATAGCAGTTGATATTCAAATTACCTCTAAAAATGTACCATTATTACGGTTGTATTAAGCAATGAGAACCAGTATTAAACATCTACCTTTGAAACTGTTAGTCAGTGTTTTCAGTATAAATGAACCTCAATATAGAATCATTATCGTCTCTATTGTTATCTATGTGGAGTCTTTCACAGCTTCGATTATCGTAGCTCTTCTCTCACACCCATCAAGTAAACAAACAGCCGATTGATCAAGAACCCTTCTGTACTTACACCTGCAGATGGGAAATGAGCCTCTCGAGGGTGATTTCTTGTTTGACCACATGAAACAGACTATTGCTGCTGAGCACCATGCTCTCCAGGATCGCCAGGGACACCTGCTGGATAGACGCGTCCAGAACCTTTGCATTCACAAAACTGGCGATCTGTAAAAATTGAATAGATTAAAAAAAATTTAATAAATGATACTAGGATTTTATTGAGGTAGTTAATGGTCTCTTATTAGCGAGAATTGTTTACTGATAGCCGGATGAATTGTTGCAGTGTTCGTACTGTATTATGGCGCTTTAGTACCTTTTTGATAAAGACACTGGACAGATTCTCCCAGGACACAATCCCATGATCCATGAGCTCCATGAAAGCACTGAGAGTGTGTGTCATTATCAGAGGAGCCCTGGAGAAAAAAATAAAAATAAAAATCATACTTTCACTGGTTTAATCTCAACTTTGGACAGCAATGAAACACTGGAAGACAGAGAAAAGACAGAAACTGACTCGTGAGCGTCCTCCACTATTTTGACGAGCAGGGAATGCCCATCGCGGCTGATGAACTCTTGAGCGAATGTGATGTCGGTGGAAACATCGGCCAGCAGCTTCAGAGAGTCACAGCGCACGCCCGAGTCTGAGCTCTGAATGCCTTTATACAGATCTTCAGCACAACGGCCCTGACAAACACACTCTTTTAAATCACCGAGCAAGAAAACATGACCATTACATGGTTCTGTGGTTGACTAAGACTGAATGATCGGATGTGTTTAGATACACTACACATGTTAAATACAGTCGCTGTCAAACTCCGGAAGCAAAATGACCATTTTGTGCACATGGGGTTGCGTGACACTCACTGGTGCTTTGGTTAAACGCAGGATGCTGCCATTTTTGATGTCTAGGCGGTTCTGAAACAAAAGTCATTAGGCCAACAGTCAGTATAAAGGAAGTGATATTAATCATATCCGACATCATTATCACTGACACAAATGTGTGTAATAAAAAGACAGACAGACAGCAGGAAACCAAAAAACCTCAGAAAGACATAGAGAGATAGATACAGATAAGGGCAGAATGGCCAAAAAAATACATGAAGAAGAGAAAGAAAACAGTCAAGACAGTCACAGTCTTAAGTACAGTGTTGATTAAATATGGAAGAGGATTCACGTTGTGTTGTTTTTGTCTGTAGTAATGCGTCATTATTCTAGTTTATTTTTAAACTTTCAGAGTGAGCGTCTGGAAATCTGCTACAGACGCTGCTCGATGATGCTGGCACTCGAAGGGGTCTATTTAGGGTGCCCAAAAGCCCATTTGGAGCACAGCCCAAGGTTTGGTGGTTTGTGTGCACAACCGTAATTCAAGACTTTGCCTCTACTCATCTGGGAACTCACAATCTCCACACTCTCACTTCATTCACACACACATCTGATGATACAGATGAATGATATTACACACTTTCATCAGCTCTCACAGACACACCCCCAGGATGCAGAAGGACAGAAACAGACAAACACAACCACAACATAAAGTCCATGTCTGACCTCTCCCAAGATCAACAACAAATAAAGTGAAGCACACAGTACTGGATTAAAATCTCCACACACACACATATTTATACTCTCAAGATGATGGAAATGACCTACGGATTCAGTGATGTACGTCTGGATCCCATCTGCATACTGCAAAGCATAGTTGTCAGGACCCGGAAGATTCCACCTTCAAAAATAATACAACAGGTATTTTACATCATGGAAAAATATACATGGACATTTGAGCAATGGAAAAACACACAAACACCTCAAAAATACACACTCACTTGTCGCAAACCTCTTTTATGACAGCGGTGAGGGGCTTTTTCTGAAATAAGAGAAAATTAAGAAATGTATTCAGTGTACACTAGCTAACATGACAAAAAGGTGATGCTTTTTCTTTGTCTATCTATTCATCTATTCAAAAACACATAAAAAATGCAGTTCACATATCCTTGATGATGAGCATATTTTTAATTTCTGGGGGAAAAATTTTTTTTGTCACTATTTATTAAAATTCTTATTCAAATGACAAAACAGGAGATGACATCGGGATGAAGGTATGCGGGTCAATAAGTCTTTTAAAATGTTTTTAATCCAAGGTGTAAATGTGTCATGTGTGGTGTGGCTCCCTGAACCCTAATGATATTTATGTATTATTAATAAATTTCACATTACCGGAATTATTCATTCAAATGCATTTTACTGTTAAACTTTAGAAAATAACAACGAAGACGTGAATGCTCACTATTTCGTCTCAAAGCATTACAAACATAACAAAACAAGTGACAATTTAAGAAGGGAAAAGCTTCTACCAAGTCAACATCTGAAATATCTCATAATTTGTGGCAGTTCCTGTGGCTCATCGATCAGACATTTCGGTGTTCCGCGGTAGACCAATCAGTGGCCTATAATTTGTGGTCCAGGAAATGCAGAAGGATAGGTTACTGGGGGTTTGAGGTTTTTCTAACTAATCCTTATGTACCAATCAGAGTCGAGCAACAGGTTCATTCATATTTCAACCTAGTTGTCTCATGGTTTAGAAAACCCAAAGGAGAGCTTCTTTGACATTGGCGGGTCTTTAAGACAATAACTTATTCTGTTAGGACGTCCCAAACAATGAGATCAAAGCCTCTGAAGATAGCGAATGTATTCGGCATTTCTCCTTTTGTTTCAAGAAGGTAGACACCATATGAGCCTTTTCAAAACAACTGAGAATAAACTAACTGGTTATGATTTGTAAGAAGCAGAAAGTCTTTGATATTACAGACAAAATAAATTTTAATTACAAATATGTAATAATACAATCGTTTTTTTTCTTCCATTTTGCTAATTAGAATTAAATAATAAGGAAGTTTAGTAAATACAGTAACCATTTTGTATTTCCCAATGTTTTCCCAAAAACAACTTTAAAACAAAATCTTAAAATAAGACAAAACGTTTTTTTGACAGACCATTTAAAAATAATTATGCTACTAAAAATGGCAATTCAAACAAAATGAAAGACTATTCATAATTTAGCGCCATGGCTATTTTCATAGCAAAAATAGAAGAAAAAAAAATAGAAGAAAAAAAATAAATTAATAAATATAGTACATTAAACAATATATAAAAAGGAAATATAAAATAAGTAATAAAAATATAAAATAAAATATAAAATTTGGTCTGTAAAACTAAAATTTTAAACTAAATCTCGCTTCATTTAAAACGGAATCCTGGAGTTCAAGACATCTCAGTCCAAATAAAAATTATTAATAAATAATAATAATAATATAATTATATATTTATATATATTATATTCATTTCAGAAATTATTTTATCTATAGCCTAAATATATACTTATTACTTCAGAACATAGTAATGCTCTTTTAAAAGATACATGTTTATATTTATCTATCTATATCTATGTTTTTCTCAAGTTTAATATATAATTTATTACTAATTACTGAGGACAGGTTATTAAAGGAGTATGAATTGGAATATGGTGTCATAATTCTCATACAATACAGAGAAAATCAAACGAAATGATCACTATTATTCTTGGACACAATTGTATCTCTGATTTCAAATATCACAGTGAAAGCGGTTATAACAAAACTTATCCCTTGCTATTTACACTTTCCACATGTTTTGCACTTGTAAGCTAGAATGAATAACCCAAGTTTCTCGTAACTCAAAGTTTCGCTCTGTTGCATGCACACTGGTCAACATCCCTTTTATGACAGGAAGTGCACAGCGAAGGCCTCACCTGGTCTAGCTGGATGAGCTGTGGGTATGCCCCTGGCATCTGAATGGCAATCTTTACTATATCCTTTTGCTGAGGCATGTTGAAAAATGTACGTCTACAACCCTGAAAGAGAAGGGGGGGGGGGGATAAGGAAATAAACACTAAAAGCAAGTATTCAAACAATGGATACAAACACATACTATCCAGGGTTTAATAGTGTATCCATTTCATTTCAAAGTGTATGAGCAACTATGCCAAATACAAGTACTCAGATATATTTCAAAGCATACTGAAATGTCACCAAGGTGAAGAGTGGACAAGCGCTAGGACGATAAATGCGTCACTGATTCTATTTCCAGGGTGACTGTGGGTAACTGTGGGTGTTGTGTGTTTACAGTCTTCCTCTTTTAAAAGAGAACTTGTGCATCTCTCGCAGGTTGTGCTTTAAGTTACATTAAGTCAGCGTGCTGGGATTAATAGTAGTGAGTGCTAATGGTGAGTGCGAATTGTTCATTTTTGGGTGAACGTACCACAGTTAATTTGTACACTTTCATATAGTAAACAGTGGTAAACAAAATTGTAAAGTGCTTAAAATTGAAGTGTGTCATTTCAGTGTGTGATTGCATGCAATATGCATCAGATAGCCAGTGTACAGACTGTGGGCGGCCCATGAGTGTGCCATCTGTGGCTGAAACTATAGGTTCTACTTCTATATGCACATCTACACAGCTGCTGCTATATCAAGAAGCCTCAGCCCAATTGTTTAACAGACTCGACTACTTTCATGTGTGTCCTCCTCGGAAGACTTTGCATTGGAAAGAGTTTTTTTTTTTTTTTTTTTACCTTGGACAATAAAAGACACAAAATGGACCCATAACCAAATTTCAGCTAAAACTTCAATCATAACTCTGTGAGTTATACCGATTATTCTCAGAAAGTTAACTAATCTAAACCACGTGATTAAAGACCTCCACATATCACTGAGCTTTTCAAGCGGATTAAATGACTCGTAAGACAGCCTTCCATAAGGCTTTGGGTAAGAGCTCCTGACACAGACTGAATGTTTGTGTTTCCCAGACTCCATTCCCAGCATGCCTCAGCACGCTCAGAGAGAAGTTGTGACAGCCTTCCTGCAAGTGCATTTTTTTATTTCATTTTTTTTATTTTTTTGAGGGGTTGAGAAATAGCTACAACAAGAAAGAAACTGTCAAAAAGAGTTAAACCAACTACTTTAGAGCCCACTGACAGCATTCCCAACTGATCCCTGGCCTTTGAGTCTGATCTTCAGTGGGAGTGAATGAAGAAATCAGGCTGCCTGGAATTTCATCTGTACCACCCTCTGACAGACCAGCAGCCTCCAAAGCAGACATCACACACTCTTTCTGCAAAGTTTCACTGGATTTCTCAATCAAATCCTCCTTTGGCAAATCCAAAAATGCTAGAAAGATTATTAGTTCCATGTCTGAAGATTATTTATTTAATTCACTCATAACTGACGTCAGATACAAAAGATTTAAAGGGGGAAAAAAAGTCAATTAAGAATTATTTGCAAATAAACCCGACAGAGCATTTAGATAGAAACGATATGGAACGCAGTGTTTTACAGCCTAAAGTACCAACCGAAACAAACTTGCGTTTGAAGCTTCGTTGTTCTATTCATAACAGTTCAATGAGTTTCCAATACAAAAAGATTAGGTGAATGTAAACATGTACACGTTTAAATCGGTTTTGACCTTTTTTCACGTTTGAGAGAACTAACAGCTAAAGTGTTTCGAACAAAAGTTATTTCCTTTCGTCTTACCTGTGGGAAAACAGGAACGAAATCACATTCTTTGAGATCGCGCGGCGGCGGAGCGGATTAACATTCGCTTTGTTCGCGCGAAACGGCGACAGTGATTTGATTCTTTTCGAACGATCGGCTGTTACATTTCGTCCAAAGTTTTCGGAGAGTTCTAATTGACCACATTCACAGTTCCGGGTTGACTATGTCCCTCCCGCCCCCTGGAGGAGGGAGCGATGACCCGATTCTCTCCAAAAGTTTATGGGAATTTTTTTTTGAGGGACCCAGAGGGAGAGGGGAGTCAGTGTATTTTCATAGATTAATATCCTTTAGTATACACAACAGTATCTAATAATTTATGTAAAATGGTTTATTGATCATTTAATTATTATATAATTATATATTGATGCAGTTTTATTCGTTTTTTTAATCACCAATACAAACTATTAAAAACAGTATCTTCAATAGTAAATTTAAATGGCACCTTAAGTAAATGTAAAACAAAACTTACGTTTTTGCAATATTTAAATCTACAATGAAGTATACAAATATATTTGTTGATGTATATAAATAATTATCCTGACCCAAACAAACAATGCTGCTATTATTATTCAATGCAATTTCTGTTGGTGTGACGGTTTACTGAAAGATAAAATAAATTGCTTTAACAGCTGTGATAACTGAAATTTTTTTGACTTCCTTATATAATAGCTAAACAATGCTATTTATACTTAATTGACTACATTTAAGTAAGCAACCAAAAACCCAAGGTTGGTGCCTTAAAGCAGAATGGTAATATTTCAGAACAATCTTGAGGCGTGCAAAAACTCACGATGTTAAGTTTTTAACCACTACACTACAACTGTAAGTAGAACTAGAACAGAAATGCCTGGATCTGCAGGTTATGACTCAAGCCCTTGAAGCAGTATGACAAAATCCTTAGGAATTAGGTGAAGGAGGAAAAAAAAACTAATGGAAGCATGCCTTGAAATCAAACAAAGATTAGCGCATCACAATTACAAAAACATTCTTTATTTCATGGGGATGACAATTCCAGTAAAGAACAACAATTCTGGTATTTTGCAATGACAGTGAAAATCTGAAAACTGCTTATTCCCTGCATACTGTAAAACTGACTCGGCCAACCCAATCAATGCCTAGGGCTGGAAGTTACCTGCGTGATAAACTGTTTTAAAGTGCAATGTGGAGATAAACTAGCCAGAAGAAACTGCAGACTAAACCAGAGAAGTTGGAGGTCTATCAAATACAAAAATAAATGGCAAATGCTTACTGTGTACAAGCATAAAAATATCATTTAGCAGACATGAACATTAAGAAAACAAGAAATGATTTTAATGGGGCCAACCATTAGTACCGACACAGTCAGGAGCCCACATTATGACATTCTGTTTGGACAGCGCTCAATACACAGCACACTGATACTCTATTTCTTGTCATATTGTGACTTCTCTTTAATCCCCCCCAAACCCACATCCTTCTTTAGACAGTTTGTCTCATATACAGACATAATGAAGAGGTCACTTATTTTCAAAATAATCTATACACATATATAAACGGGACAAGGGCAGATGTACTTTATGGACTGAAAACATAGGGAGGGACTAGGTTTAAAATACAAAAATAGTAACTGGCATCTAATTTTACATTTATACAGGACCTTACTTGTGACATTTCCACTGCAGTTATTACATTAAATGAGGTTAAAGGAGTAGTTCACACTGTAAGCTAACCATTTTATATGAAAACCAGGTAAAAAAGGGTAACACACTTTTTCTTTCACAAATCTTTCTTGTAATTTAGTGTTTATCTAGCAATTCTGATATTTTTCTCTGAATTCTCTTAACTTTATATCTCACAATTCTTTTAGTTTCAAACAGAATCAAGCAATTTTTTCCTACAGTTCTGATTTCTTCTTGCAATTTCAGTTTTCTCAATTAATGAGATAAAAAGTTGCAATTACCTTTATATTTTAATTCCATGGTGAAAACTAGCTTACATAATTTTGCGAGTGAGGCACATAGGATTTAAAAAAAGCACACTCAAAATAGACAAAATAGGAATGGTTCATCAATATCTTAAAGTATGTTTTTTTTCTGAGGATCAACGCTCTTATAAATAGATGTTGCTATGTAGCACCAAATCCACACAGGGCAGGCTATTCTGCAATGCAATCTTCTCCACTAAGTTATTAGTGTAACTTAATTACTTGAGAACAAACTTCTTCCTACAGCCAGAATACCCACAAAATGTACCATATGCATTAGAGGCATGCTTTCTTCAAAAGCATAATCACACAAGTAAAACACGGTTTCATTAACAATCTGTATAGGAGTTGTGTCCAGATCAGTAAATACACTGAATGAGAGGGATGAAAAGATGCTACTTTAAAAGAGGAAGACCATTAAGAAAGACACATCTAGCTGGTAATTTCATGGAACCATTAACAATTGCTGGTGAATTTAGTCTATTATGTGATTGAAATTCCATTGATGTCTATACAAAAGTAGTATAAAAACAATTAGAATGGGACTTATTAACAAAAATGGTTTGTATGGATGTCTAATGTCTTCATCAGACTGGATAACTTGAATTTAGAAGGAAAGTTCATTTTCAGTCAGCCGCTTTGGGGTTGAAGTAAATATACACATATAAAAAAGCTTTATATACACACAGATTCAGCTTATCATACATGTGGATCTGACACAGAGCCACGCTTTCTTTTTTTTCCCCTCCTTTCAAAAGGATAAATAAAAAAGAAGTTCTTTTAAGTACGCTACTCTCATTGTACGTTGTGTTCGGAGGTCAAAGGTTGGCAATGGGAACGTCAAAGAGGTCACAAAGGCCCTCCGTCTCATCCAGGTTATAGATGTAGTCATGATCACCCGGAGGAGGAGATAGACGGAGGAGCGGAGAGAAAACTATGAAAGAGAAAGAGAGAAGATGTTTGTGTAACAATAAGAACAATTTCTCGTTTGATTTTTCATCACACTCATTATGATATCATTGAGCATTTTTTTCTAAAATGGATCATATTTCAGTTGACAGTCCAATTTTAACTACTTTTATTGATTATATACACATGAACACTGGATTTCTTATATAAATAAACATCCAAACTCCCATTTGATTTTTAGTAATAGACTATAAACAGGTGGCCTGACTCATGATCGCCTTTACCTTCTGATGACATCAGCTCTTCAAGCAAATCTGTGCTCATCATTTCTGTATGGAGAAAGGAAATATGACACATATGAAAACAATTCTTATGTCTGCTACATAAATCGCAGATTCTCTGGTTCAGTTAAGCATATCAGTAATGTTCCGCACATACGCAGCAGTGCACTTCTCATGTCACAACCGCGCAGAAGAAATAATATGCCATGCACAGCAGAGACACAAAAATGAGTTGGGAAAGCCATTTTATTGAATTCTTGTAGATGTGAAATAATTGCAATGCTAGGGCAAACCACTATAGAGTTGATGTCGCTATATAAGCAGTGAACGTGTTTTACAGGTTTCACAGAAAGATCAGTCACTGTAGAAATCGAATACTAACTTTCATTGTTGTGGACAAAACAGCTCAACAAGAGAGCCAACAAAAACAATGACGTGAAATAAAATGTCATCATATTAACGTACAAACTCTACTACATGGGATGTCTTAGATAACTGTAAAAGAATTCACTTTATTATAAGCGTAATAAATCATTGATCTGAAAAAGGGAATTTATGGGCAATAACTGCTTAATTTTTTCAGATTATAATTAAATAAATTATGATTTTTAATATAATTTCTTAGTAACAGCACTGTTTAAATGTTTTCTCAGGTAACCTAAAATGTGTATCATTTAGTTACATCAAGAGTCAAATCAAACATAAATAGTTTCACACTTATCTAGCACGTATGTCTAGTATGTTATATGGGTCCTCACCTTTAGGGTCAAACATTTCTGAAAGTTCTTTGGGGAGATCCAGCACTGAGAAAAAGAGAAAACCGAGTCAGAGTTGCTTAAACAAGCCAATTGGCTGCAACTGACTCTCAATGTTAAAGCATTAAAGGAATTTTAATCAATCACTGTTATGCTACTGTCACAAGACAGACTCAACTCTCCACATTTCAGATGAGAATATTCTTTCAGTAAAGATTAATGACAGAATAATGCTCTTTTTCAAAAGCATGGGCACTTACGATCTGAAGGGTCTGTTTTGATTGGTTCAAAAAGGGCTGAGGAATCAGGAAGTGAAGAGCTGCTGTCCAGTGACGCAGAAGACTGCAGCTGCTGCGTGTCGGTTGAAGATGTGGGATTGGCTGTTGTATTTGAAGTGGAGGTGCTTGAAATATCTAATAACAAAAATATATAGCCTAGCATTAGAAATTATATATTTCATTATATATAACAGTTACATAATAACATTAAATGTTATGTAATTAATAAAAATGCATACAAATATATACACCACTGGTTCAAGATTTAGATTATGATTTTTTTTATATTCACCAAGGCTGCGTTTATTTTATTATGAATTAACAGAAATATTGTAAAATATAGAATATTTCAATTTTAAATTTTTTTTTTAAATGCAGAATTTTCAGCAGTCAGTCCTAAGTGTCACTTGATCCTTCAGAAATCATTCTAATATTCTGATTAATAATTACTTAATTATCACTAATGGTTCTTATTATCATCGGTGTTGGAAAGTGTTTCTTTTCAGGACTTTCTGATCAATAAAAAGTTCATAAGAACAGCATCTATTTGAAATTGAAATCTAATGTCACTTTAGAAACATTTGATCAATTGATCGATTTAAGGTGTGAATAAATTTAGTTTTTTTTACCTTTATTTCCACAAATAAATTTCCATAAAAACATTAAGCCGCATAACTTTTTTCAACACTGATCAATGTTTCTCTAGCAGCAAATCAGCATATATGAATGATGTTTGAAGAATCATGTGACACTGAAATAAATCTAATTTTTCAATTAGACAAAAACATTCAAACTAAAAAAAAATATTTTATCTGTAACATTTCACAGTATTATTGGTTTTAAGCTGTTTTTGATTAAATAAATGCAGCCTTGGAGAACAAGAGAAAAAATATCTTATTTCAATCATTTGAATATATAGGCCTAATTGCTAATTTATTTATATATATATATATATATATATATATATATATATATATATATATAAAAAACAAAAACAATATATAACCCTTTATTACATAACCAACTTTGCCAATGTGTAAATCATAGTACATTTAGCATTTTCAGACTTAATTTAATTAAAATATGGGCAGCATCCAACCTGTAGCTGCCCCAGCAGCAGAGGCAGTGGTTGTTTTGGGAGGGACGGTGGTGGCGGCTGCGGAGGGACTCTGGCAGGTGGAGGTGGAGGATGGCACACTGTTGGCTGCTGGTTTGGTGGGAACAGCAGCAGCAGAGGTAGTTGAAGCAGGGGTGGACAGGCTCTGAAGCATGTCGTCAGGCGGGGGCACAGGCAGCACCACAGGAGAAGAACTAGAAGGGTCCTTATTCACCAACAGGACCTCGATGGGGCCTGCAGAGCTCTTCAGATGAATCTGGTACTTCTTTTGTCCATTGACATGCTACAAAAATTATAATAGTAAACAAGTGTACTTATTTTTATATAAATATATAAACTCTCCACAATACTTTTTAATAGAAATACAAGCAGGACTTACAGATTCAGGCACAGGAACCTCCAACTGTGTTCCTGAAGGAGCTCTTATTGCTAGAAGAGTGTCACCTAGTGGCAGAGAAACATATGTAGAGTTAACGTTAATAAGGAATCACAAATACAAGTAGGCATTTGCAGCTTTGACTGGCAATACTTCTTATTGCATTAACACTGGTGTTGTGTTGGGTGTCTGATGGGAAAAACCAACCTTTGAAGCAATTGCAGAGGTCTTGATGTGTTACATACGCCAGAGTGTGTCAAGTTAAGGAAAGTGACAGTGAAAGTGATGTGACATACAGCCAAGTATGGTGACCCATACTCAGAATTTGAGGATCCATTTAAAGTGTCACAGGAGCATCTAGAGCTAAAACAACCTAGACTTTGTGGTTACAGCACAACCTAAAGATGTAGCTAGAAGGATATGGGCTATTTAGCGAGTCGTCTGTCACATTTTTGATGCTCTGCTGAACCCAAACTCTCTGCTGGTCCAGTTCATGTTCCCTCCTGTCAAGATCCTCTAATTCCAACTTGAGATCGATGAGCTTGTCTGCAATTTCACGCGTGTTGCAACCCGGACCAACACCCCTACAGAAAAACAAAAATTGTTGTAAAAGACATGTAGATCAAGTGAATTAGTTAACCTTCAAACAAATATCTCTTTAAGAATATAAACAGCTATAGCTTAATTAGCTATAGACATTCATTTTAAACAGATGTTTCAGAAGAGCAATTTTTCATGTTTGGATTGGGTTATTTCTTAAACCTTGTTCATTGTCACTTACCGCATATTACTTGAAATTGTAATACATCAATACAGTTGTATATTACACTACTGTTCAAAGTTTGGTGTCTGTAAGATTTTAAAGAAAGTGCTCACTGCTCATCGAGGCTGTATTTATTTGATCAAAAATGCAGTAAAAAATAATTTATAATTGGCAATTTATTCCCGAGATGCAAAGCTGAATTTTCAGCATCACTACTTCAGTTTTCAGTGTCACATGATCCTTCAGAAATCATTGTAATATACTGATCTGCTGCATTTCTTATAATCAGCATTGAAAACAATCGAGCTTCTTTATGTTTTTTGTAGAAACTGATACCTTGCTTCAGTATTCTCACTGAATAGATAATAAAAAAAAATTTTATTATAAAATCTGTAATGTGTGATGTAAAACACTTTAATAACGCAGTGAGCAACTATAGAAGAATAAGGAGTATGTTTCAACACTGAAGTCATCAGAAAGCATCTGCACGTCTGTCTTACTTCCACTGGATGCTGTTTTTGGATTTCTTCTCGATGAGTCCAATGCCTTCCAAAACATTGGTGATGTCATAGATGCGCCGTTTCTGCCTTACAGCCAAAGTATCTGCAGCCTAAATCATATTCAAACAAACAGAGCAAATCAGATTATTGATTCTTCTCATCAACCGTAAATGGACTGACTACACAACACACATAAGTGTTTTGCACAGAGTAGATGTTTCACATTTGAAGCCATTAAAAAAAACTTACTTTTTATGACTTATTAAAAGAATTGGGCACAGAGACAGACAGTGTTGGTCACCATTCACTTGCACTGAAGCTTTTTTTTCCAAGAAATGAAAGTGAATGGTGACTGAGGCTGTCATTCAGCCTTGCATCTTTTGTGATCCCACTTAAAAAATCAAGTCA
The DNA here is from genome assembly GCF_003368295.1 of Carassius auratus. Taxonomy (NCBI): domain Eukaryota; kingdom Metazoa; phylum Chordata; class Actinopteri; order Cypriniformes; family Cyprinidae; genus Carassius; species Carassius auratus. Next base: position 5,157,602 of record NC_039292.1, on the reverse strand, counting down.
TATTTACTTGAAACGAAATGAGGGTTTGTAAATCGATAGCATTTTATTTTTTTCCGTGAACTATCCTTTCAAGATTTACTGACTTAAAAAAAAGAAGACAAAAACAGCCCAGAAAAGTTGACAGGCAAGCAACTTGATGCAATCAGGTTCCTGCAGCAGCTGCGCATTTCTAAACGAATTCTTCGAATACACAATCTGAGATCGCTCAAAATCACCAAAGTATACTTTTAACACACTTAAGACGTGAAATATTATGTTTAAACCCCGAGAATGCAAAGAAACGCCTCCCCTGGTCGCCCAGGCCTAAACTTTCCCAAACTCTAGAGCACGTGTTTGTTTTGAAGGCTTTTGTTTGAGTTCTCAGCCCGGATGGAATCTGCTTCTCAACCGCGGGAAAACCCCTCCGGCATTCAACAACAAACACCCGAGCTGATTTGCTTTGCCGACAGGAGTGACATAACAACTGCAACCTGTTAGCTAGCTCTCCTGTTTTAGCTGAGGAACTACGTTAGGTTCATTTGAGTCGAGCTGTCGGGGGAGTTGAGAGAGGGGGCTGTGCGTGCACGTGACCTCCTCTTCCCTTACCAAAGCAACTTTTTAAGTAACTTTCCCGTGCTGTTATAAGACCTAAAGTGTATCGGTTTGCATGCAAATATAAAAACTGGCGCTGCGCATCTCGTGCGATACTGAAAGCATATAGCTGCTGCTGATGATGATGGTGGTGATGATGAAGATGAGATCGTGTCATGCTTACAGCTTTGAGATCCAGCACTCCGTCCTTCGCTTCCTGCAGAAGAGTCACAAATTTAGTCGTGAGCAGTCCGAGACTTTTCTCGTGGCGACTGGGGGTCTGCGGCTGCTGCGACTCTCCCATTGCTCCCAGTTCGTTTCTTCCGGTCTCTAAATCCATCAAGTTGCCTTTAAAGTTTGATAAGATTCCCACAGTTCTCTTTCCGGTTGGTTTACGTCTGTATATTAAACGCTTTCTGCTGTTATATCGCTGACAGCACCGCTTCTGCCGCCCAAACGCTCGCTTCCCGTCAACGGCCGGTGTTTACTGAAGCATGTACGACAGAGTTCGCCTCGAATTGAGAGAGTAGAGACCCCCGTTCAGGGACCGGTCCAGTTCAGGACACAGGTTACCCGAACCCAGTTGGCCTAACAGAACAGCAGACGCTCTCGAACACCAGTACTAAGCTGCTTGAATGACTGAAGCCGTTGAGTCGCGGTGCATCATGGGATGACCTGATAAAAAAAATAGAAGGCTCCTGCACTCTGTTAAACGGCCTGTAGGGGGCGATATGAACGGCACGTTGAACTAAGGCAGCCATGTGGGGGCCACAGATAACGTTTTTTTCTTTGTCATAATAAATTGAAAAATGCATTTTTTTTTATTTGCAACTTTTGATGTGATTGAATTTATTAACCCTTTAAAGCAGTAAGGCACCCGTGGTTTTGCTTGATTTCTTCGTTTTTTTTTTCTACTTCTTTCCGTCATAATTTTTTTTATATATTTTAGGCATTGGTTAATTTATTTATTTTTTTACTTTCTGACTTGACTGGCAGATAGATAGATAGATAGATAGATAGATAGATAGATAGATAGATAGATAGATAGATAGATAGATAGATAGATAGATAGATAGATAGATAGATACAAAGATAGATATATCGACATAGAAACATGATATATATATATATATATAAACTCTATCATTGATACATTGTGCTGGAAAAGAGTTAAGCTCTGTCATCATTATAAACATATTCATTCCGAGCCTTCAGGCAAGGTGCACCGTGGGAATGTTCAGTGTTTGAAGTGGGAGGGCTTGTGTGTTGCTATCTGATTTTATACGGGAAAGGAGAGCAGTTAACAGCTGGACATCAGTCAGCATGCTGGGCTTTCTGATACTGATGTGGATATGCATCTTCCTCCTGTTCCTCTTCATCCAAATCCCGAGGCCTAAGAACTTTCCTCCTGGACCTCGTCCTCTGCCATTATTTGGGAATCTGCTGGAGCTCAACATCAACAATCCTTTGAAAGACTTTGAGAGGGTACAGTATAACATTCTTTGAACACTTCATCGATCACTGATTTGAATCCTGAAGAAATACATTAAGAATATCCAGGCAACATTCCAAAAATGCTTATTGCATTGTAAAATATATGGAAGCGTATTGAACTGCAAGCAGTCTAATGTCTTAATGCTAAACCTTTCAGCTCGCAGATCACTATGGGAAAGTTTACAGCTTGTATCTGGGATCAAAACCTTGGGTGGTTCTTAATGGTTTTGCGGTTTTGAAGGAAGCTCTTGTTACTAAGGCTGTGGACTTTGCAGGACGCCCGCAGGATCTCATGGTCAACCAACTTACAAAAGGAAGCGGTAAATCTACTTGCAATTTAACCTTCACACTTATACAGACTATGGTTAATCAGTAGCCTATCCTTTTTGAGGTTGTTCACATTATAGTCCAAAGAGCAATTTTCTACTTTATCTGATATTACACTTAGTATCATTGAGGCCAATAAATGATATTTACATATTATTGCAGGTGTAATTTTGTCCGACTATGGCCCCAGTTGGAAAGAACACAGACGCTTTGCTCTGATGACCCTGAGGAACTTTGGCCTGGGGAAGCAGTCAATGGAGGAGAGAATTCTGGGAGAGGTTTCTCACGTTATTGCCAAATTGGAAAAAAGAGTTGGTAATAATGTGCTAATTTTTGTTACATAGCTATATATTGAAGGTACAGTTCACTCAATGTAAAAATATGACTTAACAATCAGATCAATGTATATTGTGTCTGTGCAGGAAGCTCCTTTGACCCTAAGACTATGTTCCACAATGCTGCATCAAATATCATCTGCATTGTTCTGTTTGGATCCCGCTATGATTATGACGATGAATTCCTCAAGCTTTTCATTCACCTCTATACAGAGAATGCAAAGATTGCCAATGGACCATGGGCCATGGTATAATCATTTTTAAATGATTATATTCATAGCTTTTAAAATACATATTCAGAGAAGTGCAAAAGTCTAAAACATATTTTATTATTATTTACTTGTTATTGTTCCAATAAAAGTTTCAGGAGTATATTGTATGGCACTTAAAAATATTTAAAATTAACAGCATTATCACTAGTGATATTTTGGAAATTTTGTCTGTTTTATTGCAGATATACGATACATTTCCTATGCTGAGAAGTCTGCCTCTGCCTTTTAAAAAGGCCTTCAGAAATGCCAGCAAGGCCAGAGAAATGTCTGCAAAACTGGTCAACGAGCACAAAAAGACAAGAGTCCCAGGGGAACCCAGAGACTTCATTGACTGTTATTTGGATGAGCTTGATAAGGTGCATTTGGACATCTGTGATGGTATTTTTTAGGAATTCAGACATGTTGTTACCGTATCTGTTATCCTCAATATTATAGCTTTTTTTATTTATTTGTATTGGTTAATTATTGGTTATTAAATTGTGCACTTCTTCTAGTTTTACATTTATATGACTTTTGTCATCATCTAATGCCCACTTAAAGTTAATATTCAAAACACTAATTAAATAAGGTTAAAATAACTACATTTTTGTTCAAATGAATCTTTAGCAAATGTTAAAATAAATATAAATTGTCCATACTATACATTATAAATCTTTCCAAACAAATTACTTGTGGCATTTAAAATGAGTATATATTATTTATTATTTATTTTATTGTTTGTCATTTAAAACTATAGAATTTCAATGTCCATCTATATCTATATTTATACAATATTCCATTTATTTAAACAAGAGTATACATTTTCTAATATTTAATGGCCATAATATAAAAATATTTACTGGTTCATTAGTAGCCCTTTTTAATTTCAATGCATCTCTAGGACTTTTTTAACTGATTTCGAATGTGGTACTTCTTCTCTCTAATCATTGGTTATTTTAACTTCATCAGAGAGGGGACGATGGTTCCTCATTTTCAGAAGCTCAGCTTATCCTGTACGTTCTGGATTTGCACTTTGCTGGGACTGATACCACATCCAACACCCTTCTCACTGCATTTCTGTATCTCATGACCCACCCAGAGATTCAAGGTTTGTGTTTCAGGTTTTTCAGAAAATTCTATTAAATTGATCAATGCTTTTACCTTAAACACAACATTTTATTTCACTAGAGAAATGTCAAACAGAGATCGATGAGGTTCTGGAAGGTAAAGATCATGCATCGTATGAAGACAGACACGATATGCCGTACACACTGGCTGTGATTCATGAAGTTCAGCGTGTTGCTAACACTGTACCACTAAGTGTGTTTCACTGCACCACCAAAGACACGGAGCTGATGGGCTACAACATCCCCAAGGTGAGGACACTTCCATATAAAGACACTTTTACCCTTTTTGAAAATATAATATTCTCTCTATTTGTTTCTGTAGGGAACTTTTGTTATTCCTAACCTCACTTCTGTACTAAAAGAAGAAGGCCAGTGGAAGTTTCCTCATGAATTTAACCCAGACAACTTCCTGAATGAGCAGGGCCAGTTTGACAAGCCTGAAGCCTTTATGCCTTTTTCTGCAGGTATCTGTTCAGAATCGGATTTATATGTAGGTTTAGCTTGCTTGAGGGCATTTTGTAAATTATATATCCACATGTGTCTCGTACAGGTCCTCGTGTGTGTCTCGGTGAGGGTCTTGCACGTATGGAGCTCTTCCTGATCATGGTGACTCTTCTGCGCCGTTTCCAGTTTGTGTGGCCCGATGATGCAGGGGAACCGGATTACACCCCAGTATTTGGGGTCACCCTCACCCCCAAACCCTACAGAATGCACATCAGATGCAGAGAGACAGTCAGATTATGATGGTTATGACGGATTTATGTTGCAATGATGTTATGATGTATTTTAATAACAGTATGTATTATTACAGGTTATAAAAATGCCATAAAAACAATCAAAAGTCAGTTCTTTATTAAAGACTTGTTACAAAATTATTTTCTTCCTGTTTTTTGTCTGAATGTATGCCAGTGAAATAAAAAAAATATAAATAGATATTGAAAAGGCTTCAAATATTACAACCACCTGAACGTTTAAAAATTGAGCGTAATGTCGATTATGCACACAAGCGCTGCATTTATTAGATGAAAATACAGTAAGAGTGGTAATATTGTGAAATATTTGTACAATTTAAAATACCTTCTTAACATTTCACTATATTTTGAAATGTAATTTATTCCTGTGATGGCAAAGTTTCATCTTTTGTCTTCAGTGTCACATGATCCTTCAGAAATCATTCTAATATGCTGATTTGCCGCTCAAGACACATTTCTTATTATTAATGTTGACGTTTTGTGGAAACCATGATACATGTAAATAACAAGAATCTTACTGTCTCCCAACTTTTCAATACTGTACCTTCATTAAACATTCCACTAGATAGCACTAATTACAAAACACTGAGAAAAAAAATGCTAAAACAAAAAGTATAAAGTGAAAATAAACATTTTGTTAAATTCCTAACTACATAACCTTGTAGTCTGTTTGCCTGGGTTCATTTTATCTTTCTTGGAACATGGCCATAATATTTGTTCAGATGGACTAAGAGACAGTGATTTGAGTTCATACGCTTCTTTTGCTTGAGGGACAACAGCTGGACATCTAGTCAGCATGATGGGCTCTTTGATTCTTGTGTGGACACTTTGATTCTTGTGTGGACATGCATCTTCTTCGTCTTCCTCCTCATCCGGATCCAGAGGCCAAGAAATTTTCCTCCCGGACCTCCTCCTCTCCCTTTATTTGGGAATCTGCTTCATGTGAATATGGCCAATCCTTTGAAGGATTTTGAAAGAGTATGGCTTTCTTTTGGTCATCTAAAGCATTAACATTTCAATTGATCTAGTTTGTAAAGTAATTTCCCAATATTTTAAGTTTGCAGAACGATATGGGAAAATCTTCAGCCTGTACACTGGATCAAGACCAGTCGTTTTTCTAAATAGTTTTGAGGTTATTAAGGAAGCTTTGGTTACGAAGGCTCAAGACTTTTCAGGACGCCCTCAAGACTTCATGATCAATAATCTCTCAGAAAATAAAGGTAACTCATATTACAAACGGTCCTCTCAGCGAAGTCATAAAATCACAGTCTAGAGAGTGAAATATTGCTTTTATACAACAGTTCAATTACATCAACAGACTTACAATTAGACACAATATTGTATTATACTTTAAAATGATTTCTGCAAATCCAGTGGTCAAATGCTGTATGACCTCTCAATTTTCTCTGTAATTATAGCCACCTGACTAGGGATTGTTCTTTGAGACTTGAGAGATGTATATGATTGGTAGGCCATTTTAAAAGGTAATTTAAAGGATGAAAAATTAGGCAGAGTCAATAAATTATGAATACATTGTTTATAATGTGTGAGTAATATGTAATCATGTAATCAGTAAAAAATAACTAATGTAGCCTAATATAATTTAATTACATTCTAATTAATAAGAATCTTATTACTTTTGCCTACTGTTTTTTTAATACTATGAATGTGAACATATTACTCGCCTCACATAGGCTGCATCGGAAATCACATACTCTCTTAATTAGGTCATTTTTACTTGCGCTGTTTCGTCATACTTTTGGTGTGTTTGGCTTCCCATACATGGGGGAACACGTGAGAGTCGAAAGCACATTCACTATCTGACAGCAGATGGCGCTAAACTGCAGAAAATGCAGCCTTTGCCCTGGAAATCTCAGAAATATAGCAGCTGCACTACTTTCTAAAGCATATTTAAATAATGTTTAATGTTAGTGTTCATCACAGCGCCAAATAGTTAAATATTTAGGCATAATAGGCTATTTATTTTCATTCTTTTTTTTAAACCTGGGCTACAACATGACAGATATTTCTTAAGGGTTTTGATAATTTATTGTTCATTCACACTTTACATTTAGGGCTTCATTAATTAACATTAGTTAACTCAATAGTTAACATAAATTGCCAATGAAAAATTATTCTGAACTTTCATAAATCCTAGGTATTCCAATATTTAATAACGCTTTGTTAAAATCAAAACTTGCAACTTGTATTTAATGAGCTAACATGAACTAAGACTTGTATTGTTTTAACAAAGATTAATAACTCTGCTAGCAAATGTAGTTATTGCTCATTGTGAATGGTAATGGTTTAACTAATGAGGTCTTATTGTAAAGTGATGCCTATTGGTGTTTTTAGCACTTTAATCTATGTTAAATGTTTAACTTAGTTATTAAACTTAAGTTGTTAAACCTGTTATACTGGATTATTATAACTTTTTTCTTTTACTAAATTTCAATACCGTGATTAGCAATTAATTGCAACATGAAAATTTTATCCTGGCATATCCCTAATTCAGATATTATTATTATTTTTTTCCGCATACTGTTTTTCTCCTACTATCTAGAAGCGAAGTATACAATTCCAGATGCAGCCCTACTGTTTTTAGCAAACTATAGTAGGGAAGTATTAGATTTCGGATGCAGCGAGTGGTCCACTAGGTATTGTGCATGATCCTGGGGGTCCCTAATCAAACACACCTGATTAAACTCTTTAGCTCATTAGTAGAGACCTAAAATGGTTGTTTCACATCCAAAATGTGTACTGTTTGGGGACCTACGACCAAGTTTGGGAACTGCTGCATTTGATGATGCATTTACAAAAATGAGGTTGACTGGGCCTTAACGATGTAAAATACCTTTAACGAGTCACTGAAAATCCCACCTATACACAGACTAACAGTCTATCTCAATTGTGCAATCAAAAAACAAGCAGAGTAATAAAAGAGTAAAAACCAATTATCAATATTCTTGGAATGCTGCTTCTCAACCAATCAAATTTGAGGATGGTACTGTTGTAGTATTTAACTGAGTAAGAAATATGGCTCATATCAGGTACTTGTTATAGGTGTTATGCTGCTGATTATAAGCTTTTGGAACATGTAACAAAACAGAATCCCCACAACTAACATCTTAACTTAACTATAGGCATTGTATTGGCCGATTATGGCCCCCGTTGGAAGGATCATCGACGCTTTGCTCTGATGACCCTGAGGAACTTTGGCCTGGGGAAGAAGTCTATGGAAGAGAGAATTCTGGAAGAAATCTCACGTTTAGTTGCTGACTTGGACAAAAATGCTGGTATTTAAATGTAAAAACTATTTCTGTTGGTTTAAATCTCAACTGGCAAGGAAGGTCATAATGTTTTTAACGGATATACTGTACATTTGTACAGGAGGAACAGTGAATCCTCAGAATATGTTTCACAATGTTGCATCAAACATTATCAGCTTGGTTCTGTACGGATCCCGTTTTGATTACAATGACAAATTCCTTCAGCAGTACATCCGGTTAATTACAGAGATTTCAAAGATCATCAATGGACCATGGAATATGGTGAGAATTTAGATCAAAACTCCTTTTCTCTCCTTTTTTTTTAATAGCCAGTGATTAAAGTGTGATTTAGCTAATCAGAGGAATACAGTAGGTTAATAGGGGAGGGACATTCTCATTCGAGAGAGCTTCTAATTGGACAAAAATCTGTGTAGTGCAAGATGAGTCTTCAATATGTCTGTAAAATTTAAACCCACATCTGCAAAGTGTTTTTTGACAATATTTAGAGGTATCTCAAAGCTACTAAAAAAAAAATCAACTTAAAAAAAATAATAGTAACCATGAGTGATTTAATAGAAAGCCTTATTAAATTTAATTCGAACTAAATTATTTTTATTATATTTCGCTTTTGCTGAATGTCACTACATTCCAATCTGTGAAAAAAACCTTGCATTTTAATGTAACTGTTTGTGGAAATGTCAAACATGTATTTTCTCAACAGATATATGACACACTTCCTTTACTGAGAATCTTGCCCCTGCCATTTAAAAAGGCATTTGATCATGCAAAGAAGTTAAAAAACATGAATTTGAGTCTGATCAACGAACACCAGAGCACAAGAGTCCCAGGAGAGCCGAGAGACTTCATCGACTGCTATCTGGATGAGCTTGATAAGGTGCGCGCTCCTTCCAAAACACAGTGGGGTCCAAATGTTTCAAACCACATTGGAAATCTGAGGTTCGAAATCTGATACAAGCCTAAAAATACATTTCATGCAAATCGTTATACTGATTATATAAAAAACATTGTGATTCATTTGAAAATTAGAAGCATTTGCATTGGACTCTTTGTATTCTTGAACAGCTTCACCACCATTTGAATCTTGAATGATATCTCACATTCCCCAGAGAAAAAACGATGGTTCCTTTTCTGAAGAACAGCTCATCATGTACATTTTGGATTTGCACTTTGCTGGGACTGATACCACATCCAACACTCTGCTCACTGCTTTTCTTTACCCCATGACCCACCCAGAGATTCAAGGTTTGTTTAAAACGCACACATTGATTTTGGTTTAATTTAAACCGGGTTTAGGTTAAATTAGAGGCAGCGGAGCAGGAAGAATCAGATTACTCATAGAAAATTAAATGCAAAAAATCTTGTATATTACATTTTTTTATTAGCTACTGTAAGCTAGCTCCTTTAAACTTAAACAAGCATGGCCTTGTTTTCTCACCAGCAAAATGTCAAACAGAGATCGATGAGGTTCTGGAAGGTAAAGATCATGCAACATATGAAGAAAGAGACGATATGCCGTACACACTGGCTGTGACTCATGAGGTTAAGCGTGTCGCTAACACTGCACCGCTAGGAGTGTTTCACTGCACCACCAAAGACACGGAGCTGAAGGGCTACAACATCCCCAAGGTGAGGACACCTGCATAGAAACCAGAGTTTTTAATACTTCAGAACAAATTTGAACTGTTTCTGCTTGGTCAGGGAACTGTAATCATTACCAACCTCACTTCTGTACTAAAAGAAGAAGGCCAGTGGAAGTTTCCTCATGAATTTAACCCAGACAACTTCCTAAATGAGCAGGGCCAGTTTGAGAAGCCTGAGGCCTTCATACCCTTCTCTACAGGTAACTATTTAAAAATATATGACATATGTGACCCATACAATGTCTTTTTGGCTATTGTTAAAAATATACCCCAGAGACTTAGGACTGGTTTTGTGGTCCAGGGTCATATTTTTTTATCAATGAGCATCATTCTACTGTATGTGTTTTACAGGTCCTCGTGTGTGTCTTGGTGAGGGTCTTGCACGCATGGAGCTCTTCCTGATCATGGTGACTCTTCTGCGCCGTTTCCAGTTTGTGTGGCCCGAGGATGTAGGGGAACCGGATTACACCCCAGTATATGGGGTCACCCTCACCCCCAAACCCTACAGAATGCACATCAGACGCAGAGAGACAGTTAAACAGTAAATCATAATGCCAAATACTTTTCCTCCCTACTCTATACAGAAAATAATTTGAGAAACAGATTAAATTTGACTAATAATAATTATGTAAAATTCTGTCAATTTTCTTTTAATTCAAACCTGCCTTGAGTTTCACGGTGGTTGAAGTGATGATGTATGATGTAAATCTGCCTTGTTTTTAATATCTGAATTTCTGGAGAACTAGATTACCCATAATCCCAAAAGTGAGCTCTGTCAATCGAAAGCTTATTTTATTTTTAGAAATTTGTTTATTTTTTATGCATTTTGCTTCAGAAGAAAGTTTGTCGACGACGAGAGAACTTAATAAAGGTCTAGCCAGGTTAATAAATGTGGCCTTCTTGTCTGTTTTTAAGACATTCCTAGCAAATATACCAGTTCTGTGAAATAAACCTAACAATAATCATATAAATAATATCTAAATATAAGTTATTTTTGCATAAATCTTCCCTTTGGACTGCAAAGTAGTTCACTTTGAGATGTATATCTGAAGAGTTCAATTCTAAATGAATGCAATAAGGCAATCGTCTTAAATTAAAAATGCTTTAGCTAACTAAATAACAATGATCAGAATAATTAGTGAAAATTTAATGCCGAGTGTCCCGCAACCAGGGGCGGACTAGAGGAAGACCATGTGACCTGTAGCCTAATCTACCACATCACACATGAAAAAGCATGTAGAATCAGTATTTAAGTGATTATACAATATGTATGCTTTTAAAAACCTAACTGAATTCTAATGAAGAATAACTGGAAAATTACAGAGAGCTCTCATCTTTCCCGACCTCTCTCTGTGCTGCTGGAGAATCCCAAGTGAAAGTTTCCTCATGAGTTTAACCCAGCCAGCTTCCTGAATGAGCAGGCCTGGCCCGAGAAGCCATTCTCTGTCGGTAAGATAACATTGTCTTTATTTATATGCTTTATTTTATTCTTTCTGCAGATATAATTGAAGAAGTTTTTTTTCACCTTTTTATTTTAAACATCATTTTAGTACATATATTTAGTTATAAAGGAGACATTTGTAATTTCGTTTTTTTTTTATGATTGTTTTTCATCTGTATTTATAATTTATTTAAAAATGCATAATATGGAGTTACCCACCACAGTGTACATTCATTTATTCAGGTGTACTGAAGTAAAGAGGGTACAGTAGCAGAATATGACATGCTTGCCAAAGAGGACATAGAAGAGGGTCACACCTTGTTCTCCATACCCAGAGAGGTTCTTCTGCATCAGGCCATCACTAAAGTCATAAAGGTTCTTGAGGAAGGTATAAGAACATTCAGGTTTATTGAAATTCTGCCTTCTATAGCAGGCTTGTAACCATAACCATATGTTGTCTAGGGAAGAAGTCTTTGGAGAGCGCATCAGGCTGTGTTCCTCTTCTTCTGGGTCTCCTATAGGAGTACACGTCCACAATTTGTCTCTCTGGCCAGACTTTAAGACACTGGATTAACCCATGTTCTGATAGGCCATGCTGTGAATATTTGCTGACCTTTAAGATACTCTTCAAGAGTCCTTCAGTTCTTTATGGTCACAGATTGTTTTTGTGAGTGCGATAAACTCCTGAAAGGCACAGGAATTCCAGAGGCTGTCAAAATGGATCTGAAAAAACTTCCTGTAACATAGTCCTCCCTTTTCTTGAAGTCCCATCTTGACCTGTGGGACCCTGAGAAGCACACGTTGGAGCTCTAAGAGCCTGGTAGCATTTGTAACGGCCTATAGGATAAAACCTTTGAATGCTTAATGTTTAAAATGGTTAAGAGTGACCATAAATGTATCAAATAATTGGTTTCAGATGCAAATGAAATGACAAGCAGGCGAAGTTGCAGTTCAAGTGTTTAATGCGGTAACTACAGAAAGCATACATACAGGAAATAAGTAGCGGAACTAAAGGCAACTACAAAGTACTACAAAATACAACACGTGGACCAATACATTTACAAAACATTCGAAATCCTTACAAAATGAGCTGTATTGGTCCTTTTTGTTCTGCAAGTTGAATCTTTGTACAAACTCCTAAGATTCAATTTACCAACAAATTTCTGAATATTTCCACAATTGTACAAGTGCCAGGGAGAACCTCCAACCCAAGATGTGTTTCCTCACAGGTGCAAACTAGTGCCCCCCACCCACTGCAGTCCAGGACATCTGTCCGATCCTATCAGCTCACCACACTGATAGCTCTCCCCTTAAAACCATAAAAAAAATTCAAATAAAACAAGACAGCTTCCTTAGCCACTACCAAGCTTCCAAACAAAAGTCAATTCATCTTGAAGGCAAAAATAATTTATGGAGAGTTAGGGGAAGCCAAACAGCAAGGAGTGAAATGTGTTCAAGCGTGTGCCTCACTTTTGACCCAAAAACCAAAAACTCAAAATCCGCTCTTAAAATGTCCCTTTTTAATATTTACATTGAACATTTTATCTTGTTGAGGGAGAAAAAAGAAAACCAAAAAGAAACTCCTCAGGTCAGATGCCGCGCGGTGGAAGGTGAGCGGGAGTCCAGTGCCAGCTGTGTCGATCAGACGTGCAGCAGGGTTTTGGTGGGGCAAATGAAGGGTTGGGGTGAGGGAGAGCTCTCTCTCTGGGCACAGGAGCAGTTCCTGCAGCCTAACTGGCACCAGTTCCCTCCATCACCTGCTGGGCTTGCTTCTGCCCCATGCAGCACTGAGCCACCGACTGGAACAACCTACACACAAAAACATGGACACACTGCAGTTTTTCTGTTGTAAAAAGTGCAGAAAGATGTGTTTGTCATGTTGGCTCCCTTACTTCTCGATTTCTGGCGCACAGTGCACAAAATCATGGCTCCAGAACTTAAAGGCAGGGTTCTTGATCAGCTCAATGAAGGTGATGAGCAGACCCCACGGGTGCGGCCTGTTCACAATCAGCCTCTCCAGCAGGACCCTGCATGACAAGAGTTAGCCAGGGTTATTATAGTCACTTCAAACCAAGTGTTATTTCACACATGAACAGAAATGTATTGCGAAAATTAAACTTTTTCAGCTAGTTGACAGCAACATTTTCATTTTACTAATGATGTACTAAAACAAAATTAAACTATGACAAATTACAAAAATGTATAGTATCTCAATGACAATAAGCAGCCAAATAGAAAATAACCTATAGTTCATTGTAACTTCAGATATATTAAATGTTATATACAGTTCTTATATATATATAAATAAAAACTGTATATAACATTTAACAGACCTGAAGTTACAATGAACAGCTGTATTTATATCAACTAATATTATAAAAGATTAATAATGTAACTAATGAATAGCTCATGGTTAGTTAATTGTAGCATTAACATTGACAAATGGGACATTATTGGAAATTTAGCTATTAAAAAATTACTAAAATAATTAAGGCAGCCTGTTCTGGGTTGGTTTGGCAAAGATTGTAAATGTTAAATCTTCAAAAGGATAGTTATCCATACAAATTATTGTAAATAATTATGTTAAATGGAAGTAAACCCTACTAAGAGTTTAGACAGATATAAGTAATAAATCAAATAAATACACTGCCATACCTGGTGATCTGCTCTTGAATGGCTTCAGCGTTAGCCTCGGCAAACAGATACAGCATGGTACAGCTGAAGTAGTGTGTGTGGCTGTTTGGATAACGCAGCTGATTGGCTATCGCGTTCAGGAACAGATAGCGGCCTGGGAGGAGGAAAACAAGTCTCAATGTCAAGTAAAACTAGAGATATGAATATTAATAAAAAACAAATTCCCCTCACCCTCAGTGTCTAGATCGACTGCGAGGTTCTGGAAGATGTCCATGTGAGCCGAGTGAGTGATGGTGCTCATGGAGGGAGTGCTGCCCTTGTTGTGGATGTGGGCAATGGCCTGGGTTCCAACGTACAGCACCAGAGCATTAATTAGCTGAATGTTGTATCGGTTGCCTGGCTCGTTGGATACCTGTGGAAGAGTGTATTTGTATGAAAACATTCATTAAAATTAAATTTAAAGGTTTAAAATCCATCAACTTCATGTTCAGACTCTAAAAACAAAAAAAACATAAAATTAGCCCCTCTGGATAGTTTTTCTTAAATGAAAAACAAAAAAAAACAAATGTTGCGACTCCGAGTGGCACCCTCTACCTGCAGGTTGCTGCGCAGCTCAGAAAGAAAAGTGACTGGAGAACGGGTCTTGAGGTAAGAGTCAAGATCCTTCTTAAACTGGGACGGCATCACACCGGTGAAGTTTGTGAGGATGCGGGGAGCAATGTTGATCTCACTCAGCATATCCACCTGGTACAATATAACCACAATCGTACTTGGTTACAACAACATACTAAACCACAATGCATCACATCAGATATTAAATATTATGTGTGACTCCCTACCTTCAGATTAGGGGTGAAGGGGTCTGGAAGCCTCATGTTGCGGGGGAAGGCACTCAGGATCAGGTTCCTCAGCTGGATGCAGTTAGGCGGGATGACGTCGCAGAAGCCATAATGGTAGTCGCACAGGAATTCGGGAAAGTCATGAAGCAGGACAAGCAGCACACGAAGTGTTCCCTTGGGGAATAGATAAACCAATGCAAGGTCACAAACTGAGCTGAAGAACCACGAGACAAGCTTTCGGAGGCAAGACTGTGTTATTACCTTGTAGAGAATTTGCATAGGTTTGTTGAGTTCAACATTCCTTAGGAAGGGTGCAAGATATTTGAACAAGTCTATCAGCAGCTGGGCATACATTGGCCAACCCTGCGAGAGAGGAAAGAGATGTATAAGGCACAGAAGGTAGTCAGCAATTGACTGGTATGAATATGGGTATCCAATCCTGTTCCTGGAGGGCCATTTTTAAATCACAAATGCCTGGGAGTTTTAAATGATCCTAAAACTTTTTCAGGCGTTTAATTAGGGTCAGCGAAAATCTGCAGGAAGTTGCACTCCTGGAGAAGAATTGGACACCCGATACATATCGTGCAAAAAAAACAGACCTTCTGTTGTGGGGTATGTGCAAGCATCCTGGCAATGAAGATACGGTGCGAGATGAGCTCCAGCCAAGCATAGACAAAACCAGGTGCTTTAGTTGGCCTCAGGATGTGGAAGGTATTGCTGAAAAGAGACAATGTTCTTGAATACTTCCTCAAAAAACTGATCACCAAAGTAAAAGTGAAGGCACATTAGCAATATTTCTATGAGAGTCAATAGAGTAGTGATGTATGAGGCAGAGATCACACACAAGTCACTTTTTCAAACCAAGCTGGTTTCTATTGGTAAACGTGACAAAGCTGCATGACCAACTTGAACCCACTGCTCTATTAAGACAACTGGATTTCACCTGTGAAAATTACCAAACATTTCTAGATGTGACTGCATATTAAAACTAATTCACAATTGGCTTACCAGAAAGCAGTGAGCGTCTGAAAGTTGATGGTCTCCAGCACATGCTCTGGTGCGTTAAGCTCCAGCAGGAGCATGATGAAGATTCTGTGGTACGGAAGCTGCTGGAACTCTGTCTGCCTCACATCGTGATCCTGGATCAGTACACCCACCACAATGCCGAGAACCTGCACCATGACAAGAAAAGCAGCATTATTTATTTCTTGAGGATTTTGATTAAAGTCAACAATGTAAGCATTCCAAAAAGAAAAGTAACATTATTTTTGTTTGAGATTTTGATTGAAGTCACCATTGTAAGCATTCCAACCTTGTTGAGCAGGTTGATTTTAGTGACTGTGTTGGTGGCCTCTCCGGAGTGTTTGACAAGAAGCGCAATGAGCCGAACAAAAGCATCCAGGTTATGGTAGCACTTGGCCCTGATAATAGCGGGGCTGGTGGTTGGAAGCTGCTGTTCAGCTTGAGCACGGTAACTGATTTCCACACACATTTCGGTGCACAGTCGGAAGAAGCGAGTGATCAGGTCATCGGTCTTCAGGATGCCCTGCTGGTGCATCTGTGAGAGAAAAGGCATGTGTGAAAATGCAGGTCAATTCTAGCCTTAAGAAAAAACAACCTGGGACTAGAATCTTTTGAAGTGTTCTTGCTAACCTGGCCAACAAATGCAGAGAAAGCCTTTGTGCTGTCTCTTCCTGCAGCTGCCGAATGGTACAAGTTGACCCATTCTCGAAGCAGGTACTCTGCCTTCTCTCTAAGGCCTGGTGGGTCATCGTATTCAGAGGCTTGAGAAATCCCAGAGTGCATCATGAAGTTCGGCCCACCATGGTGACGATCGATCATGGCCTCGTAGTTGGAGCGGACAACATCCATCAGCTGGGGCAAACTAGGGGTTCCACACAAGTAATTTCAGGTAACTTAAATTTTCAGTAACAAAACAGACATTCAGTTGCAGGGCCAGCTACATAAGCGGATGTCTTACCCTTCTGGAGCATTGGCTCTGGAGTGAGCGTTGGTCCTCATCAGCGTCTCAATGGTGTGGAAGAGATCTGCTTCAGTGATGTGACTCACGCTGCGTTCGTCAACCAGCAGGATCTTCACCAGCTGCATGGCAAATGCCACGGCCATGTAGTTGATCCCGTTCTCCATGGACTGAAAACACACTAGTGTAAGAATCCGCTCATTTACAACTGTTTCCTTTTAAATCCTAGAGAGACTCTCCTCACCTGAGCCAGGTGTAAGTCATACTGCTGCATGTTGACCAAGTGGTTTCTGATGAGGAGCTCCACGGCCTCAACGTTGTACTTGTATTCATCTCTGCACTCAATCAGGCATCTGCGGCGGGCGTAAAGAGTAAAGGTTAGGACCTGAGACCCATCTATGTTTGTGACAAATAAGTTTACAGCACAGATGTAGTACTGGCCTGGTGATTTGTTTGTTGCACCACTGTGGGCCGTAGGCGCGACCATCCTGTAGGGCTTTTAGCACCAGCAGATGGCACTCCCTGTAGCTCAGCAGCAGATCAGTATCAGCACCACTGGTGGCATCAAGCAGACCCTCCACAGCCTGAGTGGAGCACAAGAGATTTGTTAGATTTAAACTGAGATCATATAGCAGGGATGTGCAATCCTGCACATTTCTAGTGATCCTGAAGAGCCTTATAAGCTTTTTTAGGTGTGTTTAAGATTGAAGCTAAAGTCAGAACAGTGGCACTCCAGGAGCAGATATAAACAAGACTGCCATATAAGGTAATCCTGGATTTTTCGGTCTAACCTTTTGCAAAAGGCCCAGGGCAGCGATGCCATCACGGGAGTTCCTAGCCAAGACAACTGCCTCCAAAAGGCTGCGTATGGCTTGGGTCTGTGGGTTCATAGCCAGCGCAGGTGGAATTGCATGCAGGTGCTGCTCCAGGTCTGAAATGCACTTATCGTAGATGTGAGCCACATCGTCAGTGGGCCATGCCTGTTGCTGCAATACAGAAAAGATCACTTTTGAGTTACTTAACCAATGGGACAACCAAAGACAATCTCTTCAAGGATTTTAGTGTCTCTACCTTCATTGGTTGGGCAAGGAAACCAGTGGGCTGAGACAGGTCATTACTGGGTAGGAAGCCTGGAACATTTCGGGCGAACTCCTCATAAACAGCCAGCTGTTTAGGATCTACTCCTCCAACCTGGAACGAAAAAAAAAAAAAAAAAAAAAAAAAAAATCAGTAAGTCAGAATCAAACATTGTTATACAGAATAGTAAATTATTGACCAAATGAGAAGTTTGCAAAGAGCTCTCACCTTCAGTCTGATCTGCTCTGGCATGCGCTCCGCCTGATAGGTGAGCACCATGGGATCACAGTAGCGACGGCCTTCTTGGCGAGCGTGCTTCCTCAGCTCGAATTCCTGCAATGCAAAAATTGTCAGAATCAGACTTTTTTTTGTGGCTGTATGATATTCCATGACTACGTTACTTAACACAAGCAGCTGTTCCTCATCTGATTTAATAATTAGGACAGTGTGCAGGGACTCACAGTTGCTAGTCTCTTGTCCATCTCAGGTCCAGCTTTCTCCACTGCGGTCTTCTGGATAAAGCAACAAGCAAGCTCACAGTTGTCTTGTGCGAGGCGAGCAGCCGCCTCTTCCATCATCTCTCTCTGCTGAGGTGTGGGAGCCTGAAATGGACATGCTCAATGAGTCGAAATGCTGAAAACGTATTGATTTTGTGTCAGAATTGAGTTGAAAGTTTGTCTTTACCCTTAAAGCTGCAGCAAAGCTGTTCTTCAGGTTGGTGGCGATGCTCATGAGCAGCGGCTCTCTGCAGGTGATCATGGCCATGCCAGCAGTCAGGTTACGCATCATGTGGTGGGCCGCCACCCGCATGTGAGACTCCTCAGAGTCAAGTGCAAAGTCCTTCCTGACTATTTGCTCACAGGTGGTCATAGCGATCTTGATGGATCGGTCCACCACTGGGTGCACCAGTTCCTGTACAGCACGCTCAATTGCTGGTCTTACACACTGTTTCAGCTGAGGGTGGGCCTGCAGTAGTGGGATCTACATAAAATTTGAAAAAAAGATTAGAACATTTGAAAACAAAAAGTTAAAGGCCAAAAAAAATATATATATTACTAACGTTAATATTGATGTTGATGTGTGGGGCCAGGCCAGCCAGGGCATACACATTTATGTCATGGTAGCTGAACTGTGGTGTGGGCGGCCCAGTGGCCGTACAGGTCGTGGTGGTGGCCGGAGTTGAAGGAGCAACTGTAAAAGGAACAGAATCTACTTCTGGTTAAATAAGAAACTGAAAACTGGAAAAAGCATGCACGTTACAACGTGCCTGTTTTAGTGTAATACCTGTTGTAATTATAGGAAGCATCTCTTCAGGAGGCTTGGTCTCCTTCTTTGGTGCAGATAGCTGCTCCTCCAAGTTCTTCAGCTTCTCTTTGTCTCTCAGAAGGTTTCCTGGTTTCAGGTCACTGATGTCCAAAGACAGATTCTTGCAGAGCACCTCAATCTCAAACTTGAGGTTAAGCTGAAAAAAAGAATTGTGCAACTAAGTGAAAACTACTCCACTGGAAGCCTATGTACCATAAATTTAGCATCAATGAGAAGTGACTGACCTTTAAGTCATGTTCCTGGTGAAGCTCAGCCAGTACGTTCATGATGCCCATGGTCCAAGGGTTCTGCGGTCTAAAGATCTACAAAACAGGGCACCAATCGTTAAGAGAGGTTATTTCCTGATATGCAAAACTGGCCCAACACTATAACACCTGACAGCAAAATTGGGAGAGAAAAATTGCATTACCACACTCCGCAGACTTGATTCCAAGACTTTGGCCACAAAGGGGACTACGTACAGTAACTCCTGTTGGCCTTTCACATAAGCCTCTAGCAAGAGAGATTTCAGCTCCAGGTCCTAAAAGAGCACAACATTAATGAAATTAGACGGCAGGTATAACAATGAATATGGTGGTGTTAGCGCAGTGGATAAGACATGCCTTTGGTGTGAGAGACCCGGGTTCAAATCCACTGTGAGACACCAATGTGTCCCTGAGCAAGACACTTAACCCTTAGTTGCTCCAGAGGCGTGCGACCTCTGACATGTATAGCAATTGTAAGTCGCTTTGGATAAAAGCGTCAGCTAAATGAATAAATGTAAGTGTAAATGAATTGGATCCTTCTATAAATGACTATCTCAGGCGATGGATATAAAAATTTAACTTACTGTGTATAGGATGGGTTTGTTTTTAGCTAGGGTGATCATTCCAAGCCAGTGACCCAAATTCTTCAGCAGGGATCGATCTGAGAAGTTAGCAGCTGCCTTATCAGAGGTAAGAAGGACCTGAGAAACAAAATGGGACAACATCAAGTCATCAAAATGTAGGTATACTAATGCCTTTAATAATTTTTTAATTTCAAGAATATTACCTTGATGTTTCTGTAGGTCTCATTGAGAACCATCTTGACAAACTCTGGGTTTTTCAGCGTGTCCAAGAAATTGGAATACAGGCTGTGGAAGTTCGGCTCAATGCTGACACGCTTCATAACCAGGTACTGAGAGACCCAGGGCATGAATTCTTCTTTCACAGTGTCTTTCAGCTCCTCCACCTTCAAAAACAAAGCAAATGTAAAAAACTTATGATACATAACTTAAAATGTCAAAGATATAGATTGAAAGAACAATCACCTTCTGGGTCATGTTTGATTGGGACAAGTTGTTGAAGATGAACGCAATCTTCTCCTGAACATTCTCTGGGGGCTCAACGATCCTTTCAGTCTGGTCTGTAGCCACTAACAAGGTGTCAATGTTTGTGGTGTTGATTGAAGGCTGTGGAAGAATTTAAAATCAAATACCACAGAGATGAGTCCATCTTAGTCTTACAGTGCATTTTAGAAAATGAAAATGGAACAGTGACTGTGTGCACTCACTGGCACGTCTTTCTTCGGTCCAACAGCTGTAGGTCTACTGATGGTTGTGGTTTTGGCAGCGGTGGTGGTTGTGGTGGCTGTGGTCACTAAGGTGATAGCCTGGCCTGGTTGTGGGGCTTTGGGGGTCTGAGACTGAGCTTGAGCCTGGGCTAAAGCCAGGCTGCCAGGTGTAGTAATGGAGCCTTGCATCTTCACAGGAGGGTCTCTGGACTGCTGGCCATACTCTATATACTATTCACAGAAAATGAACAACATACAACAGCAGACTTACTCAGCTGAATGCTTTAAAAAAAAACTAGTGCAGAGTGAGATATTACAGGAAAATGCTGTGGGCATGACCAAAATAAAATTAAAAACTAGGTTACCTCTTGTAAATGGTGCGGAAACTGCAGGAAATGGGCTATTGACGCCAAGTGCTGACAGTACTGGGGATAGTCCTTCAGTCTGAGGAAGAAAGTGGTTCAGATTTTAAATGATCCAGTATATCAAGACATATATTAAATCGTTTGTTTGGTGGCCAGGAAACAAAGACAAACTACTGGAAGTACCTATTTTTAAATCTATCTAGTGCAGCGATTCCAAAGTAATACATCTTCGATCCGAAAGGTTTGCGTAAGGCTTCCAGCACGTATCGTAAAGCCAAGCCCAGCGCCATGTACGTGACCAGGCCCTTCTCAATGATCCCCCCGAAGAGGCAAGCAGTGATGTGCAGCTCTTTATCTGGATACTGAGGGAAGAAACGGTACTCCTCGAACAGATTCCTCAGCATGCAGTTAAACACTTCCCGTTCTCGCTTGATGTTTGAGTCCTTAAATCTCTGCAGCATTTCCAGCACCTGCATTGAAAGAATGACTAGGAATTTGAAAGCTGTACCATAGACATTAACATTGAGGTAATGAACAAAAGCCCAATTCTACTCGGTTACTTCTGTTGATCTCACCTCATCCACAGACATTGTGGGGTGCGGCGGATGGTTGTAGATGCGCTGGAAGTAGCTATTTGCCTCATCGTCTATCTCCTTACTAAAGTGCTGGTTTGCCTCGGGCCACACCTGAGAGAGGTCAGCTTCAACAAAAGGGGAAAAAAACTATTGTAAAATTGTATGTATGCATGTATTGTATGTAAAAAAAAAATCACTTCATCTGTAAAAAAATGCAAATTGATAAATGCAATGACTAAAGCACAAATTCTAAAAGAAAAAAAAAAAACTAAACCAAACAAAAAACAGAAGTTCCTGGCAAACAGTTTGTTTTCCTTCATATGTCTGATGGAAGAAAACATTTACACACGGATCCAATCTGGTTGCCAAGAATATCTTGCAGTAATGTAGACTGACCTGTATTTCCTCTTAGGTTCCAATGACATTTTTGGCTCAGAGATGAAAATTACACAGAAATAAAAGGACTTTTGTTTGGAGAGGAAATACAGCTTGAGGCACCTGGCACTCTCTCAGCCACACCACCACTTACAGGCCTTCATCTTACTCTGCTGGAAGGTGGGTGGGTTCAGCCCCGGTGTGCTCATCTTCCTAGTGCCGAAAGGGTCGCTGCTGACGGCGGGCATGCCCAAACCTGAGCCAATCCCAGTCAAGCTTGTGCTCAAAGAACCTAGACAAGCAATTCAAGAAATTTCTAATGCATTTGTATTTGAAAATAAACAGCAGTAAAGCATCACTACGTTTTAGATGAGAGTTTCTAACTCCATTGAAGTCTCATGGTACCTGGGAGTTGAGAAGAGAGGGGGTTAATTCCTGGGAAGGCTGTGCTGGGGTTTGGGTTGGGCAGGTTTGAGAAGGCTTTGGCTGGGGACTGGGGGTTACTGAAGGCAGAGCCCTGCAGGCTGGGGAATCCTTGCATGCTCGGGGTGTGGGAGGTGGACGAGACACCTAGACTCAAAGAGCCCATCGCAGAGAGAGGGTCCATCTAAAAATACAACAGAACAGGTTTGAGTACAACACAATCAGAATCCAGTTCAGGCAGTCTTAACACTGATAGCCATCTGATTGAGTAGATAAAGCCACAGTTACCTGCACAGGTGAAATAGCATCTAAGCTGCTGGTGCTGGGAGCTCGTCCCTTTGGTAAGACTCCTGGTGGCGGCTGCCGAGCCTTGTTCATTACATTGCTACAGTTGGCCACCATAGTCAAGATTGTCTCTGACAGCTCTTGAGACACACTCCTGCTCAAAGAAGCCATCAAAACCAAGTGTTTAACTTCAACCCAAGCATTTCCTAAAACTGATAAAAACATGCAAAAGCTCTATATACGCACCCAGCACAAGACTGCAGACATGCTAGCATGGTAGCCAGTGTTTCTGGAGGAAGTTGAGCACTTTTTGGCTGGTCTTTCTCTGGGGCCAAACCACCCATTATAGAGGGACATCGTCTCTTCAGGAACGTGACGCATGCCTGGATAAATGGTTCCTAATGGACAAAAACAAGACACAGAATTCATGCATATTTGCTTAGAACTTAAAATACAATAATGTTCAAAAGTCTGGGGTTAGGAAGATTAAAAAAAAAAAAAGAGAGAAAAAGATTAACACTTTATTCAGTGAGAACAAATTAATCATCAAAATGTAACATTTATAATGTAACAAAACATTTTTCAAATCAAATGAATGCTGTTCTTTTGAAATATTCAATGAAAAAACTGAAGGATCATGGTTTTTATTCAAATGTTAAACCGCACAACTGCTTTCAACACTGCTAAGAAAATGTTTCTTGAGCAGCAAACCAGCATATTAGAATGTGGCACTGAAACCTGGAGTAATGGCTTCTGAAAAATTACCTTTACCAACAGAAAAAAATTACATTTAAAAATAGACTTAAAATAAACTGCCTCAAACTTTTAAACAGTAGTGAAAATATAAATGTTTACTTACCCCATGCTCTCGTATTTTGTCAGTGAGCCATTTGTCAAGTTTGAGGTATTCACGGCGAGAGGCAAGTGCAGCAAGGTCAATAACAAAGGCAAATGGAGTACCATTCAGCAGCATCGATAGAGACTGCAATGCAAAAAACATGAGCATTTAAAATGTTAAAGTTTTTTTTTTTTTTTTTTTATTACAAAAACTGTTTCTTAGCCCTTAACCCTAACACTATCTACTATTAGTCGCTTTGGATAAAAGCGTCTGCTAAATGTCTAAATCTACTCCTCATGACAGCAGGGTCAGGACACAAGTACCTTCAAGTCCTGAGCCACATCCAGGATGCGAGATAGCTTGGCCTGGTCGTATTGCTCTCCTCTCATGTACCACTCGGCCATAGAGTGCATGATCAACTGGCGGATGGAGGGCGACTGGCCCTGGAAACGTAACCCAGGCACATATTAGTATAAAGGGACACCACAACAGAACTTTGTGACTCATCAAACGGTTGTCAAATCCACCCACCTGTCCATGCCAGGCATAGTGCAAGATGATGGCAGAGTTGGGGTGGTTACCCAAGAAGATGGGCATGAGGGTAGAGATGAGCTCATGACGCAGGGTGTGCCAGGAGGTGCTGATCTGCAGAAGTGCCAGCACTAGCATATCCGGGCAGTGCTTGATGGGGAAGCTGAAGAGCTGCTTCACCTGTTCGTAATGCCCAACTTCAGAGAGGCGCAAGAGGCTCTCCACTAGGTCCAAGCTCTTCCTGTTGACCAAAGCACAAAGAGAAGCTATAAAACATTGACATTTTTTTTGGGATAAAATTAAATTTAGCAAGACTTACCATGTGGCTATTTCTCTGTTGTCATCCTCAGGTGGGGCCTTCAGGATGTCAATGGCAACAGTATGACAGGGATAGTCAGCGAAGCAGAACACTTCAGGACTCATCAGCGAGTGCTGAATGAAAGACAGCTGGAGAACACAAAAAAAGAGCTGGCCTTCAATATGCTACTTCATTTCCAATGCAAAGTTCTAGAAGTTTAATCTGATTAAGTAACACTCAATTTTCAAACTAAGACTTTCATCTACCTGTCCTTCTGCATGCTTCCATGGTCTATAGATGAGATCCACCGGGAACACCTCCATTCCCAGACCCCTCTGGATCCCACAGACCACTATCTGAAGCCCCTTACTGTCCCGGATTAGGAAGCCTTGGTGGTCCAGCTCATAGGTCACCTCTTTGAAATTCAGATTGGGGTTCTGAGAACAAGAAGCAGTTAAACAAATAAAGTTTTGGTCTGCTAACTAACATTTGAGCTGGTTAACTTATCTAAAACAGGCTTACCAGTTCTTTGACCACATCAATTAGAACTTCAACATTCCAGGTGTGAGCCTGAGAGCAGTCACTCTTGTCCTTCCCATCACTCCAGATCCCACCGCCCACTGGATTTGAGATGGACTACAAATAGTGAGACAAATTAGTTATTCAAACCTGTTCAGACACCCTAACTAATCCTTTAACTCAAGCTTTGTTACCTTACCAAAAACAGGCCAAGACAGACAAAATGTTATTTTAGTTATTTATATACTAGTATAGTAATAGTGTTTTCATTTTCGTTTTTTCTATTGTTATTTTATATTACAAAAAGTTTAACAAGCCTATTCTCATGCCATACCAACATTTCTATATATATATATATATATATATATATATATATATATATATATATATATTTTAGATTATCATCATTACCATAAACACAATTTTAATACATTATTAAAAATTACAGTAAAAGGTAACAATGCAAGGAACATACTTGTAGGCCGATGCCATCGGACAGCCCCGAGTGAGTCCGGGCCATCATGCCCAACACTCTGGCCACCTGACTGGCGGTCACCTCTCGCACGCCATACTGCAGGATTATGTTCCTGCATTCGTCAGGACTGGGGAAACACACAAAAATCAATCAAATACATGGGAATCCCTTTAAATTAACAGCATTGATAGTACAAATAAGGCTGTCATTTAAGTAAATTTTTCATTTACATTTTTTACCATGCAACTCGAAAGAAGAATATCTTATTAACATGAATAAAATAACATGAAGATGTGTAAATGACAGAATTTGAAATTTTGAGAGATGTAAATACCTTGCACAAAAGCCATAGCCAACTTCTTGCATGAAGTCAGCAAGTGAACTCTCCATCATGGTCTTATTTAATTCTCCAGAGTCTGGCAGGATCCTGTCCATGAGAATGTCCCGTTTGTCAGGGTACAACAGTGGTGCAAGCACCACAGGACAGCGCTCCTGCGGGAAATCTGGGACAAACAAAAACACAGGACTAAATGACTCAGAGCACAGCATGGGAACCAATTCCCATCCGGAAAACAAGACAAATATAACACGCAAGTAGCAATTATTTAGTGGATTTTTCCACTAACCTCTGCACAGTGTTTTGAGGAACGCGTCAATCTGCTCTTGTCCGACTCCGCTCGAGCCCTTCTGACCGAACAGAAGATGGGAAAGCAGCAGATGCAGAACCTCTATGGCAATGTCCTGGAAGCCACCTTCCTGATTCCCTCCGAGGTCCGCGTCCACGTATGAGCGGAGGAGATCAGGAAGCTTCTGCTTCGCAAATTGAGCAGCTGTGAAAGAAAGCAACCAGGGTTTGAGCCGAAAGCCATTACAGAGAATCTCTGATTCTGCAAAAGTGAAACCAAAAATGAATTAAGAGCCAGGAAGTGAACACCTACCAAACCCTCGAAGGTCTGCGTTGCTGGAGTTCAGCAGAGCAAGGCCAAAAATCACCTAGCGAAAGGGAGTACATTTTTAAACTGCCATTCTCACAACCATTTTTATATTTTGGAATATAATGGAAATCTATATGCCTACCTCCTGGACCTTGCTTAGCTTGAGAACTTTACTCAGCTGAGTAACTAAATGAGGTGATGGTTTCAAACTCTACAAAAAAGCAGACATGCAACCAATGAACTTAAAGTATCAAACAAGCATTTAATCACAAAACTGCCAAATTTGAATACAAAAAGGTTAAATATTTTTAAAGACTGCAGATCAACAAACCTTCTGATAGTGTAGGGGATTGTCAATGGCGTAGCAAAGCGTTGAAATAAAATTTGGTTTCGTAATAAGAGACACACACTCCTGGATCAGAAATTGTGTCTAAAGCAATTAAGAGATGGGAAATAAACCATTAAAATGAATCCTGGAACTATTAATAAACTTTCATTTGACAAAGAATCTAAATTTTCAAAGCAGAAGCTACATTTATTACCTGGTGGAAATCTTTGCCACTGCTTTTACCATCGCCACTGAAATCCACATGGGAAAAGAGACAGCGTAATAAATGCCGGTCTGCCTCAGGGCCGTGACGATTCACAATCTGAGGAAAAGTGATGCATCAAATTGTCAGTGCCTTCAGTTCCCTGATGTAACTAGTAATGCGGACTTAATTTCTAATCTGAAATGAGAGAACTAAACATATTTAATTATACCAAAAACACCATGAACTCACATGTTGTATTTCCTGCTGGCTGGCTCTGTAGTTTTTCTTAGTTAAATTGTCCACCAGGTAGCTGATTTGAGACAAAGCCAGCGAGAGCGAGTCAAGATTCATTGCTGGTTGGGGCGGAAGCAGGCGGCCGAGCCCGGCGCAAAATCACCATTATTCCCCTTTAGTCACTTCAGTGATAGGTTACTTCTGTTGGCCCCCCCCCCCCAAAAGGTTTGAAAAGTGTCCGGTGTCCAACAAGCCAAGTCTCTGGATTGATGTTGATCCCAAGTAACGTCCTTCAGTGTAATTCTTAGTGTAACATCTGGATAAATAACGATTAAATGCAATTAGAAAAGGGCAAATTCAAGTGTCAACAGTACATTTTCAGTTGGTGCATAAAACACTTTGAAGGAATAACTAATCTAAACTACAATGAATGGAACACAATATAAATTTTTGTCCATATTCAAGTCATTTGAAACCATAACCAAAATTTGGCCACCAACATCCATCTAAATATCTAGAGTTCCAAATTATATATAATTCCCAATACGCACTCAAGTGTCTAGTCTATGAATCTGAAGTTATTTTGTCCTCCGACATTGTAGTCTGACAGCAACTCACACTTAACTACACAAGGAACACTCTTTTTGGTTGCATCATATGGTATTTGAAGATTTTTACTTCTTAGAATTTTAAGCGTGAAGACACTTTACACCATTTCTACTAAAATGGCATGCATATTGATGTATACTGTATAGGACACACCTATACAGGTTTGGGACTACACGAGAGTAAATTACATTTTTCATTTTTAGGTGAACATTTCCTTTAAAAACATAAAACTTGCTAAAACTTAATTCAATAAAAAAAACCTACAATGTAACAGTAAATTGTACCAGTTAAAAGGGTACAAATCTCCAGTTCCATAGTCTAAGTCACTTTGTTTTAACGCGCTGAGAGGACCTGAACCTTGCCTGAACGGTACAGCTGTAAAACCGGAAGTGATACCCACTCAGACTCTCACAGGCCTCGACTAAAGTTCACAAACAGATAAAATAAACCTTTAGTACGTCTGGTAGCCGCTACTTTAAAGCCGTCAAGTGCTTGAAAGTATATTTATGAGAAAACAGATGCTTGAATTGTGATGTTTTGCACTTAATACGAGCAAAATGATTTCCACAACATGCAGGCGTGTTTCTAACCTCATTTACCTGCTGAAGCTACTTTCTTGAAACATTTAGAGTAACGATCAAATCAAAATAGTGTAAAGACTCTTAAAAGTCGTTTTAAGCTACAGTAAAAAATTACAGTTTCGAACACTAGTAGCGCAAAACCACACGTAAGACAAGTGAAAACCTTCAATTTAAGCAGAAATCAACCTGCGTTGTTACCATTATGTAACTTGTGATTTTTCACGAAACCACTCCTAGCAAAAACAGTTTGACTTCAAACGATCAAACACTCCCATTTTGGCTGTAGACAACACTGTTAGCATATTAGCATTCCTACTGCTAACTCATCTTCCATCCAAATTGGTTCCTTATTAATTAACATATAACGTTACCCAATTATGATTTGAAACGCCTCTTCAGATACAATTTTAACACTTAATCTACTGCATTCCCTCGAAATTAACTCCCGTTGTCTTTTCAATTGCCAGTTCTTTCAGATTCAACAGCAGAGCTGGCTAACAGCCTAAAGCTCATTGTTTGAACGGTGACGAGCACCAAGTTAGCCTGCTGCCGAGAGATGTGCGACATGCTCATCCGGAGCATCTGCTGACAGGAACCAGCCTGTTGGTTTGTTTTGGGCATTAATGTTAGAAACATACAAGCTATCTGATGCCTCTATACGTCGCTATAAGCTGGTGTAAAATGCAGGCAAACGCTTCCATATCATACAGTTCCAGCATGAATACGGCTAATCTCTGTCAACCAACATGTTAACGTAACGTTACTCCTGTATAAATGCAGTGGACGCACTGATTTTCGAGTAAAACCTATTAGTACACGTACGTTAGGCGAAAGTAAAACAATGTTAGTGAACAATAGCAGCCATGCAGGTTGCAGACAGCTCAACTACTGTCGTCTGGGCCTCAATTAACATTGATATGGTTGGAGAAATCGAGCAAATCAACAAACTCTTGTCTAAATCACTCCAGCAGTGACCATATAGCCATGGCGTTCGCCCTACGAGCCTTCAGTATTAATTAGGTTTTCAGAATTCATATTAACGATTGCGTCCACGAGCTGTTAAGGGTAATCGTAGTCCGTACTCGCAGGGTCGGTTGGGTTTTTAAAAGTTATTGGTCGTTAAAAACAGCAAGGTTAGCTTACACGCTAACGAGCTAACGTTAAATTTGCGGAGCAGACAACAACAATTCATAACTTCAGGAATTTGTGGGATTGTACCGAAAGCCCTGTCGCGGCGGGAAGACGAGTTACCTCGATCCTGGAAAAAATTACGTGCGCATGATAATTTTCGTCATATTTCTTCGTTCTGATCTTGACGGATAAAAAGGTCGCTTTCTCCCTCGGTTTGGTTTGGATTTTCAAATAAAATGGCGACTGTCACGGCGCGCGCGCGCACACACAGTGCGGAGCTTATTGAGCTCGCGCACGAGCTCGCGACTACGCAACATATTATGATAACGCGTAGACGCTCCTCCATTCCCACGCGCACAAATGGTGCAAAGAGATGAACACACGCACACCTGTTGCTGTGTGAACGGATTGGCAATTACGATTATATAATTTTTTTCTCTCACAATAACTTAACACTTTTATGAAACACCCATTTCTGTTTATTTTAGGGAAATACACACATATACATATAAACTTCCAGGCCTAAACATTTAAAAGTGTTAATTTTAAAGTTGAATAAAAAAAGGACACAAAAACGGTGACAAAAGTAATTAACATAAAATTCAATATAATATTCAATTATATAAATATATATTTAAAAAAAATAATAAAGAAGCCTCATTCACTCGTATAACTTTTAATGTGTACAGGCCACATTGTACAATGGAAAAATACCAAATTCAAAAGCCTTAGCGGTGGATTACAGTGTCACAAAATATTCAACAAAATTATACAACCATAGCAAAATTGAAAACGTTTGAATGCTTTGAAAATGTCAGAGGACACTCCATAAACAAACACGTAACTGATTGCAAATTGACCAGAAAATGTAAAACACACCAGAGAATGCCAAATAAATACTGTACAAGTACTGGTACATGGTACAAAGCAAAGTTTTTTTCCTTTTATCAAGTACATTTAGATATTCATTGGGTTAAAACGGTACCAATAAAAAACTCAAACAGTGTAGTGTAACATAGCTAATGCAGGACACTTTAATGCAGTGCAGCATTTTTTTTTTTTTTTTTTTGGAAAAATACAGAAGCTCCTCCAATCCCTCAAACAAATGAAAGTTCTGAATGCAATACATGTGCACTTTGGCCCAAATCCTAGTCAAACAAAGCAACGTAAATTAAAATCTTATCAAGGAGAAATGCAACAGGTGCTACATTAATGGCATTGTGGTTTTTGTCTCTGAAATGGATCAAACCACAATGCACGAGTATCTTAGTCCACAAAACCTCGGATGATGACATACAGTAACAATACTGTGCTGGTTATAATGACCTGCTCAATTCTGTGCACCTTTGGGTTGACTGAAGCCCTTTGAATAGTTTGTATCAAAGCTGTCCATCAGAAAAACAGTCCGTATGTGAGCCCTTTGAGTTAATGAAATCAGTCATAGACGTTCCTGGATGCTTATGGAATGTGTGTAATTGCTCGAAGAGCATTGTAGATTCTGTTGGAGTTGCTGTAAATGTTATAAAAGAGAACATTTAACCAATATAGAATACAAAAGAACATCATTTTCTTTCATGGGGAGATTTACTAAGAAATTTGATATTAAGTTAGTTAATACAGCTCTTTTTACTGCCAGGACAACAAAAATTCAAAGCCAGACCTGACTTTCACAATTACATTATTTGGCATTCATCAAAATGATTCCAAAACCTTGAGCTCAAACTATTTCCTGAGGTCTTCCACACAACACCAGAACAAACTACCTCAAAATCACACACATATCTTACAAAACGCGAGGATATCGCCATATTTCAATACACGGTGTTGATACAACTGCAAAAAATTCTCTCTTAAGACTCGCTTTAAAAAAATAAATATTCTTTTCGATTCTTTGTAAAAAGACAAAGTAGCCAAATACATTTCAACATAAAAAAAAAAAGAAAAAGGTACAAATTCTCCCACGCTCCTTGGCCATCTAAAATGTCTTGTTTTCTCACTATACACAGCACCAGTTCAAACTGTATTTCAATGTTTTAGAATTTGACGAGGCAGCTGAACTTTATACTTATGGAAACAACATGGCTCTGAAACCAGATCCTTAGAATATCAGTAAAAACAGCCACAAAACAGGTGGTGACTTTACTGGTTGAGAACAAACTCACAGTTTCTTTCTTTTTTTTTTTTCAAATACACTGTGAGGTAAAAATGAAAGATTTGGACATAAAGGGACTATGTGGGCAGGTATTTTAAGGAAATATTAACTTCTTATTACACAACATGTTTGTTCTTACCCACAATGCAATACAGACATGAATGAAATTTAGAAAAACAGCTAAGCCTTTACACTAATTGGCTGTATGGCCACAAATATTTAAAAGTTTGAAAAACAGATGCATATTAAGCCCCCGAAGAACATCAAACCTCCTAAATGCTGAATGAAATAAAATTGTTCTCTTTCACCAGTAATAAATAAGTTATATATAACAGTATAGAAAATAAAAATAAAGCACCAAGATAAAGAAATAAATTAAGGGAAAACGTCTCTTGCCTCATGTGAAACGATACCTTAAAGTCTCCAGATGCCCACTAGGTGGCAACAGAGGACCAAACATAGCTAATCAAACTACCTAGCGAGCAAATTAAAATGACAAAAATGAATACAAATGTTGACAAAAATAAAAAAAATTCCCCTTAAATTTCTATCAAAATGTCAGAACATTTTGATTGACAGGTAGCTGAAGCAGTCATCCTGTGTAAATTTTGTCTCGAGGCATTAATAATAATTTTCTTCACTGGAGTAATTAGCTAGGAAAAGTTGGTTGCAATCACAAAATGAGAAGACCAAAAAAAGTAAAGCACCTTTATGAAATCGGTTCATCACTCAATTGCCAGCTTGCTTAAGATGCACATCCTCAAAACGACGCGTTTTTAGTTGTGGGAAGCATCCTGACAACATGCTAGTCTTCGCTTTTATATAGAAAGTAAACCTGAATTTGGATGCCATCTTTGAGAACTGAAAGCCTTAAAAAATGTTTTCGGTCTTATTTCCTTTCAGACGCCTTGTTACTTTGGATGCTTATTAGCAAAACGTGTTGTGTGGAGTAATTATTCCGATTAATCCAAAGCTTTTGAGCCAGTGTGTTGTCACCTTTAACATGCACGCTCAGCATCCCAAACCTTCTGCGAGTGCGACTGCCATCAATGGAACTACACAAAGAAAGGTTTGTGTCTGCTCAATTTGAGAATCTTGCCCAATCGCTGCTTTGCTGTGGCCATACCTTTCTTAGGACGTTTACCTACAAGAAAGAGAAAAGGCCAAAAAAAATTTAAAAGAGGTGAATTAAAATAAAAAAAATATATAAATAAATAGATTTTATAAAAGCTAATTTTATAAATAACATACAATATGTATTTAGAAATAAAAACAAATAAAAAACAAACACAAATAAAAATCTAAACAAAAAACAAACCATGTAAAAAAAAAAATACAACAATAAACAAAAATGAAAGAAAAAACAAATTAATACAACAAACATAAACAACAAACACGATTTACTAGTATCTTAACAGTAAAACATGCAGGTTTTGTGTTAAAATGTTCAATGGGGATGCTGTACCTTTGGTGGCCTGATTGCTGATTGGTGGGGGATTTGAAGCAGGCCTCTTGGATGGGTGCAGAGGTAGCGATAGGGATGGTTCACAGTATTGGTAGCCCAAAGTGGGACTTTCCCCGTGGGTTGGGGATTGTGTGCGACTGCTCCAAGCTTCACTGCTGCTGTTGCTGCCGCTGCCCTGGCTGTCCATGAAGTTATTGTGTTCCTGGATCCTATGCTTGAGTTTGGCATGACATCCTCCTTCTGAATCATGCTCCCGAAAGCCCTCCTAATGATAATAATAAAAAAAGACTGAACCGAGACATTGGCCATTGGAGTAAATGCCAAAACATATATCAATTTAAATTTAAATAAAATTTCATAATCTCTCCTATAACATACACCAGAAAAGGATTGGGTTTACAGAAGAACAGGGTTTACCTGTGATGAATCGCTGTCTGAATCCTGGTTCTCCTCTCCTGATGCAACCTCCTTTCTACCTGAGAATGGAAAAAGAAAAGATGCAATGGTTCAACAATATAATATTTTGTTAGAAAAAGTGCACTAAAAAATCATGAAATCTTACTGTAGTCAGGGGAGGGATGGTTGGTTCGAGACCACCAGGATTCTTGGGAACTGCTGGGATCTTCTGATGGGTGAGAATACAACAGCCCTGCCATAGACAGCATTCCCTGGATAGCATCCTCTTCTGTGCTTGGCGAGGTAGCATATTCACTGCAAATGCATTGTTACGATTGATTACTATTGCGTTCCCTCGATTTACTATTGCGTTCACTAGATTGTGAAAACCACTGGATTTCAAAAACACACAAAAACCCTAAATTGTTCTCCAGGATGTCAGCTTTCACCTTTTACAACATTTTTCAAAAGGGCCAAGCTTTTCCCTGGATTGGTGCGTATCCGTTGTGCAGCTGGAGAAACTTTTGGTTTTACTTTGGTCGTCTCCGCTCGTCTTAATCCTTTCATCTTCCTCTTCTTCTGAAGAACTTGCAGATTCTCCCTCAGAGCAGTTCTTTTTCTGCACGGATCGGAAAAGAGGATTAAACCTAAACTAGGACTCTATGCGCTTCCTGTGCATGAAGGGAAATGGCAACATACCTGTGTAGTGCAGTCCTCATCTGATTCAGAATCCGATGAGATGTCTGAAAATACAGATTTTCTGTTTGGGAGATCTGAACTCTCTAGCTTATCAAGATCTGTGAAAAAAAGGATCAGATTAGGGGCAGGGACATTCTTTTATACACTAGCTGAGAGAATAGTAATACAGACAGTTGAAACGTCGTCTTATGCAAACATCTAGTGACTAGAGTACACAAAATTGCATAAAAGGATAAATAAATGATAAAACAAATACATCTTTCTGAAAAAATGTGGATGTATTTTTGTATTTATTTTCTACGGAGCCCCGCACATGACACAGGAAAAAAATATAAGGCTAAATCGTTTGCACGATTTACTAATTCGTTCCCTCAATTTACTTAAACGTTCACATGATTACTATTGCGTTCCCTTGATTTATAAATTGTGCGCACGTTTACTAATTCGTTCCCTCGATTTGCTAAATCGTACACACGATTTAGCAAATCGAGCGAACAATAGTAAATCGAGGGAACGCAATAGTAATCCTTTGCACGTTTTAGTAAATTGAGGGAATGAATTAGTAAATTATGCGCACAATTTTTGTTTTTTTTGCATGTCTTGCTCCGTAATTTTCTGTTTATATATGGGCAAAGTTAACTGCAGTGCTGAATTTGAGACTTTTGATGGTACCTGCAAAGGCTACATGATGCTGATCTCCATCTTTCATTTCAATATCCACTTCCTGTTCTTCCGCTTTAGATACTAGTTTAATCTTGAGTAACTCAATCTTCACATATCTGGAGCCTTCGTCTTCTTTTATCCTTGGTCTTTTTTCTCCAGCATGCTGCCTGTTATCTCTGCGTGGACAATCAGATGGGGAAAAAGGACTTAAAATGACATGTTCCCAAAATCACACGACCAAAATAAGCCAAAAATTAAATAAAACGCCATTGCAATTGACTATTACCTCATAATCCTTCTAAATTTAACAATAAGTGTTAATAATGTGTCTTGTATTTGGTAACGTGTTGATTCATATGCTACAATTACTGCAGCTCCTGACTAATATATGATAATCTTGATGTGGTTTACCTGACTATACGTCCATTGCACAGCACCAGATGCAGGTGGTTGTCCAAGCTCTGCTCCACAACTGCAGCTGAGGCCGTGGAGACCTTGTTGAACTTGCCATTGACCTTCAGGTTAAATGAGGCATCCTTAAAGACCATCATTTTTTTGACTATTCTCTATAGATCAGCCTCAATGGCATTTATTCATTAATTCCACTTACCTCCTCATAAGGACCCATTTCAAGTCTTTTTAAGACTTCCTGGGTGTGCTGCTCGAAGATGTCGAGGTTTGAGGGAGCTTTAGGGCTGTGAGAGTGATGATGATGATGATGGTGGTGCTGGTCACGAAGACGTCTGGCTGTCCTGCGTGCGTGAGAACCTCTCTCGTGCGCCAACCTCGTGGAAGGACACGTAGATATTCCTTGAGATTTCATTAGCTTGCTTCCACAGTTCCCATTCTGATAATCCTTGGGTGTTTGAAACAGCATTTTAAGTTCAAATACAACAACTACAATATTAGTTCATAATGCAGCATTGAGAACTTTTTTTTTTAATCTCCAAAGAACTGTAACACTAAAGACTACACTCCAAAAATGTATTCATATTAAGACCCTTTTACACTTTACATTTTAGGTTTCTTAGGTTTGATAAATTCGTTAGAATTAAATAATTAGTACAACAACAGCCACAGTAATGACAACTAACAGAATTTTTATTTTTGTTCAATTAGTAAACTACTTTAAAGGATAAATTGCTGATATTCATCATTGCTGATCATTTTGTCTTAATAAATTGGAAAATAAAATATGAAACTAAAATCAGTAATTTTAAACACCACAAGTGAATTTAGGCATGAAAAATGGATATGATATATTAAATAATATTAGTAGTAATATTTTTTTTAATTAACTAAGTGAATGTAAGCTGATGGCAAAGATAATCTAAAATAAAAACATGGGAAATGAGCATGATCAATTTTAAATGTTCTTATTCTTATGATCATTTAATAAAAGCAGCAACAGAACTAAAAAAATAAAATAAATAACCATTTTGATTTCCTGTTTTTAAAATGTTTTTCATTTTAGCTTTTGTTGCTTTTATTTAAATAATAATTATTATTTTATTTTTTTCTGGTGTTGATTTTTTTTTATGCCTTCCTGTGGAACCTCCATTTAAAAAAAAAAAAAAAAAAAAAAAAAAGATATAACCTACAACATTATAACTGTAAATTCATTCTTTTAGACATGACTGTCCAAGCAAGTAAGTTTCAGCATGTTTCAAGCAGTCTGGCTTACCTCAAGGTACTGGATTTCCCTGGTGAGCATCTTAATGAGATGGTTGGGTCTGATATGGTCAGGGACCTCACTGGCCGGCTCTGTGACCTGGGGAAGATTAGCACACATGGCATGACAATAAGCAGTTTGTGCCACAGAGCAAACCTCAGTTTCCCACCCAAAACCACTGGCACCAGATATCGGCAACTGTGGGACACCCCCTGCCCTCATTATTCCAACATGGATTTTAATGCACAATGGGATGATTGCAGGTGGTTTTAGAGTTCATTTTAATTTAGCATTTCATCTCAGGATCTGATTTGACAGATGCGGTTTCTGGTGTGGTAAGACACTATTTCCTGCACCTCTCTCTTTAGCCAGTTCCTCAGTGCAGTAATCAAAGCTTTCACTCCCTTGATCAGGTATTCTGGAGGCAGACAGTTATCTTCTCGGGATTCTGATGACGGACAATAAACAGTAGATTAGGAGGGACACCCGGGAACATTGTGGCAGTATGCCAGTGATTTAAGTGCTCTGTATTGACATGCTGAGTGATTTAAGATGATGTACCTTTGAGAGTCTCCAGCAGATTATTTGCTACATACCAACAAATGGCCTCAAAATAAGGAAACTTAAAGAGGTCTGGAGTCTTCAGACGCCGCTCCATCTCATAGCACCTAAGACAAGGACAGAATCAGTTACATTTAAGCCACAATATATACACAAGTAAGAAAACAATATGCTGCCAACTGCTCTGGGTGAGTGTTCTTTGTGTGTGTGTGTGTGTGTGTGTGCTCACTACTCACTGCTGTGTGTGTGTGTGTGCACTCAGATGGGTTAAATGCAGAGCTCAAATTTCAAGTAAGGGACACCATACTTGGCTACATGTCACTTTTTTTTTTCCAAAGCTAACAGAGTAAATAATAAGCCTTATGATGAGGTCTTAAAGAGAAAGTGCTCGCTCACCTGAGTTGCATGCCTATGTTGAGGTTGTGGAGGAAGTTTCCTCCGAAAGCCATGCAATCCTGAGAGGTGAGAACAGCATGGATCCATCCTGCAAGGGAGGTCATGAGTGTGAAAAAACAGCTGACCGACAGATGCAAACACATCCAGACATCTGGTCTGGACTGCAGCTGTCCCTTTGCCGACAGAGAGCCATTCATATCCGCTGTACAGAAAAGCTAAACCGAGAGAGATTTCACAAAAACCACAGAAATCTTTTGGACAATTTAGACTTTCAAATTCATAGAAATATCACACCAACACCTAAACCCATGCTTGTACAACAAACTGTATAAATGCACAGAACTTTCAACATAATGGCATCCAAAAGTTGACCACTGGGTGGGCCATCCATTGCAGCGATTATATGGCTAACTGAGACCTGCTGAGCTGAATCAAACCTTCACAGTGTTTAAAACCCACTGCAGAACCCACCAAACAACCAGTCTGTCAACTACATCCCCGACTTCCCGTCTACGCTCCAACGTACAGGCCACAAGGGTCGGAATGCATAAATATACATTAGATTCAAAGGCAGAGTCCTGACAATGAGCAACCTTCATACTGTAGGTTTTGTAGACTTTTTGAAGTCTGTCTCACACCAGGGGACGTGCAGGATCTCACGGTCTTAAACTGGTCTGCTAGTGCCCTCAAAACAGCTGGGAACCAGATTCATTGAAGACCACATATTTTTAGTGTGGGTTTTCATTAAACATTCAGATTTATGATGCTTCCCATATATGATATGAAGTCATGATGATGACATATGTTCAAATTAATACTGTAACTCAAAAAAGGGGTTGGAGCTTCACTAATGAAGGATTAGTACTAGACTGGTTAACACATTGCTTAGATTCATGTGGCTTTCTGGGTGGTAAGAGTTTCTGCTCGTTCCTGCTTCGTCTGAACCTGAAACGAAGAGCACAAATCAGCCCTGGCTTTCTGTGGAACTGCCATTAAAGACAGCTGCTCCACAAAGTACAATACCAGTCCTCGAGCCAGCAACAGTTGTCAGTAAAAAGTCCTGAGATAAACATAATACTTAATTTTTGTACTACTAGCAAATACAATAATGACTGCTTTTAAGCCGGTTTTCACTTAAACAGTAGCCCCGCCCCAAACTCACACCATTGGTTAAGCCTGTTGCTATACCAGGCTGGCTTCAAGTCAGCATGAAGCTTTTCTTTTCTTCCCTGCTGTGATGTATACAGAGTAAAACGGCTTCTCAAACAAGAAAGGAAATGTAAGGCATGACTTGATTTTGTGCTTCGGAAATTGATTGGAGCATTGTCGTTTGAATTAGTCTCATGTGAATGACATGACAATACATAATACAAATAGAATTTATTTTAGAAGTTATGCAAGAAAAAAAAAATGCCATTTTTATTTTATAAGAATGCTAATTTATCATCACCATTTAATATAATCAATAAATAATTGGATTATTAAAGTGAAATTTAATGAATGAAATAATATACTGACCTGTTGGGATCAGAAGTGTTGTTCCCTGCCGCACGACACACTTGTAGCACTTGTCCACTTTCTCCCCGAAAAACACTTCACTCTGGGATGGAGATGAGCTCCACTCCTCATACAGTGCAAGGTTGGCTGGGGTGGGCTTTATCAAGTAAAAAATCTTCTCCCCCTACAGGGAAGAGAATTAAGAAGTCATTTATATTCCCTATATACTAGTTGGCGTCAAATAATTTAACCATTTGTATTTATTTATTTATTTTTAAATAATAAGGTAAAGTATCATTCATAAGTTTTGGGTCAGAAGATTTTTAATGTTTTTGAAAAAGGCCTCTCGTGCTCACCAAGCCTGCATTTATTTGATCAAAAACAGTAATAACTTTCTATTTTGATATACAGTATAAAATTTACTTTATTCCTGTGAGGGCAATTAGGCATTACTTATTTTGAAAACAGCTGTAAACTATGCTAATTTTTTTTGTCAGGATTCTCTAATGAATAGAAAGTTCAAACTCTCATAATGTGAACTTACCCATAAGACATGGTACCACACAGATGTGCCCCCAAAATCAATATGGAAGTCGGTATAACTGTCCTTCACGCCCATTAAGCAGTACTTCTGCACAAAGGGCTTGGGAAAGTAAGAGTCATCGGGCCAGTAGTTCTCCACCCAAGACATCTTCTGAGCGATATCAGGGACCACCACCAGCTCTGACATCCTGAGTGCAAGGTTGGAATCACAATGAACATTGCTCCACAACGAGGAAAAGCACCTTTGTGTTCAACAACAACAGTAACAAATTAGGCTCTTTAAAACAATACTAACTTGGTGTCTGAAAACTCCAGACTGATGACGTTGAGGACTTTGGGCTGCTGAGGGCTGTAGTAATACTTCACAAATGCACTCAGTTTCATCTTGCTGTCTGCTTGCCTGGCCACATCGATGACATCAATCACTTTGTCGCCTCCTTTAAGCAAAGGGAGCAAAGTTTAGAGATGTGCATGTGTGGGCATCAAAAGAACATAAGCCAAAAACAAATATCATTACCCAAACAAACACAAACACATGAATAAATTGCAAAAATCAACATCATTAAATGGCCATAAAGCACATTTTAAATGAAAGAATGACTGCCTTCTGGCACTAAAAAGTTTCCCAGGGCCATCTCTCCTCAGATGCTCCAGTGAAAGATTGGCTTCATTTGATGTTTCTTCACATGAAATCAGCTGATGTTTATAACGGAGACTGACAACAGGCAGGAACAACATCAGAACCCATCAGAAAGCTGCTGGGAAAAGCCTCAAACACAAAGCAGGACAGCTGGTGTTTGTGTACTCAAATGGCACCCTAGTGCATCTAGCCAGAAACAGACTCATCCCACAAAGACGACCATAAAGAGATCATTTTTTCTGGATCGACATAACTTGCAACACTGCCAATAAAAACGTCTACTGGATCCTTTATGGATTCAAATGCACACTGGTGGCTTCAACAAATATGGGTTTGATTTAAAAATCCAAGCACCACAAGCTCCAAGACTGTAGTAAGTGTTTATATGTGCATAAATTAAAGCATTTATGCTATTAATTACTACTTTTATCCACTAACAACAAACATTTTAATAGTTCTGGAGACATAAAATGTAATTATAAGCAAATGGAAATTTTGAAAAAAATAACCCACAGTGTTCAATTTTTCTGGCTGTAGAGAGATGCAGGCGAGCTGCCCATGGAAATAACTGAATTAGCCGGGCAGCTAGCCTGCAGTTAGCAGTCAGAAGTGCATTAAGGACTAAATCTTGAGCTTTTAGTCTGAGCTCCAGATGTAACGTCACTGCAGTTAACTTTAAAAACAATTTTTTTGGAAGGCATGTCGTCAGACGTTCAGCATAAAGCAACACACTTGTTAAATTATATTTAATTTAAGCTTTACCCTTTGTATGCTAAACAGAATAAATAATGGGAATGCACCAAAATTATGCAGACTAAAAGTATTCAGCCCGAAAACAAGAAATAATTTTGGGCCAAAATAGTTAAACAGGCCAAAATTATTGACTGACATTTTATTAGTGCCAATGACGATTTGAGTGTGTATTTCATGTGCACAACATGGATAAGCTACAACAGGTTAGCAGTATGGATGCACTTTACTGCAACCAAAAATTATGCTGAACTAAAATAATTCATTTGTACTTATATATAAAGAGATCATTGCCAAAAAAGCTTTATTACAACTGGTTTCATTTTTCACCTAAGTATACGAAACCCTGAACAGCATAAAAAGTTAAATGATTAATTTACCCAAATTTAATTACCTACATTTCAGTTCCAGTTTTCAGCTAAATAAAAACCTGATTTTAGTTTTGATGGATCACTGTTTAGAAACCAACTTGAAATTACTTGACCCTAAAGCCTCGTTCACACTACAAGCGACGCACAGCATCAAAGTGGCACAATCCCATTCATTTCAACAGAGATGGCGAGAAAGTTGAAAATCCTTCAACTTTATGCAAATGAAGAGCGACTTTCCTGAGCAACAGCCAATAGGAAAGAAGATGGTCTCATGTGAACGTTCTCTCAGCTCTGGCAGTGACGCGGTTTGCATTTTTGCCGTAGATAAACATACGTGATGGAAAAGAGCAAGCTCCGTTTCGCATTCATTTTTGCTTTTATGTACGGATTATATTAAATTATATTATATTTAGTCTTTTGCCTCCAATATGTTTGCATTTAGCTGCAAGAAAACACTACTAGTGTGAACGCAGTTTAAAGAATGTTGCACCTATTGATAGTTGTTGCTAAAAAGTCACAGTTGTGTTGCTTAGAAAACTGTACAGACAAGCATCTCTGACATTCCTCACAAATTCTCTGTATTGCATCTCAATAGCTAATTTTGCAGCAAATCAGCATGTATTTTGCAGAAATTAGAGAGAAAATGTCGACAATTAGCATTTTGTGCTAATATTAGAAATGTGTTTCCAGAGGAAATAGGGGATTAAGAGGTTGTGATGAATAGTTTGAACCATATTTGTCGGGTCATTCAATATTATTCAGTGTGAACTCAAGGTAAATGAGGCTACCTTTTAAAAATCAGTGAAAAAATAAACAAAAACTTAGCGGGCTGCTAGCTTAAATGGCTAAATACATTAGTAGCAGCCTGACTGAAGTTATGGGGTCACCAGAAGATGCAGCAGGAGCAAACCTTGTCATCACCTCACTGTAAGTCCAACATAATCACACTTCCATCCCCAGTGGGCCGTAGACTCCCCTTCAGGACCCAAATGGAGCAGCTGATCACTGTGTGTGTATCACGATAACAATACACTATACACACAAATGTGAGGTGTACAGGAGTGAGCTGTAACCTAAACTTTACGGACAAAGCTCAGTGGGGAAGATATACCGACTGTGTAAACAGACACTATAAGGACCAGGCTCTCAGTGAGACTAGGGCTGCTAGGCTGGTGTAAAGGAACACCACTTTTATCTGCACCTTTATTTCATTACAGGTTGATTAATGTTTGCTAAAAGGTTAGAGCCATCTGACCCACCTAAGATTAACATCTGATCTCTGCAGTGGCTGGACTGTAATGCAACTCCATTACATGAAGACAACTCTTAATGGAATTAATATTTAAACCCATGAAGCACTGCTGCTCAATGGCTATAAATGTAGAGCACAATGGGTTAAGGTGAAAGAAACAGGGTGAAAATGACGACAGTAGCTTGTTCCACTCTCCCTCCTTACCGACATAGCGCTCGACATCCTTGACAGAGAAATCCGTTGGAGGTAAGCGGAGGCCGAGCCCTTCCATTTTGTGCACAGCGATGGGATAGCGGAAGCCATGCCTTTCCAGATACCTCTGGGTGACCTGACTGCCCTGCATTGGCTGCAAGATCTCATCTCCACTGCAGATTAAAACACAGAAGTACTGATTAGAGAGCAGATCGGAGTAACAAGTATGAACTACTCAAGCAAGAATTGAAAAAACTTTTAATTAAAAAGTTTATTCTCCAAAATTCTTGAATATGCCCAAGCGGTTTAATGCATTCATGAAAGGAGTATCAATGTAAAATGCACAAATAAAATGGTTTAGAGGTCAGTTGATTTCTTTTTTTTTTTTTTTTTCTTTGAACTCAAAGAGTCCTAGAAAAAATCTATTTCTTAAGCAGCAAATCAGCATATTTACAATGATTTATGAACGATTATAAGACACTGAAGACTGGATTGATGGCTGCTGAAAATTAGCGTACAAGTGTACGTACAAGTTGTATGGACAATTCTTATGCTCCTTTCGAATTCTTTGTGGAGCTTCAAAAAACAAACTATTTCTTTAACTTTATTCCTGACTCGCACTAAACAAATGTCTAGAAAAGTCACAATAATCACTTGTTTTCAAAGTAGAAAATTAGTTGTGCCCATATGTGTAATGTGGCATAAAGAGCAGCACCAAGCGCTGGAGTGCTTTGCCATGACGGTTTTGGTTTGCCACAGCTCGCACACGTACTTGGGGAAGGTCCTGGCCTGCAGCTCCTGCACAAACACAGAGGTGCCAGCCTGCACTGGCTTACTGCCGTCATCTGGCTCGGTGTAGTCGTGTCTGTGCCAGTTTCTTCGCTTCTTCACTGTAAATTCAGGCAGAGAGAATTTATTACGGCTGGCCTCAGAACTATACCACAGACATTAGTAGACTACCACAACACCACACACATCTGTTGTGCACCACTGCTTGTTGATCACAACGGTTTAGCGGACTAGAAATACTGTGAACCCTCTTAAACCAGTTCCAGTCTCCATCTGATTAGTCTTATAAAAAGTCCAAAAAGTGGATACGTACTCAGAGATGGTCCATGGTGGACGTCACAGTTGGGACAGTGGTAAACGTCAATGTCCACAGCATGGTGCTCTTCTACCTCAACACAGCTGCAAGAAAATAACGTACATTTTTTAGTTTAAAGATTTGTACACATTAAATAGTTGTCTGAGCATAATCATGTTGCAATGACCAATGCATCTTTGATGTAAGTTCGGTCCAAATCTTAACTGTACACCTGTTTTAGCCACGTGAATAGATTTTAGGAAGGAGGACAAGATCTTGCATGACATTTAGGCTGCATAGTACAGAACTTCAATGCTAAACATAAGTTGCTAAAATGTTAAAACTATAAAAACAAGTTGCTCAAGGAGCTTATTAAAACATCCCCCACAACTGAAGAGTTCAGTGGCTTTTTGAACTAACTTAGTAACCTCGATTATCGCATATAGCACACAAACTGTAAAACGTTCCAAACCACGCTTGAAATCTAATCCTGCCAAAGACTGAACAGATTCTGCAGTGACCGAGGAGCAACTCCAGACTGGGTCATCTACGGTCAATTATGTTTAACCCCAGACAGGCCTGGCTAAACCAGAACTCCAGATGTGAGGTTACATCTGGTTTGGCTCCAGGGCACGAGACAGAAGGTGAACAGGGGAAGGGAGTGTGTTTGTGTTGGAAACAAGTGTGGGAAATGGTAGCATTGAGGGGCAATGGTGTGTCCACATCAAAAGATGTAAATCAGCCTTCCTACTTGGAAAATTTGGGGATGTGCGTTTTTTTTTTCAATGCCACAAGAACAAGAGGTATTATATAGCCACATTATCAAGAAAATAAGCTGCCAAACAAACAAAAAACATTACACAAATGTCAGTCCTTTAAAAATGTGTTTTCAGTTTTTTTTTTTGGCTTGCTCAAAAAGGTTTAAGTATAAAGTCATTTTTAAAATGAATTCAGACGTAAACAGATATAAATGTGCAATTCTGGGATAAAAAAAAAGTCAGGATTGTGAGATTTCTTCAGAATTGTGGACTTTCTTGCAATTCAGAGTTAATCTCAGAATTGTGTTTTTTTTCTGCCTCTGCTAGAAAAAAAAGAAAAAGGTAATTGTGCCTCTCTCATAATTCAGACTTTTTTCCTTGTGATTGCGAGTTTTTATATCCTAATTTAGATTTTTGTTCTCAGATTTGCAAGTTTATCTCACAATTATGAGTTATAATTCTGAGTACTACCAAGTCCAAATTGCGAGAAAAAAAGTTGCATTTATTTTTTTCATACTATGGCAGAAACAAGCTTCCATACACTTCTAATGTATATGGTATTCTCC
Organism: Carassius auratus; assembly: GCF_003368295.1. Classification (NCBI taxonomy): domain Eukaryota; kingdom Metazoa; phylum Chordata; class Actinopteri; order Cypriniformes; family Cyprinidae; genus Carassius; species Carassius auratus. Next base: position 5,112,621 of record NC_039292.1, on the reverse strand, counting down.
CAATTAAAAAAGAATATTTTATATTGTTTTTACATTGCAAAATATAATTCGGAAAACAGAAAAGCACATAAAAATACGCACATTTCTTTCATACATCCCTATTATCTGTTAATTCTTTGTAAAAAAATACCAAAACACTTTCTTTGTAAATCGAAAGTTCTTATTCACATTTACACACAATTAAACTTGGATCACCAAGTTCAAATACATGCAAGCCAAGTACCAATGCTATTTGGTTTCAATGAACTGGATTCATGCAAAGCTTGGTTTGAAATGGCATAAGGGTTTTATTATCCAAAAATTAACTAGTCAAGTCAGACATTTTATATAGCGGAAATGATGCACCAATCGGAAGGAAGTGCACCACATCCACGTACATTTTTTATTTCTTCAAATGAGCCAGAACAAACTGATCTAGCTGCCACTCCAAATGCTGGCCAAGGACTTCCCTCCCTCCTTTCCTTCAGACTCTCACTTGTGACTGTGATGAGACAACCAAAAAGGACATGCAGGAAGTGACTCATGGAGATCATTACATCACAGTGCCTCTGCTCTTGACCTACAGCAGGACGAAACACTGGCTTTCTCCTCAAATCTGTGAGAAAGATTTACTCCTACTACATCGGAGTAATCTGTGGTAAGGAACACTGCGTCACTAAAAACAGATCTGACTCAAGAGTTTTTGAGGCACGATAACAGATGCTGAAACATTCTGTTGCCAAGCAAGACGGGTGAAAAGAACAGGGTGCATGGGAGAGAAAAGACCGAATCTGAATGAGTTCAGGCCTCAAGAGAGCTTACATCATGAGGGATCGGTGGGCTGCTAGTGTAATATGAAGATTGAAGCAGAAGGAGAGAATGATGCAACAAGCAAAGAAAATATGAAGTGCAATATTGTTCACAAGTCTCCACTCTGAAGAGTCAAATGATGAAATAATCAGGGTTGCAGTCAAGTACTCACATAAATAACGAGTAACTGATTACTTTTACTATTTTGAAATAAGTTAAATAGTATGAGTTACTGTTTTTCTTGATGTTTTTATTAATGCTTATTGCTCATTTATTTGTACACAAAAATGTGAAATTGTTTTATTCACAAACATTATCAACAATTGTTACGAACTTGTCTTTGAAGTTAGCTGACTATCCAGCGTTTCTTTCCTTTAATGCTGGTTTGGAAATATCTGAGAATACATATATAATTAAAGTAGATAAGCAAGCCAACATCTATAACCTTGTCATAAACAGATTCCACAAAACCTCATGGGATTTGCTAAATCGTGCACTTATCTTTAAGTGGGTGGTTCAAGCATGAAATATGATAAATAGCATTAAAGTATGAGAGGTGCAGTAACAGACTTGTTTGTTTCAGTGTTATTTTATTCATTTAAATCTTACCAGACTATTGCATTTGCTCATTTCCAAGGCTTATGCTGTTGCACTGGTATTGCATGTTTGTCAGGAGTGGAGGGGGAATCTTGACGGGAAACAGAATGTCATTGCATCTGTCCAAATCCTTTGTCTAAAAAGGATGCATATCACAACAAAACAACATGGACAAAACGTACTAGATCACCATACTGGATGATTCTTTGACTAAAAACTGACTGATTTGAGAAATAACAACACATGCAAGCCTCTAGGCACCGTTCCATCAGTATCATAAATCTGGAAGGAAGAGCCTTTAAGCCCTAAAAAGATATTGGGATTTGGCCTTAAAAGACATGAGAGCACACTGATTGGCTTTTTATAAAGACTGTGAAGGGCGAGATCCTCTTCCACGGTTGAAGAACGCTCTGACAACAGCCGTTCCTCTCAGAGCTCTTATGACCTGCCATTTATCCTGAATAGACATAGTCATTACTCAGCGGAAATGTAGGCTTCATCAGGAGATGGAACAAGTCCAAACAAACAATAAGGATGTGGCCATTTTTCTCAATTTGCACGTTTTTGGAGAAGTGCCCATTGGGCCCCCAGTAAGAGCGCAAAATATTCCTGATGGTTCCTGAGATAATAGGTAAGGGCTGGTTTTGTGCAGCCTGTTACATCAAATGTAGAACCTAGCAAGGGATTTAGTAGCAGAAGGTATGGGTTGGAAGATACTTGAAGGTTCCTTTGAAGGAGCAATTGCAAGTGCATAAACCTAACAAACCAATTAGATCTCCTGAAGGCTTAACCAATCATTCACGTAGACTGCAAGCAGATGAAAAGAATCTCCATGGTGATGGCAAGATCACAGGCAGAGCTCACAGTATGTAAGCCATATATCCCATTATGGTCTCAGAATCCCACTTTGTACAATGGTTTGAGCCTGAGGCCTCCTTGTTGACTAAAGCATGCATAAAAATTTGGAGAATTTGAACTCTAAAGTCTATTTAGTCTATCACAACCAGTCCTAATTTGTGCTACTAAAGAATTAGGAATGGGAATTGGAAGGAAATGTAATGATTCAGAACACTTAAAGGGATTGTCCACCCAAAAATGAATATTCTGCCATCATCACCTACTCACCCTCATGTTGTTCCAAACCTGCTTTACTTACTTTCTTCCGCTGAACACATTTTGTGTGGGGAAATGCTTCTTTTACCATTCCACACACAAAATTACAGATCGGATGGATTTCGTTTGAGATGATTTGATCACGCCTGCAAAAATTAGGGAAACCTCATGGTCACCATACACGTTCATTGTATGGAAAAGAGCAACGTGAAAACTCAGCATAAGTTTGGATTGGCAAGATGGTGATTAAATGATGATAGAATTCTCATTTGTTTAACCTGCTGAAAGCCTAAAGTGCAGTTCTATAACCTCAGGACTGGGTAAACGAATCAATTTTAGCTCACTTACTTGACTTTAATTTATAGTGGACCAAATTTGATGTGGAAGTGTAGGGTTTCCGAGTTGGACAGCAAAGCAGAACCTGACGATGACCTCTTGTATGTATCCAGAAGTCCCAAGCTTGAGTTACTCATCATTTAGTGGACACTTTCCATCCTGTGTGACCTATACTCTAATTACAATGACAGTCCTCTGAAATAAACTAAGGTTAAGTGCTTTGCTTGAGGGTATAATGATAGAAGAGCAAGACTAAGTGGCTGAGCAGGACTGTGAGGTGAACCCATTCCCTTTGTCTTAAAGGGATAGTTCACCCAAAAATGAAAATTATGTCATTAATAACTCACCCTTATGCTTTTCCAAACATGTAAGACCTCCTTTTATCTTCGGAACGCAGTTTAAAATATTTTTGATTTAGGCCGAGAGCTCTCAGACCCTCCATTGAAGCTGTGTGTACGGTATACTGTCCATGTCCAGAAAGGTAAGAAAAACATCATCAAAGTAGTCCATGTGACATCAGAGGGTCCGTTGGAATTTTTTGAAGCATCGAAAATACATTTTAGTCCAAAAATAGCAAAAACGACGACTTTATTCAGCATTGTCTTCTCTTCCGTGTCTGTGTGAGAGAGAGTTCAAATCAAAGCAGTCTGGATATCCGGTTCGCGAATGAATCATTCAGTTCACCAAATCGAACTGAATCGTTTTAAACGGTTCGCATCTCTAATACGCATTAATCCACAAATGACTTAAGCGGTTAACTTTTTTAATGTGGCTGACACTTCCTCTGAGTTCAAACAAACCAATATCCTGGAGTAATTCATGCACTCAAACAGTACACTGACTGAACTGCTGTGAAGATGAACACCGAGCCGAGCCAGATAACGAACAAAATATTGACTCGTTCACGAGTCAGGAACCGTTTCTGTCAGACGCGTCCGATTCGTGAACCGAGGAGCTGATGATACTGCGCATGTGTGATTCAGCGTGCAGCAGACCGACTCACAGAGCGTCTGAACTGAACGGATTCTTTTGGTGATTTATTCAGAACTGATTCTGTGCTAGTGTTATGAGTGATCATCGCAAATGACGCCATTATGTCGAGCGCAAAATAGCTGGTGAACTGTCCGAAAGAACTACTGGTGATCCAAACACCGATGCAACCGGTTCTTCACTCGTGAACGAGTCAGTCTATTGTTCGTTATCTGGCTCGGCTCAGTGTTCATCACAGCAGTTCAGTCAGTGTACTGTTTGAGTGCATGCATAACTCCGGGATATTGGTTTGTTTGAACTCAGAGGGAGTGTCAGCCACATTAAAGTTAACAGCTTAAGTCATTTGTGGATTAATGCGTATTAGAGATGCAAACCGTTTAAAACGATTCAGTTTGATTTGGTGAACTGAATGATTCGTTCGCGAACCGGATATCCAGACTGCTTTGATTTGAACTCTCTCGCACAACAGACACGGAAGAGAAGACAATGCTGAATAAAGTATTCGTTTTTGCTATTTTTGGACCAAAATGTATTTTCGATGCTTCAAAAAATTCTAACTGACCCTCTGATGTCACATGGACTACTTTGTCCATGTCCAGAAAGGTAAGAAAAACATCATCAGTAGACCGTACACACAGCTTCAATGGAGGGACTGAGAGCTCTCGGACTAAATCTAAAATATCTTAAACTGTGTTCCGAAGATAAAAGGAGGTCTTACATGTTTGGAACAGCATAAGGGTGAGTTATTAATGACATAATTTTCATTTTTGGGCGAACTAACCCTTTAAAGAGCTCCACTGCAAAGAACACAGAGGACACTGCACATCATGATGTGTGGCTGAACTTATTTGCTAAATGAAGCCAGGAAACTGTCTGCAGAAAAAAAGTCAGCAAACAGACAGTGAAGCAGCAGGAAGCAGAACATAAAATGAAGGCAACGAAAGATAAACCAAACCTTCACCTCTCCAGCTTATGTCTCTGTGAAGAAAACGACCGCCTGTCTTAAACGCAGACGAGCCCTGAGAGTAATGGCACAGGAAGCTGCATTTAGCAGAGGAAACCAGGCTTTACTGCTTCAAACCCACAAGCTTGGCCAAGACCATCACCCCAACAATAGCGGGGGACTTCCTCCAGACACAACTGTGCTGCAAACTCTTGCTTTGTTTAGAGATCTAAACACAAACACGACGGTAACTGCCACTGAAAATAGCATAGACCCTTATGTTTCTTGAGCAGCAAATCAGTATATTACAATCATTTCTGAAGGATCATGTGACACTGAAGAGTGAAGTAATGATGCTGAAAATTCTACTTTGCATCACAGGAAAAAAATTACAGTTTCAAATATCTTAAAATAGAAAGCAGTCATTTCTAATAATATTCCACAGTACTGCATTTCTGATCAAATAAATGCAGCCTTGGGGAGCATAAGAAGAGACTTCTTTCAACCTTGGTTTGAGGCGACATTCCCACAGCTCTAACTACTTTTCCTTTTCAATGCATTAAAATACTATAACAGCCCTTATCAGATATGACAGATGATGGTGGTGTTGAAATCAATAGGTTGGCAACCTAAGGCTGTTAATCATAACGTAAGCAGTCTTTAAAAAAAACCATCTGACAAACAGCTCAAATAATGTTACTAAAGACTATGGAAAACTGATATCCAGAGATCTACTCTACTTGTGTTTAGAATCATGTAATCGTATTTATGGAGGAGATATTTTCTTTTTGTCTTTTAGCAAAAGCAACTTTACATAAGATTCCATCAGATTATTATCACATAATTTTATCCTAATTGATATTCTAGTGAAACCGCACATGTTCACAGGATCATCATCATGATCAAGAATCCCTAATGTCCCATACAAACATGGGGGTGACGTTTTGACCGGGCCAATCCAAGTAACAAAAACCTGGGCTGACAAGACAGAAGTCATCTATCTCTCCTCAGTGTTTTCAGCCTCAGGGGGACATTGATGAATGGGGCTTTGAACTTGCCTCTGGGCAGAGAGGCCTCCATCAATCTTTCCTCCTACAAGCACACCCACGCACGTGCATCATGCATGCAAATACACCAATTATTCAAAAGACAGAGACGCATTGAGAATCACAGACCTCAGAACTGATTTAAGAGGATTTTCTGAGGATAAACTAACCATTAGTAACATTCCATTTCTAAGGTCACCGTGAATGCTGTAAAACTGGCCTGCACCTGACAAGTAAGGCATGTATGGGCAGCTTTTGAAAGGCTGAAACTGTACGACTGGGCCTCTTGTCATGAATATCAGGAGTTTTGTAATCCCCGGAGTCCTTCACCCCTAGTGGCTCTTGCCTCCCAAACCAGGCTGTGCATGGAGCCAGATAACAGCCAGGACTGAGTGACCGGCTAGACGGCTTAATCCCATTGGTGGCGGGCAGCAGTTCCACATGGAACCTTTGAGTAACAGAACAGAGCACATCAACAACGCATCATGAAAATTCGATTAGTCCACGTTATCAACACACCACAATGCTGTAATGCAAAGATACAGAAACCCCTTGGCAAAATTCAACATCACTTGCAATTCAAACACATAGGCCTACTGCAAGAATGCCTGAAAAGCATGCTAAATATTTATATTTTATAGTAAGGGTGGGGAATTTAGGATCTTTCAGACTGACTTTTAATATGCTGTTATTTATTCAGACCAAAGCTGTGGTGTGATTTGCAATGATTTAAATACATTTAAATGTACATAAATTGTCTATAATAGTAATAAAAGTTCCTATTTTTAATGTCACATTTATATAAATATATTTCAATATTAATAATAATCAAAATGTTAAATGTAAATTTAAATAATTTATAAAACATTTTCTCATATTTGTTAACTATTAATTTAAAACTATAATACACACCTAGCTTATCTACAACACTTATTTAATATATACATCTAACATTTTCCCCAATTAATGTGTAAAGGTTCGCAAGCAAACTAAAACGCGCCATCCAGCAATTTCACACTTATAAACAAGCAGTGTTCTTGCAGGCTTTTCGGCTATATTTATGGTTCAAGCTAATTTTATCCTGAGCATTTCACACATGACTTCAGCTCCGAGCTGCGCACGACAAACGGTACCTCTCCCTTTAAGAGGAGGAACCATATGCCCATATTTGTAAAACTAGGGATTTAAATGCCCGACCCCAGCTGTCAATCAAAAAGACCAAACAATCACAGAAGCCTAAAGCGCTGAGCACCGTTACAAACGTGACTTTCCTTTTTATATTTACTACTCCAATAAAACCTAGCAAAACCCCAAACTATACGCTACTTTTATAGCAATAAGTAATGCACATTTAACGAGAGAAATAGGGAACGGTCTGAACTAGTAAACTCAACCACACGTCTTTGTTTAGTTACCCCCCCCCCATACATCCCATTCCCCGTGTAACTTTTCATCGAAACCCCCCACGTTTCCTCACACTTCACATTATGACTGCTGTAGAAAAACCAACAAAGAAATAACTTGCATGTATTAGACATTTAATTTACGAGCTAAAAGCAATACAATTCGCAACACGGGCTGCATAAAATAAAACAAACCATTAAATAAATAAATACATAAATAAAATAAGCAGATGTTGCTCGGCAAGTGAATGTAATTAATGTTGAACGCGAATTCCTTACAGAATTCCTATAAGACTCTTCCAATACTTTATATTTTCTGTTAATGCCTCCAACAACCAGTACAGTTTATATACATTTTATTTTTTTTGACAAGTATTGAAGAAAACATCATGCACGAGTTCACTCAAAGCATGCAAGTTTCAGCACCACATCGACCGATAGTTCGTTCCAAATAGTTTCTCTCTCATCTTACGTTTCCATTTTAGTTTCTGCTGTTTGACATGTAGCACGTTGACCCAACTGCTTTTAAGTGTGAAACATTAATAAACCTTCACGTGACGTCTGACACACCACAATCTCACGTGCACTTCGATGCTGACATTTATTTACTTTTATGTGACACAAAACTACACAAGGGGTTAATGTCAGCTGATGCTCTGCAACTCCTAGCCACAAAAGCTTCTGAGAAAACCCTACATGAACCCATTTTTGCTGCTCGGATTTTTTTGAGAAGCCGTGGAAAAACAATCCAAGGTTACTGCAAAGCAATAACGAAGCTTTAACAGAGGGGTAACACGAGGGTTTATATTGTGAAAACTGCAAAGTGGGAGATTAACAAAGCACCGCGTGAAATCGCCTCAGTGCGAGCGAGCGAGCTCAACGCACGGTTTACTGACAACCCGAAGTGCCATAGGATTTCATACGGAGTATTTTGTTGCCTTTCAGACGCAGCGGATGACGAAGACACGGTTGAATTCCTTACCTGCCGTGAAACCAGTCCTTGCAAATATCGCATTCGATCATAAACCGGCTCACATCGTACGGCTGCCGGCAGACGCAGTACAGCTGGGCCGTCGCCATCTTCGGACTGTGTCCCCAAACAACGCAGCCAAGCTGGGATCGGGTTGGGCGGGGATTCCGTCTAATTATGCGGAAACAACACCGAGAGGAACGCGAAGGAGGGGCGCTGAGAGCATGCCGTGACGCCACGCATAAACACTGAGCGCGAGGCACGCCAAGTCACTACATCATTATATAATACGATAATGTCTTATGATAATAAAAAGCACTAAATGAAGGAAACGAGTTATAGATGAATAAATTAAAGTTTTTAAAGTCCATTCAGTAGATTAAACCTTCTGACGAGCGCATATTTAAAGTCAATCCTCAAAGACTAGGATTTATTATGCAAAATTTTTAAAAAGTAATTTGTTTGGTCTTGTTTGAGATGCATTTCCCACCATATTTTCAATACAGGCTGTCCAGAATTTACCTATAGAAACACCTCTGGGTTAGAATTTGGTAAATGTGTTTGTCAAACTTATGCTTTAACAGCCATCATGCATGATGGGAAGCAGACAAACAAACAAAAATCCTAAGTATATGTCATTTTTTCACTGCATTTTTACACTTTAAGATTACTTTTGTTTTATATATAAAAAAATATATAGGGCTAACATTTAAATAAGTCTGAAATGTATGTAAATATAATTTACATACATAGTATTTATTCCTTTAACTAATAAACAGTGGCTCCATTTTTTAAATAATATTTGGAAAACCTATATGTATGAAGTCATTTTATTGTAATGTGACTTTTTTATATAAAAGTTTGTTAATTTCATTATGTTTACTACATTTTGTTACTCTTGATATCTATGTATATATAATCATCATCATAATCATAATACACATGTTTTAACTCACATTTTAGGACCACTGCAATATTTTTTATTTCAACATTATATTTATGACATTACACATCAACATATATATTTTTTTAATGGGTCTGTGTAATGTCATAAATATAATGTTCAAATAAAAAATATTGCAGTTTTCCTGAAATGTGAGTATATATTATATAATATATATATATATATATATTATATAGGCAGTACAACAAATATTTACAATTAATGACAATTTAAAAATAAAGAATTATTTCATTATTCATTTTGTTTTATAATATTTAGCATAATGTTATAAGTATGGGATACCTGCCGGTCAATGAAACAATGTCACTTTAAAAATAAATGATTTAATATACTTTTATGTTGTTGCGTTGTATTCTTGCTGTGTTTTGTTGCGTATAAAGGAATAATATAGTATACCGAATAAAACATAATGTTAAATCTTCTAATCTGCTAGTCCTGAAACTTTGAGGAGAAGGTTGACAATGGCACCACCTTGTGCAAAATCTGATCATTACAGTTGATTTAAAAGCGCAACTCTCTGACTACATACACATATATAAACTGCAAGCGACGCGACAAACTACAGCGGTTCTAATAACTCTGCGACGCGGTGAAATTATCGGCGTTGATTACAAGTTTGTCGCGTCGCGTCAGATGGGGGTTTGAGGGTCGGGGCGTCGCCTTGGCTCGACCCGGACCAATCGGGATTCCGCTCAGTACTTTGTAAACAACACAGTCGCACGCTGGATGAAAACTTTACTACGAGAGGATGTCGCGTGCTGAGGACCGCCAGAAAATCATTCAATCAGGTAGGGAGCGTGTTTAAAATCTTTAAAGGTTTCTGAGCTTAAATGTTTGTCATGTCGTTGATACGAGCACTTTTTTCATCTCTGAAAGAACGAGCGCAACTAACAATGTTGGCAGACATCCGGGACGTTTGTCGGTGAAAAATAGTGAACGCTGGTGTATTTGGCTAAATCTCTGCTTTGTTGTGACACAGAGAGTAACGTTAGCTTTAGGAGTAACTAAAGGGATACTCATACTAAGGTGGTCAATTTTTTGTTCTCTATTCTTTTGTAAAAGAACGAAGCGTAATGAGATCCTTATCGTAATGATAAACCTCTTGCGCAATTGAGCCCCGGGGAGCATCGGTGGGCGGCTTTGCGCTTTGTTTTCATTATTATTTTAACAATCTTGAACTTCAGAGGTCAGAATGTTAAGTCCACATTTTCAGGGCTCTTAAAGATGTATGAAAGCAAACGTATGGTTCAAAATGTGAAGGATGTGAAGAGCAATTTTTTATCAAAGTCAGTAAGGAATTACCAATAGAAAAGCCCATTTTGTTGTCATGTGCCATTGTTTTAAAAAACATTTATTTTGTCCTTGAAATGTTGTTAATGTCAAGAAATTTGATTACATTAGTTATTTAAAAAATAATTAAGTAGTGAAGTAATTTAAAAATATAGTTTTTAATACTTTGTAAATCAAAGTCAGTGTGGAATAACCAATAGGCTAAATGTAAGAATGTGTTTTGTTGTAATGTGACATATTTTTACCTATTTTGTCATTTATTACACTTCTATTAGATATTACACAGATTTTACACTCAGATATTAGTGAAGCTTTTTTTTATGTTTAAATTAGGTTAACTTTGTAAATCAAAGTCAGTGTGGCATAACTAACAATAAGCAATAAAACCAAATAAGATTTTTTTTTGTCATGTGGTAGTTTTATTATATAACATCTTTTTATGGAAAGAACAGATTTTGTTATTGTCAAGATCTTTTACTTTAGATATTCATGATTCATCTTTTATAAGAGTTCAAAATTTTAAATGATTTTTGACATTGAGAAAGTTGTTAGTCTATTTAAGGTTTAATTTTTTTTTTATTATTTTACATTATGGTTCCATTTGACAATTTTTTTTTGTCATTAAATTAAGCCATCAAATACAGTATTTTCTATAAAATGTTTTTTTTATATATTTATAATTCCAAAATGATTACATCATTTTATATTTCTAATAATCTCTTGACTCAGGTTTAAAAAAACAAAAAAAAAATAACAATTAAAGCTGCAAGCAGCGATGAACGGGCCCTCGCACCCGGGCTCACCGCCATCGTGTGGCTTTAGTAAAAAGGTGAACGTTGAGAAATATGCATTTAATGTCCTAAATATAAGTGGAATATATCAAAGTATATCCCATATATGTGCCAATCTTACTGTTGCCAGCAGGTGGCGCTATCATTATAATGGAATATTGGCCTTCAGATGTGTTCAGGCAAGGACTCTTATCACACAAGTGAAGTTTGGGCAAGATCGGACATTTTATGCCTGAGTTATAACATCTTTTATTCCCATGGCGAGACAACGAACTTCATCACGGCGCCATGGACACACCTTTTAACAAAAACTCAAGATCTTCACAACTAAACATCACACAGGTCTTTAGATTAGACTGACCACAAAAAGACATTGATGTCATAAAATTTCTAGGAGTAGTTTGTCGCAGTGTAAATTATGTAACTTCCTGTTGCCAATAGGTGGCGCTATGACTATAACTGAATATGGGCATGTAGATCTGTTCAGGTCAAGAGTCTTATCCAACATTTGAAGTTTGGGGCAGATTGGACATTGTATGTCTGAGTTACAGCAACTTCCTTTTTCATGGCGAAACATCGAAATTTGTCAGGCCGCCATGGACCCGCCCTTTAACGAAACCTCAAGTCCTTCGCAATTTATTATTGCAAAGGGCTTTAGATTACACTGACCAAGTTTGGTATTGATCTGAATAAATCTCTAGGAGGAGTTCGTTAAAGTACAACCCCTGAAAATGGCAA